>NC_061109.1:19086486-19093986 GCF_015104395.2 Macrobrachium nipponense | reverse complement strand
ACAAAAGGGCAAAGCAGACGATTTCGGTCTATAATGGTGGATGAAACAGCACAGCGAAAGATCACTCATTCGATCACGAAACAATGCAACTCCTAACATGAAGAAACTTCATTACCAAAGAGTGCCAACTCTTTTAGCTGATTAAAACTACAACGAAATACAATTCAGCTCTCAGATACAAACTAAATTAACAATTCGGAATCAAGTACACTATTTCCCTCCACCCAACTGAAATTTCTTGGCATGAAAAAAAAGACCACCAGGGGAAGGCAGCGTTTCTCAGAACAATCTCCGATCATCTCTCCGGTTAATGGAGTGCCAAAACCACTTACGGCCTCTGAATGGGATCTCTTCCAGCTTGGCACTTGTTGAAACACTTGCGTGATGAAGGTCTCTTGTGGAAGTAATTAAAGTAATCACGTAAGGAACCCACAAACCCTCCTATCTCTCTCTCTCTCTCTCTCTCTCTCTCTCTCTCTCTCTCTCAAAGGAAACAATGGAGGAGCACAGGCTCAACAGTGGGGAAGTCTACGGAATTACCACACCGTATTTCACTAACCGGAATGTTACGGTTACGGCGTTTTTCTATCGGATCTAACCAGATCGTGAACATTACTGAAAATCATTACTTTTTTTTTTTAAATAAATTATTTTGTAAGGCCTCTTGATAATACCTTTCACAAAATTTTTTGTTCAAAAGGTGCATTTTTTCCTTCTTAAGGTAATTCTCCTCCCTTAACAGTGATTTAATGTTTTTTTTATTGCACTATTCAAATAGGGATTAACTGCACTTTTTTCACGGATCACCCTAAATACCCATTAATGAAGCTCTCTCTCTCTCTCTCTCTCTCTCTCTCTCTCTCTCTCTATATATATATTATATATATATACATATATAATATATACAATATATATATATATATATATATAGATATATATATATTATTACTAATAAATAATATTATTTATTTATATATATTATATATATATATATATAATGTAAGTGTATGTATGTATGTAATATATATATATATATATCTATATATATATATATATATATATATATATATATATATATATATATATATATATATATATATATATATATCCATAACGTGAATGCCTTCCCTCAACAACCATCGGCAAAGGTAAGCGGGAGGCTAAACAGCCTGAGTGATGTTTACTAAGCTAAAGCTTAGCACATCTAAACAGAAATGATGTGAAAACTTGATCACTTCCCGATAAAACTTTCATCTCACGGACACCAATTCATACCCAAGCACTGCGAATTAAGCTTAGTCAAAACACGATCCATTTGATTAAATGCAATAGCTTGGCTACATCAAGCCCTAGGATAAGCTTAACGAACCTTTTCAAGCTGAAGCAGTGTGAGATCTCGAGTCTCTACTGCAAGCTTTGATCTGGCAGAATTCCCTAAGCACAAGCAGAGAGAGAGAGAGAGAGAGAGAGAGAGAGAGAGAGAGAGAAGACATCACCTCGGATAGTGATATTCGAAAGCCTTCAACTATACCCCCAAACCAAGCATTCACGTAAATTCACCAGTAAAGACGAAGAAGAACAGAGAGAGAGAGAGAGAGAGAGGGACGAGAGAGAGAGAGAGGAGAGAGAGAGAGAGAGAGAGATATGAGCGCAAGCAGCCAGGACAGCCGGAGTGAAGACGAATCTTCGCCCGGATAACAAGAACCGCATGTTTGCAGATCTCGGACAAAATTGTACTTAACCCCGGGACCATAAATCTTCCACCAAGAAAGAGGAAGAAGAAGAAGAAGACGAGGAAGAGAGAAGAATAATAATAAAAAAAAGGAGAAGAGTAGTTTGGCATTAAACTCGGGTCGACTAAGCCTTTCGTCAGGGGGGACATAAAGACCAAAGTGTCATGCATTATGCGGTAAAGCCCTGTTCTGCCAGGCCATTACTCACTGCAAAATAAAGACACATTAGACATTACTTAGACCCCTGCTTCACGCCACGGAGGGCGCTTCTTTAGTGGCCCTCGTCTCTCAGGAGAGAGAGAGAGAGAGAGAGAGAGAGAGAGAGAGAGAGAGAGAGAGAGAGAGAGAGAGAGAGAGAGGCTAGTAGGGATAATATTCTGAGAGACACATAGAGAGAAATAATTTTCAAAGAGAAGCCAGAGAATTTCCTTAAAAGAGAGTTACAAGGAGTTACAAGGATCAGGATGTCTCAAAGACTTGTTAGTCCATCCGAGGAGACATCGTGTGCTCACTTATCTGTATGAGCAAGTTTTACTGTTCATTCACATTGTCCTAATGATTTTGTCTAGCTTTCTTTTAAACTCTTCCATACTGTTGCTGTTTACGTCTGGTGGCAGTTTATTCCACGTGTCACATATTTTGTATGTGAAGAAGTTCCCACAATGGGATGTGTTGTGTCTCTTCAGTTATAATTTCCATCCATTATTTCTTGTCTGGTTTTCGTTTAACGTAAATAGGTTACGGTCTACTTTTGTTATGCCTTTCAGTATTTTGAATATTCCCATTAGTTGTCCTCGCAATCATCGTGTTTCTAAGCCATACATGTTCAGGCTCTCTAGTCGTCTTCGGTAACCTATTTGCCTGATGGATGGAATTAACTTTGTGGCTCTTGCTTGTATCCCTTCCAATCTATTTGTCCTTTCTTAGTTTTGGTGACCAAAACTGTACTGCATATTCAAGATGAGGTCTAACTATTGATGTGTAGAGCTGCAGCACCGTTTCCTTGCTTCTGTATTTGAACTGTCTCTTTATGTATCCCACTAGTTTCTGTGCCATCTTTTCAGCTTTTATGCGCTGTTTTGTGGATTTTAAGTCCTTGGTAATAATGACTCCAAGGTCCTCCTCTTGTTCTACACTGTTTATGTCATTCCCAAGCAGCATGTAGCTGGCATGCGGGTTATTTGCTCCTATTTGTAACACTTGACACTTATCCTAGTTAAAAGGCATTTGCCATTTTTTTACCACTCTCCTATTTTCATTAGATCATTTCTTAAACTTTCCACTGCATCTGGGTCTGCTGCATTTACACCTAGTTTGGTGTCACCTGCAAATTTGGCTATCCTGCTAGTTAAGCCTACGGCAATGTTATTAATGTAAATAAAAAACAACAGGGCCAAGGACAAAACCCCGGGGAACTCCGCTTGTTATATCTGCCCATTCTCATTCTTCACCATTTATTGCGACTCTCTGTTTTCTATTAGTTTCTATCAATGTGATCCGGAATTTGATCTGCTATTATGGACTCAAAAATCTTTACAAACTTTACAAACTGATGCAACTCTCTTATCCTCATTTATTTTTGCATTTCTTACTAATTTGTCCACCAATCTACAGAGTTGTTTATGCCTGCTTGCTTCGTCTGGTGTTGGGTGTGGCTTCATTGATTTGTGCAATCTGTCTCTTTCTCTTATTTTATTTTTAATTTCTCTGTTGAAACACTTAGGCTGAGGGTTGCCATTTGTTAGTATTTGCCTTAATGGTATACATATAGAGCGTTTTTCGGTGTATTGCTCTAGAAAGGCTTCCCGGTGAGAGAGAGAGAGAGAGAGAGAGAGAGAGAGAGAGAGAGAGAGAGAGAGAGAGAGAGAAACTGTAATGTATGCAAATTCTATACAAAATATAATTATTTCTTATAAATATTGTAAATAAAGTTCAATGCATTTACCCAACCTATACTAGAGTGCAAACTTGTAATTGATTGATTTCACACTATCATGACATAAAGCAATGAGGGAGAAACTGTAAAATTTATCTTTGGTATATGAAAAAGCGCCCCCCCTCCTTCCTAGAGAAAATTTAGACTAAGCCTAATGTTACCACTTCCACAATTTCAACCAAGATGTGTATTAATTTTCCAAGCTCTTATTTTTACAAGCTCTCACGAAGTCCTAGATGCAAGTTATTATTTAAAAACTCAAACCACAGAATGATAAATTCACTCAAATTAATTGTTTTCGTTTGATATTGGAAAGACATCTTTAGGACTTGGAAAGACATCTTTAGGGACGTAGGGACTGATTAAATCACTCCACAATCAAAACTGATCACAAGGAACATTAGATTTATTATATTTATAATAATTCTCAAGATACAATACGACCAAAAAATCTAGTTTTAGACTGATCAAAAAATCATTTGAAACGAAGCATCGAAGACAGAATATATCATCTGAACGTTTGATAAATTCACTGGTTGAAATGTGCCTAAGTTATGCAAATATTTACCAGGCAACCTAAGTCGTTTGCGAGTTAAAAATGAATGCAACTAGACTCTCCCCAAAGACCAGCTTTGTTATCGAAAATACCTATTATTCGGAATAAAAATCCTTATTTTCGTAATTCATGTTTTGTAAGGAATAAGGGAATAAAATTATAATTTATGTTGCGTAACATGTAAAGGCTTTCGTAAGAGACGTCGACCAACAGGGTCTCTCTCTCTTCTCTCTCTCTCTCTCTCTCTCTCTCTTCTCTCTCTCTCTCTCGTTGCTGAACATACATCTTGAAGCAGCTGAAACATAAAACTGTATATCCTGTTGTAATATTTCTTTTCAGATTAACAAATAATATACGCTAATTACGAACAATTTATGTAGGAATATGGTTCATAAGCGCTGGCTATAGTAGATTCACATCAACCGTGTATGTGATGTCTAGGCCCGTCCCTTACGACACTCCTGATTGGCTGTTGATAAACCAGTCACAGGGCTGGAAACTCTCAGTCTCTCTCGAGAGTTCACATGAGCAGGATGTATATTTCACTTCTCCTGAGGGATACGTCTTTCAAAGAGGTGGAACATACATCTTGCCTATGTGAACTCTCGAGAGAGACAGAGTTTCCAGCCCTGTGATTGGCTTATCAACAGCCAATCAGGAGAGTCGTAAGGGACGGGCCTAGACATCAATGCACGGTTGATGTGAATCTACCAAAGTATAGAGTACATAATGAAACTGGAGGAAAACTGTTGGACAAAAAGGTCAGAGAACAGGAGTACCTCAGTTATTCATAGATATCCCACTATGGGGCTTCACTACTGAATGCAAAAATAAATCCTGAAGATGTAAAAGAGGTTAGTTCATATTATACAGCGACTGGTCCACTGAAAGAATAGATTAACGTTAACTTAAATTTTTCTGATTTCAGTTATTTCATGTTAAGCTAGGTTTGAAACGGAGCTGAGGCTGGCAGAGACATTACACACAGGTTAACCAAAACAGAACTTAAATGTCGATAACTCCGCCTTCAGCACTGGGTGCTCCCACCAGAGCTTCCACTTACAGTCGTCGACTTGTTTTTAACCCGTTTGAAATATGTATGCGATAAGTTTCCGACTTATGTTCGTGATCTGTTTTACTGTATTGCGGGAGCACTCAGAGGGTTTAGAGTTTTAGGCAAATGGCTTACTATACACACACACACACACACACACACACACACACATATATATATATATATATATATATATATATATATATATATATATATATATATATATATATATAAATGGGAGTGACTGCACTTGCGCATATAAGAAAATAAACACGCATATAATATACATATATATATATATATATATATATATATATATATATATATATATATATATATATATATATCATGCGTACGCAAGCTGCCCCGCGTGAAATACGTTCACACACACACACACACACACACACGCACATATAGACACCCATTTACCGAAGGCACAAACAGCGACCATTCTGCAGGCCCATGACAAAGTGGCTGCAGTAAATCTGTGAAATAATTCATCTCCAAAGTCTCTCCTCACGCCAGGGAATACTTATTCTTAAGCGCAGCCTCATAAAATACGTGGAGGTGTATACATACGCATTGAGAAACGACGATTACGCATGCGCTGGCTCTCTCTCTCTCCAAGACGAACTCCAAGGCCATGCAATACAAATACAGAGAGAGAGAGAGAGAGAGAGAGAGATGGTGGTTTGAGAAAGAGAGAGAGAGAAATTGTGGAGGTTTTAGATACAGAGAGAAATGGTGGTTTTACATAGAGAGAGAGAGAGAGAGAGAGAGAGAGAGAGAGAGAGAGAGAGAGAGAGAGAGAGAGGTGGCGGTGGTGGAAGTTTCCATGGCTACCCTCTCCTCTTTCCGCCAACTCCTCCCCCACTCTCCCTACCCCAGTCCCCCTGACACCCACCCCGGGCCCCCCCCTTCCCCCGAAGAAACCCACGCGTACAGACAGACAGACAGACAGACGCATAGATGTAGACATGCACTCCTTCAAATAGCTGGCACTTTCGCCCCTCTACCCTTTCCATATATATATATATTCCATCGCAGTGCCACATGTCTAAGGGGGCCAGATCTAGTGGAATCGCTGCGGACTGAACCTTGCAATAAACTGGCGTTGCAACGACAAGGGTCGTTGCTTTGTTGGATGTTCGGAGATTGAATGTAATCTGGGGAACCAAAATAAAGACTTATTTTGGAAATTGCTCCGTGAACTGTGATATATATTATATTGTACAAACAATTGACTAAGTAACAACACTGATAATCTATCAATAAAAATCATTAAAAAGCGTTAGCATCAAACACAGGAAGATACATCCAAAATTATCAAATAATAAATATTGTTCAATATTCATTTAAATATTTATACATCGGGAATAACTTACACCTACGGGAAATTGCAAATTAAGTAGGTGCTTCGTCACCGGTGGGATTCAAAACACAGCACCGCCTAGGAGTTTGTTGCAAACATTTATGATTATACGCACACACACACACCCATACGCACACACACACAAATATATATATATATATATATATATGTAAGAAAAACTTCTACGTCCAATTACCAACCGAAGGCTTGTTTTCTATATCTATTAACCAATATACCTATCTATTTACCCATCTACTTATTTATTCATCTATTTTTCTAACTACCTATTTACTTCCCTGTCTTGAGCCGCCTCAGTGAATGTTGTGCAACCCATTTACTCTTCTCTCTTCTCTTCTTCTCTCCTTTCTCCTTCTCTCTTTTACTCCCTCCTCCCTTTTCCCTTTTTATCACCTACTCCCTGAGTACCCACCAGGGTGCACCTTCTTACCTCCCTCGAGAATTCCTGACCACCTCCTCCTCCTCCTTGGTTTAAGACACAAAACAATGGGGGGAGGGAGAGAGGGAGAGAGGGAGGGAGGGACGGGGAAGGGATGGATGCTCCCTAAGGGATCACCTATATATGACATACAACCCATCCCTCCCTCATGCTAGACTCTCCCCTCTCACTTTAATGCAACAATACTTCTGACAACACAAAGACTATCTCTCAAGTCCTCTCTCTCTCTCTCTCTCTCTCTCTCTCTCTCTCTCTCTCTCTGTGCTGCGATGACCTTCTTAAGCTAGCTTCCTTTTTGGTTTTCAAAGGGCCGGTTTGTTTTATTTTTTTTAAAATTTTTCAAACATGGTATTACTACACATATTCGAACTCTCGTTAGCTTGGCATTGTTA
>NC_061109.1:19051486-19081486 GCF_015104395.2 Macrobrachium nipponense | reverse complement strand
GAGAGAGAGAGAGAGAGAGAGAGAGAGAGTCAGTTCCTTCAGCAGCTGAGAGGTAAGGGGAAGAGGTCAGGGAGAGGTATAACCAGAGGGGGAAAGGTGTGAGACGAGGGACCAGAGTGGAAAGGGAAAGCGAATGAGAGAGAGAGAGAGAGAGAGAGAGAGAGAGAGAGAGAGAGACTCCAGTACCTTGGAAGCAGATAAACTCACTGAGGCCATTCCTCCTCCTCCTCCTCCTCCCCTCCTCCTCCTCCTCCTCTCCTCTCTCTCTCTCTCTCTCTCTCTCTCTCTCTCTCTCTGCTTCAGCAAGACTCCTTCCTAATTTTATGCAAATAAAACTTGACATTATCAGATAAGTAAGTGAGGCAGAGAACATCCTGCAGTGGCGAACAGCCACACAGCAAAGGAATGCTAATCAGTGCAGCATTATCATCAGCAATAGTACTGACTGAGTTTAACTAGTATTCTTAAAATGTAATAATGTAAAGAATAGAATATGGAAGAACGAATAAAAGGCATCGCACTTCGCAGCGCTGAGTTTATGTTGTTATTGCAGTTGACGGGGTAGGAAAGGTCTATGGAAGAGCCTAAAAAGGTCTGAAAAAGGTGTTTCGCGTTGAGTTCAAGATACAGGAATTCTAGGATTGGATATTTATGATGCATCTTTTAGAATGGCAATGTCAAATATATATAATGGGCTTGTTAAACAGTACAGAACAATTGTTTTTAATCAATTATAGTGCATTTATTTTAATTTTCGTTGGTGAAGCAATGGTCAATGTGACCGTAGGTTTTCCCGCGTTTCAATTTAGGTTAAAAGTCATGAATGTAATGTCTACACGTTATGCGTCAGGAGAAAACCTTGCACGCATCCCAAGTAAGCTGGATGATGGATCACGCATTGTTCATCTAAACAAATCATTTACATAATGACAAAATTATATAATGTAAGCTACTTCTTAACAAATTAACGTTGCATAGCGAATTGTACATGTCCTACCTTTTCTCAATAAACCACAAGACACCGCTGAATATTCAAATATTTCAAATTTAATTATTCGATTACAATTCCTTTCCTTCACTTCGATCTGACATTAGTCTCATTAACAACGCCGGTCTTCATAGACTTTCAGTATTGGCTATTGCAAAGCCCTTACCTCCTCCTCCTCCTCCTCCTCCAGGCGTTTTAGGAATAACTATATATTTTTCATTCACATGCGGAATAAGTCGAATCAACAGAAAAATATGTCAGCCGTTTATGTCACCGCTGATCAGTATCCCGATGAGGACTTCTTGATAATCCTATGAAGACCTGTTCAGCGGTATCTACAAAGGGACGTGTAGCTATTTCTTTACTGGCATTCCTACATTTAAACCGTGACAGTACTTTAGTACTTTATATATATATATATATATATATATATATATATATATATATATATATATATACATACACACACACATATATATATATATATATATATATAATATATATATATGCATGTAAATATCATTCCAAACAATCAACTTTCCCTCCACCTGCAATCGAACGAGAGAGAGAGAGAGAGGAGAGAGAGAGAGAGAGAGAGATATGAACAAAAGGGGGGGGGGGGGATCTTGGCAATGAACAAAAAAAGGGGGGGGTAATCTTGGCAGTGTAAAAAAAGAGAAAATTGATACAAGAGAAATCACTAGAGAAGAAACTTGGTTGGAAGAAGAAGAAGAAGGAAACAGAATAAAAGCATCAAGGAAGACAAATACGTTAACAGGCAACTCTCTCTCGTCGAGCCCTGGGCAGGGAGTGGGTGAGTGAGAGAGGGACGGGGGTATCGGATGGGGGTGGGGTATCACCCAAGACATCTGTGATACGAGGGAGGAGATCAGTCACTGAGGCCGATAATGTACCAGGGCTTTCCAGTGCAATAGATTTAGCCCAACTACTCTATTTGGGAGCTTGCAAGATAAAGGGACATGTTCTTAAAAAGAAAACAATAGAATAAAATAAAATAAGACTGGAATGCGCTCAAGGTGAATCACAATATCTCGGAATGTTACTAAAACTGGGAGAGAAAAATGACAGTAATTGATTTATGGGAAAAACGTGGCAAAAGTTAATTTCATTTCTTCTTTTCTGAATATGACATCTGGATTCTAGTAATAACGAACGAAAGGTTATCTGTATAATGTTCTTCCCTATATTTGAGCAATCATTATAAGGAAAAATAGCTTAATAGTCATGAAGGATGTCAGTTGAGCTAAAACGAAAGGTTAGAAATATTTCTGCAGCTATCCGGAAGTAGTTCATCCAGAGCCTGTCACACACACAAACACACACACCATTTATATATATATATTACAAATATATATTATATATATATATGTATATATATTAATAGTATATGAATATGATAATAGATATGTGTAGAACATATAGATATATATAATATATATAGTTATAGATATAATATTATGTACGTACCTATCGTAGGTAGGTATATATCATCTATATACCATCACCTATATAAATATAATTATATATAGATATCTAATAATTATATATCACTCTCTTATATCTATATATCATATAAAATATATATCATATTATATATATATAGATATATATATATACCATATACAATATATATAATATATATATATATATATATATATATACATAATAACATATATATATATATAGGTAATATATAATAATATATATATTATATAATACGTGGTTATGGATACTACAAATACTACTAATACTCTAATCACCGTTCCGAGCTGCTTTGGAATTGTATCTAATGGCAAATACATTAGACAGAGAGCTCAATATATATAATCAAACAAACAGATCAACATAAATTCAAATCAGTACATTCAATTCTGCAAGAGAGAGAAAGAGAGAGAGAGAGAGAGAGAGAGAGAGCCCTTAACTCTTCCTCTACAACCGACCGGCCTCTTTCGTCAAAAGTTGTGTCTTGAATATATATGTTATAGCACTGAAGTTTTCCATTTTTGAAAGTGAATACTCGAATTGACTCGAGTTTGCCGCGCAAAGTTCCGGCGGTCTCCGATGCCCGGAGCTTAATCCATGAAATGCATTCCGGCAAAAAAAGAAAAAAGAAGAAAAAAAAAAAGAATTTATAGGAAAAAAATATTGACCTCTTTGGAGATTTTTTTTTTTTTGGGGGGGCCGTAAAAAGCATGGGCAATCCAGATAAAAAAAAACACCTGTTTGGAGGGAAAAAACCTTTCTTGGAGTTTTTAGTGTTGGAGTGGCGGGGGGGGGGGGGGGTGGGGGGGAGGGGGGGGGCGTAAAAAAAGTATGAAAACGTATGAGCGATCCAGGTAAAAAAAACTGGAGTGAAAAAAAACCTTTCTTGGAGTTTTGTGTGCTGGGGGAGGTGGTCCCGTAAAATGGATAAGCAATCCAGAATAAAAAAAAAATAACGTCTGACAAGATCTAATCTTTTAGATAATATAAACATCAAGGACCCAACATCAACCAAGAAACATTGTTGCTCTATCACATCAAGTTTTTTTTTTTATCTCGTTTAATATATCAGCGGACCCTTTTAAAAAAAGTATGATGGGTACTAAAATCTTAGAAGATGCAAACATCGATGACAAACATCTACCAAACATCAACGTCGTCAGTGCTATCACGAATTCGGTACGAGTTCATTTGAATTTAAAAATAAAATGACAAATTTAACAGAAAAATATATAACTCCCAATAATCATTAGAGGTTTCATAATTGAATAGTATAGAATATAGAAATTACGAGGTCATTCAGCGCTGAATCGGAAATTTGGCAGAAAACATGTATGGAAGGCGTAACAGGAGGAGAGCCTCGAAGTCGCCCTATTCAAAAATTGTTAAGAGAGCTTGGAAATAAGATGGAAGAGAATATGAAGGGAGTTACAGTAAAAGAAATGCAAGGGGTTGCAGCTAAGGGCCGAAGGTACTGCTGCAAAGAACCTTGAGTAGAAGCCCACAGTTCTCCGCAAGAGGTGCACTGACGGTATTAGACACTTACTGGAGAAATATTTGTGTATGATTAAATGCGAAATATAGAATTCCATAAACATGGGAGGATTTTTAACATGACCGTAGAAGCAATTCAAGGAGGCTTCTGCCACTTATCCGTTCTTCCTTTCGAGGTCTCTTTCCTTTCTCTTTTTTCTTTTCTTTTTTATTTCCGCTTGTCTTCCATTAACCTCTTGTCTCCTGTTCTGTTTTATCACTGTGCCATTATTTTTCCCCGGTAGTTCGGCTCGATGAACCGACGTTGATTGTCATGCAATCAAGCACTGGCAGAGAGAGAGAGAGAGAGAGAGAGAGAGAGAGAGAGAGAGAGAGAGAGAGAGAGGGCAAAAAAGTAAATGGGTATCTGTATCACAACCAAAAAAGGAAGACTTACTTTAATAAGAAAGAGAGAGAGAGAGATAAATGGGTATCTGGATCACAACCAAAAAAAGAAGACTTACTTTAATGAGAGAGAGAGAGAGAGAGAGAGAGAGAGAGAGAGAGAGAGAATTTCCTTTATATTTCTATGTGAAATATAAGCTTCTATGATCATAAGTCTTTCAGAAATCATCAAATACCCCTTTTTTTTTTATATGTGAATTTGTTTCCTTTCGTTTTGCTTTTATTTTAGTGCTGTCTTTTTCTGCAGGAGGAATTTTCATGAAATGTCAGCACTCTTAGAACTTTCATTCTTATTTACCGAATGAGATCAGCCGCACGCAGACCCCCAGTCCTTTTATTCTCGATAAATAACGATTATGTCGTCATATGTTTTCCTCATAGGTCAAATTCGTATCAAAATACTCGTGAAATCACAGACTGCTTTTCTGAGTAACTAACTAAAACTAATTAATGCGATTATGAATGAATAAGATATAAAAAAAAAAATAATCTCATTTTATTCCCTATCTGTAGTTGTTACTATTATCGCCATTATCACAGTCAGTTAAACATCTCGGCATCAGATGCATGATGGCAATCTTGATGCTTGCAAGCATCTTCTGGGACTCTCTTTATAACCTCGAAGGTGGCAAGCACCTCCCGTAAAGCTGCCTCATCTCTCTCTCTCTCTCTCTCTCTCTCTCTCTCTCTTCTCTCTCTCTCTCTCTCTCTCTCTGTCTCTGCCAAAAAGCAGTTGAATGAGAATCTGGTCTATTACCACAAGCGATCATTCGAAAACACTGCTTTCGCTCCTAATTTTCACGCGATGCTAGCTAGCGTCCGAGCCTCTCTCGGCATACACACACACACACACACACACACACACACACACATATATATATATATTATATATATATATATATATATATATATATATATATATATATATATATATATATTAATATATGTAGGCCGTCCACTAGCCAATTCTTTTCAGTGCCCCTCAGAGCTTTGATTAAGAACGGGGCCTCGTCGTCGTCCGCGATTCATTCCTGGTCGGGAATAATGATTCGTTTTACGCGCGGCCGTAAACTCTCTCTCTCTCTTGCATGACGCCCCCGCCGCCAACCTCCCCCAACGTTTATTTTTCCCTCAGCATGGCGAGACCGATCCTTTACGACGCATTTCATAAAGTAATGAGTCGTTTCGCCGCGAGATTCATCAGCGCCCTTCGTGTCGTTCTGCTGTCGCGTTGAGTTATCGGTGTTTCTTCTTCTTCTTCTTCTTCTTCTCGTGTTCCGACAGCGACTGGGTAGGCAATTCCAACTGTAATTGTTGCTCTTAGTTAATAAAAGACTAATTACCTACCTAACCATCTCTCTCTCTCTCTCTCTCTGCTTCCCAAGCCCCGTTTTAAATACCGGTTTAGACTTTCCTCATTTCCGAGCGACTTGTGGTGTGATGACTTCATTTCTCATTTGAAGGGATGACATTACAGCGGATGACATGACGGCCAGTATGACGCCATCACTGCATCCTAGGAGAGGAAACCATTTCACGGCCGATTCTTATCTTCCTTCACTTAATTCATCTGAAACAAATACCCAAGGCGTTAATGACCCCCATTGACGTCTGTTGATAAGTGTTCAAACATCTGCTTCTCTTGATTGATAGGTTCGGCGGAAGTCCAGACTGGTATTAAATTACGTGAAGGATTACACGCTCGTGTTGACGTCATCTTTATGAGTGAACATAAACATTCCATTAACCATAAAATAAGTTTGATCGGTCCTTTTTTTTTAACGTTGCAGTAACATTCGAGGGTTTCGAACTGCTGTTGGCATATAGACAAATATGTACATCGAATAATTAGACTGGAAAATATCTCTCGGTCATATTCACTCCAAGATTAATTCTGGCGAGAGGGGTTGTCCTCTCGAGTGAACTCTGTATGAAGATGTTATGGGTAACAAGCCACAATAATGGATATGAGAGACGGTTTTTCCAGAATACGAAATGGTTAGAAAGAGGAGCTTTCGACCGTTTGCACAAATGTTTTGTAATTTGGAAATATACAGTCTCTCGTCCACATTACTCTGAGTTTGTTCCCATTATTTCCGGTCACAGTATAGTGATGCACCATAGATAGAAAGATGTCTCTAGATCAGCTTCCTGTTGAGAAGCGAACTATTAATATGGACGCTGAAGACAAAGGCCACGAGGGATAAACAGTGAAATCTGACTAATTAGACATTCGTCACCTTCCGTATCTTTGTGTTTCAATTAGACACTACGAAGAATTTCTGCATTCATCTTTGAACGACACTAATGCGTGCTCACTGACAAGTACATTATTAAGTGCTTAAGTAAGTATATATTTGCGCGCATGTAGGTAGGTAAGTCCCATTCACCCATGCTCCTGGTTTGTTAATTCAATGCTCACACAAAACCTTTCTGAATACCTTCGACATTTTTAACGTTTTCGCAAAAACCGGGAAATCTGAAATTGAAAATTATACGAAATTTATTATTATATTATTATTATTATTATTATTATTATTATTATTATTATTATTATTAGGAAGGAGGCCTTCTCCGAGGGCAGTAGCATTGAATATGATAGCTGTTTCAACGGCATTTAAATTATATAGAATCTTCTTAATTCTTCTTATTATCTTTTTCTCAGCAGCATGTAGCTGGTGTATCAGGTTTCCTAAGGACACATAAAGATTTCAGTTGTCTTAGGTTTATTTCCTCTGACGTGTCGACAGCGCACAGGCAGTCATCTATGAGAGTATACAGCAAAGTGAATTAAGATACTGGTTTACATGTACATATTTATAGCAGGCAGGGCGTGTACAATCGGTGGGTAAGTCGGAAAGCAGAGATTTTAATTGGCCGTTGGATGGTGACGAGATATGTCCCTGAAACAGCTATATTTATTATTATTATTATTTTATTTATATTATTTTTTTTTTTTTTTTTTGCTCTATCACAGTCCTCCAATTCGACTGGGTGGTATTATAGTGGATTGGGGTTCCTGGGTTGCATCCTAGCCTCCTTAGGAGTCCATCACTTTTCTTACTATGTGTGCCGTTTCTAGGATCACACTCTTCTGCATGAGTCCTGGAGCTACTTCAGCCTCTAGTTGTTTTTCTAGATTATTCCTTTTAAGGGAGGTTCTTAGGGATCGTGGCCTAGTGCTCCTATGATTATGGGTACGATTTCCACTGGCATATCCCATATCCTTCTTATTTCTATTTTCAGATCTTGATAACATTATCCATCCCTCTCTTTCTCTTCAACTCTGGTGTCCCATGGTATTGCGACATCAATGAGTGATACTTTCTTCTTGACTTTGTCAATCAACTTCACGTCTGGTCTATTTGCACGAATACTACCCTATCCGTCCTGATAACCATAGTCCCAGAGGATCTTTGCCTGATCGTTTTCTATCACTCCCTCAGGTTGGTGCTCGTACCACTATTACTGCAAGGTAGCTGATGTTTCTTGCACAGGCTCCCAGTGGAGGGCTTTTGCCACTGAATCATGCCTCTTTTTGTACTGGTTCTGTGCAAGTGCCGGGCATTCGCTTGCTATGTGGTTTATGGTTTCATTTTTCGTATTGCACTTCCTACATATGGGAGAGATGTTATTTCCGTCTATCGTTCTTTGAACATATCTTTCTTTGAACATATCTGGTTCTTAGGGCCTGATCTTGTGCCGCTGTTATCATTCCTTCAGTTTCCTTCTTTAGCTCTCCCCTCTGTAGCCATTGCCATGTGTCATCGCTGGCTAGTTCTTTAGTCTGTCTCATGTATTGTCCGTGCATTGGTTTGTTGTGCCAGTCCTCTGTTCTGTCTGTCATTCTCCTGTCTCTGTATATTTCTGCGTCTTCGTCTACTTTTATTAGTCCTTCTTCCCATGCACTCTTTAGCCACTCGTCTTCACTGGTTTTCAGATATTGCCCCAGTGCTCTGTTCTCGATGTTGACGCAGTCCTCTATACTTAGTAGTCCTCTCCCTCCTTCCTTTCGTCTGTCCGTATTTGCTCTTGGGTGTAGTGCTTTGTGTATTGTCATATGTTTCCTAGTTTTCTGATCTATGCTGCGGAGTTCTGCCTTCGTCCATTCCACTATTCCTGCGCTGTATCTGATTACTGGCACTGCCCATGTGTTTATGGCTTTTATCATATTTCCGGCATTGAGTTTTGACTTGAGTATCGCCTTGAGTCTCTGCATATATTCTTTCCTGATCGTGTCCTTCATCTCTTGGTGTTTTATATCCCCTCCTTCCATTATTCCCAGGTATTTGTATCCTGTCTCATCTATGTGTTTGATGTTGCTCCCATCTGGTAGCTTTATCCCTTCAGTTCTCGTTACTTTGCCTTTTTGTATGTTGACTAAGGCGCATTTTTCTATTCCAAACTCCATCCTGATGTCCCCAGATACAATCATTACAGTCTGGATTAGGGAATCTATTTCCTTGATGCTCTTACCATACAGATTGATGTCGTCCATGAACATCAGATGGTTGATTCTGTTGCCTCTTTTCTTGAGTTGGTACCCGGCATCCATCTTCTGTAGTACTTTTGTCATGGGAATCATGGCTACTATGAAGAGTAGTGGGGACAGTGAGTCGCCCTGGAAGATCCCTCTCCTGATATTAACCTCTGCTAGTCTTATTCCAGAGCTTGTAAGTATTGTATTCCAGTTGCGCATTGTATTTTTGAGGAAGCTGATGGTGTTTTCCTCTGCCCCATATATTTTCACGCATTCTATTAGCCATGTGTGTGGTATCATGTCGAAGGCTTTCTTATAGTCTATCCATGCCATGTTTAGGTTGGTTTTCCTTCTCCTACTGTTCTTCATTACCATTTTGTCTATCAGGAGCTGGTCTTTTGTGCCCCTACACTTCCTTCTGCAGCCTTTCTGTTGGTGTGGGGATGGTGTTTGTCTCCTCTAGGTAGTTGTATAGCCTTTCACTGATGATACCTGTTAGTAACTTCCACATTATTGCGGTAGGCAAGGTGATAGGCCTGTAGTTACTGGCTATATTTCCCTTACTCTTGTCATTTTGTACTAAGGATGTTCTTCCTGTGGTCATCCATTTGGGTGCATGGTGATTTGAGATACAATGCTGGAGTTGTTCTGCTATTCGTGGGTGTAGGGCCTTGAAGTTTTTGAGCCAGTATCCATGGACTTCATCGGGACCTGGGGCTTTCCAGTTTGGCATTTTCTTTAGTTGGTGTCTGACTGTGTCTGTCGTGATCTCTGTGAATCTTTGTTTTATTCTCCCTGTTTCTTCTTCCTTGACTTCCTGGAGCCATGTTGCATGTTTGTTGTGTGATACCGGATTGCTCCATATGTTTTCCCAGAGTCTCTTACTTGGTTCGGCTTCAGGAATTTCTGGGTGGTTGTCTTTCCCTCTTAGTTGGCTGTATAGTCTTTTCTGGTTGGTTCCGAATAGTTTGTTCTGTTGGTATCCCTTATTCCTGTTCATGTACCGTTGGATCTTATGTGCTTTGGCCCTAAGCCTCTGTTTTACATCTTCTATTGTGTTGTTTAGTCCCCTCTCTTGTACTTTGTATTTCTCGTTGAGTTCTTCCCTTGTTTTCTTGCTTCTTAGCCTTTTCTCTGCCATCTCTTTCAGTTTACTCAAGTCAGATCTCATCACCATGATTTGCTTTTCCAGGCGCCTTTTCCAAGGAGGTTGCTGTTTTGGCTTCTGTTGGTTGGTTTGTGCTGGTGTGGTGTTGGTAATCAATATTATTATTATTATTATTATTATTATTATTATTATTATTATTATTATTATTATTATTATTATTATTATTTATTCAGACGAAGATGAAACCTATTCATATGGAACAAGACCAAAGGGGCAATTGACCGGTTCATTAGGAAGAAGTAAGACGAGGAAAACGGAAATAAAGAAAGACGAGACTCCACTTATCAAAAAGTCAGGATTCGAACACTTTAAGAAAAACAGACGGCACTGATAAGGCTACAACACATGAAGCTTAAAAGTGGAAGTAGATTTATTGAGAAAAGATAAAACTGAAGTCAAAATAAAAATACAGACATCAACTAAAACGTGAATAGTAAAAAAAATCAAATTATACTTCCTTCAAGTCGTGTGTAGAGATTGCAATGCTGAACTCGAATCTTCCTCACTTGGGTCTAAATCCTATTATAAAAAGGTAGTGTGTGTGTGTGCGTGTGTGACTGAATTACGAAAATAAGTAAAGGACAGAAAGTCGAAAAAAGGCCTAGCAATACTCTGTGTTTCATTTTTTTCTCGCGGCTTTTGTCTTTATATATATATATATATATATATATATATATATATATATATATATATATATATATATATATATACCTATATATATATATATATATATATATAATAGATATATAATATCTATATATATTTTTATATTTAATATTATACCATATATTATTATGAATATTAATAGTATATAGTAGACCTATATCATATAAATATATATAGACATATGTAAATATATATAATATTATATATAAAGTATTTCCACTGTAGAACACTATAAACGATGTACTCTCAATATAAAAGGATTTGGTTTACCCTATAAAACAGATTGCGGAGAGAGAGAGAGAGAGAGAGAGAGAGAGAGAGAGAGAGAGAGAAACATAATGATGACACCACCGAGCATATCTGTATGCTGGTGGGAGTCTTCCCAGCTGGTCCCCTTATGAAACACTTTGGCTGCAGTGAACAAGCCCCAACACCTCTCTCTCTCTCTCTCTCTCTCTCTCTCTCTCTCTCCCCCCGGTTCCTCCAAGTTCCCCAATTATTTGACCGCTCACCTCGTCCTACTCGGCAGAGTAATCTATTAATGCGCCCAGTTGCCAGCCCCCAGCCCCTTCCCCCGCCGGAGTCTCTCTCTCCTACGCACTGTCCCTTCGAAGTATTTCATTTGAAACGAATCAGGCTTCTTGATAGTTTGTCTTCATTTTTATCTATTTTCGTTTACTCGCTGAGTAAGCCTACAAACTACTTGTTGTTGTTGTGGGAGGCCTAATAAGGCCTGAAAAAGGTGTTTTGCCTTGAGTTACAGATACGGGAATTTTAAGATAGAATGTTTATGATTTATTTATTAGATTGAAAATAAAGAAAATATACTATGTGCATATTAACAGTACAGAATAATTATTTCTAACAAAATAAAGCGCATTTATCTTAATTTTAATCGGTGAAAGAACGCTCTGTTTGACTGTAGATTTTAGGACGTGATCCGAGTAAGGTCGAGGTCGGATCACGCCTCTTTCAGTTTGCCTTTATTTTTATCTATTTAAGAGACCCTCTCTGTGACACATTACCATACATGTCAGAGATCAGTTATGTTACGATTTTTCTGCATGTCTATTTGGGACGAAGCTGCTAGCCCCGTATCCTTTCCACTGCAGTGGTTACCCATCCAATTATAAACCACACTTAGATTCGCTTGAACTTCACTGATCTGAAGAGCAGCGTTGTAGCGGAAGTCTAATATTATTTCTGAGAGAGAGAGAGAGAGAGAGAGAGAGAGAGAGAGAGAGAGAGAGAGAAAAGAGAGAGAGAGTCACTATTAACACCTTATGAATTGTATAGTCACGTCTAGGCCTGATCTTTGGACCAATCCAAGCCCCTCCCCGTAACCTCCGCCCTTTCCCAGTCTACTCAAACAACGCTCGTTCTCGAACCATTACCGACCGAATAACAAAACAGCGGAAGTTATAACGAGTCAGGACAGACTTGCAAAACGGAAAGGTAGTATGCAATATATATTTCATATAAATCTCCACAAATCGTAAATACTATAAACGCAAAACTATACGATGTAACAGCAAAACCTTTATGGTTTCCGTAACCTTAATTTTGAGATGTATTACAGCTCATATTTTCAACATGAATGATAAAAAAAAGGATTTCTCTCCGTTTTGCCAGGAAAACAATTTCTTTCTGATGTGTCAGAAAAGAGGACTTCTCTCTGATCTGTCTTAAGAAAGACTTTTCTTTGATCTGTGAAAAAAGAAAGCAAAACAACAAAAAGATTTATGCCTGGTTTGTCAGAAAAAAAGGACTTCTCTCTGATATGTCAGAAAGAGATGTCTCTAATGTCAGAAAAGGGTTTCTCTCTGATATATAAAAAAAAGAAAAAAAAAAAAAGGATTTCTCTCTGATCTGACACGAAAAGGGTCTCTCTCTCTCTGATGTGTCAGAAAATACTTCTCCTTCTTTAGATAAGTCAGAAAAAGGATTTTTCTCTCATATGTCAGAAAAGAATTTTTCTCTGATATGGCAGAAAATGACTCGTCTCTGATATGTCAGAAAACGATTTCTCTGTGTTAGAAAACGGACTTTTCTCTGACATGTTAGTAAAAAAAAAAAAAAAAAAAAAAAGTAAAAAAAAAAAAAAAAAAAAAACTTCTCTGTAATAGGTCAGAAAAAACTTCTCTCCGATATGTCATAAAAAATAATGCAAGAATCTATGTCTCATATGTCAGAAAAAACGACCCACTGCCTACAGACAGCGTCTCAGAGTTTGAGAAGACACCTAGTAAGGCTGTACGTTCTTAGAGCTGAATTTCTGCACGAGGTAGACCACTAAAAATTAAAAGCTGCCTTTTGAAAGTCTGGTATTTTTTTCTTAGCGAAATGGCCTTCAAAAATAAGTATCAATAAAGAATATATCAATAAATAAATGCAGCATCACGGATACATTAATAAGTAAATACAATCCATCAACACACACGATAGGTTGATTCAAACAAACATCAATTGTATTTACACAAAATACAATTTCATTCAAACAAAACAATTTCATTCACAGAAAAGTCAAAAGGCGACTCCATTCAAACAACAGACAATTTCATTCACACAAGACAATTCCATAAAAAAAAACTTCATTCCGACATGAGATCATTCCACTCGCATAAAACAAAACTTCATCAACAAAAAGCAACTTCGTACTTTCATTTAAATTCAAGAAAATCTCATTCTCAATTAAGAAAACTTATTTTAAACCCACATCCCCCCCCACCCTCCCGCCTGAAAAAAAGTGAGGAAAATGCGCCGAAATTTCTTCGGCGCAATAGTTTTTCGTGGCGTATAATCAAGACCACCGAAAACAGATTTGTCTTTCGGTGGTTTCGGTATAATGCTGTATGAGCAGCGGCCTAGTGGCCTGTCCTAAATCGTTGCCAGACTCACGATTTTTGGCTAAATTTAACCTTAAATAAATTCAAATCTACTGAGACTAGAGGGCTGCAATTTGGCATGTTTCATGATTGGAGGGTGGATGATTAACATACCAATTTGCAGACCCCTACCACCAATAGTTTTTAAGATTTGAGGACGGACAGACAAACTATAAAGGAAAACTCGTCGCGCACCACCAGCCATCTACGTCATAACTAACTGAAGCTTAACCCTCCTTCTCCCGGATACTCATCCTCTGGATCTTCTCATTCAGGAGAATCACACACTATAAATCTCGTGATCCATCTGGGCCGATAACAAGATCATAAAATCAACGGGGGAGAGGTTGTGTTCCAACAACCCCTAATGGCGAATTCAACCTCTCCTCCTAACGCCTATCCCTCCATCCCCCCTTTTCCATTAGGACTCCCCCCAACCACCCAACCCACCCCCGGTTCCTTTTCGGGAAGTGCCAGCGCCAGATTCCCTTCAAAAAAGGGACGCCCCATTCTGCAGAAGATCCAAATGGTGTCAAATAGGTGCCAACAACTCCCAGGCTACTGATACCAGGCACACCAGGACATAAAATGCTGAGATGGCTGGGTAGGGGGAGAATGGATCGCCCGGGGGGGAGCGGGGGGCGGGAGGCGAAGAAACAGATAGGAAGAGCGAAAAGAGGGTCAGAAGGAATATGGGATAAAAAGGAAATATATTTGATCCGGAAGGTTAAATAGAAAAATACATAGGTGTGTGGATGGGAAGAAATAGATTGCCACAAGAACATCCTTCATATATATAATGGAGAGTTTAGCGAGAAGGAAGACTTTCCTTTCCTTTTCCTTCCTCTCCTTTTTTCCTGGAGCAAGTGTGTTGGTTTTCCTACCCATTGAGTTTTCCAGCTCGACTCGTCCCGACAGTGTCAGCATGGGCGGAACTGTTATGAGTTTCGCCTTCTATTTGACCCTTATTGTTTTCTTCTCCAGACACCCCTACGGATCTCTCTCTCTCTCTCTCTCTCTCTCTCTCTCTCTCTCTCTCTCTCTCTCTCTCTCAATATGTTGACAATTTTCACAGATTGACCTCCCTGATATACAACGACTTCAAATGTTTTTTTTTTTTTTTTTTTTTTTTTTTTTTTTTTGTTGAATAGGTTGAACAACCCAATTTCTCCTTCGTAAAATGGACTAAATCCAATTCTGTGTGTTTTTATTTACTTAAAATCAGCTGTGTTGACTTGCGTTTTTATGATGTTATTTTCGATGTGGAATTTAAAGCGAGCAAGAAGACTTCAAGTCACTTTGTTGGTGAAGAGGGTATAGTGAATTATTTCTTTTATACAAGTAGGGTGCATACATTTACCTTATCAGTAAAAAGGAGAAAGTGACCTCTGCCCTCCATATATGTATATATATGTATGTGTGTGCATACGCACTCACACACACACACACACACACACACACACACACATATATATATATATATATATATATGTATGTATATAAACAGACGACTTTGAATTGTGATTGACGTAGAAAATAGCCACCTGGCGTACCGTTACGGCTGTCAGACAAATAGGAGACCATCGTACCGTTAACAATGGCGTAAAAATAGCCGGCTGGCGTAATGTTATCAATGGCCCAACAGCAGCAGTCATCAGCCATAAAGAGGTTCCACCCCAGGAACCTCTTTCTCTCTCCATAAAGCAAAGAGATGCAGGAAAAACACAGAGGTTGAGATATGAGCAGACGATTTAATCAGCAAAGCACAACCGACCTACAACAACGGCGCTGCTGCGGCAAATGAACCAGCACTACAACGAACAAACATCGAACTTAAAATTTCAATTAGTTTTAAGAGGAATTACTACATCCGCCATGACAAATACGACATGATTCCATCAAAGGATTGATTCGGCGAGCGGCTGAAACGCCTCTCCGCTTATGCAAACACGGACGGCAATGCACGCATGCACACACACGTACACATAATATACGTACATACATACCCACATTCATATATATATATATATATATATATATATATATATATATATATATATATATATACACACATACATACATACATACATACACACACACGCACACACACACACACCTATATATATTATACATATATATATATATATATATATATATATATATATATATATATATATGTATGTGTGTGTGTGTGAGAGAGAGAGAGAGAGAGAGAGAGAGAGAATATAAGGATGGGTCAAGGAATCACTCACACCCTCCTTCCCCCTCCCCAATCTCTCCCCAAGGAACCCTTCCCACAAAAAAGGGGTCAAAATGGTAATTGAGAGAAGAGAGAGAGAGAGAGAGAGAGAGAGAGAGAGAGAGAGAGAGAGAGAGAGAGAGAATTCCAGGCAAGACTGAAAGTGAACGGGTAGGCCAGAGTTTAGGTCTCTCCAAGATGGGTTGATTCCATTTCGGGCGAAAGGGAAAAAGGGAGTTTCTAGTGGTTTGGGGAGGGAGGGGAGGGGAGGGGAGAAGAAAGGGAAGGAGTGGGAAGGGGGAATAGGGCAAGGGGAAACAGGGCTCCCATTCAATCAAAGGAAAAGCAAAAATACAAAACACACGAGAAGGGGAAAACCTCTCATCTTGGGCGGTTACTATAGTATATATATTCAAACGTTCCGGAAAGGAAGATCAAGATAAGAGGAAGCTATACCTGCTTTTGCGTTGATACGTTGATATATATATATATATATATATATATATATATATATATATATATATATATATATATATATATATATATATATATATATATATATATATATATATATATATATATATATATATATACATACGTATACAGCATCCTCTCTCTCTCTCTCTCTCTCTCTCTCTCTCTCTCTCTCTCTCTCTCTCTCTCTCTCTCTCTCTCTCTCTCTCTCTTTCACATGTATTTGGTATGACCAGAAGCCATTTGGACGTTCATCCCAATGACCGAAGAAATGGAAAAAAAAAAATGAAAAATCGAAAAAAAAGGTTATGATGCACGAATGAAGCTATAACCTTCTTGCCTCTTGAATTAATTAAGAATATAAGTCAAGAAAAACAAAAACAAAGAGAGAATTCCCAAAACTTTAGCATCAGAGGAAGGCAACACGTACGCATACATACCATTTTTTTTTTTTTTTGACAACCGTTAAAATATCTAGACTATCTTTCTAGTTTAATGACTTTTAACAATATTTCTAGATTATCTCGGTACACAACTTTTAAAAACCATGTATATTTTTCTTCTTTTTGTGCTGAGAACAGCAATAACTCAGGCAATTATTTATCAGCCTCCCATGAGAGAGAGAGAGAGAGAGAGAGAGAGAGAGAGAGAGAGAGAGAGAGAGAGAGAGAGAGAGGACTGATATATTCAAAATCTTCATATCTAGATATTTTTTTATATATTCGGTTTTGTTTGAGTGATGTAGTATCATTTATATATATATATATATATATATATATATATATATATATATATATATATATAAGATATATACCGGTAATGATATTACAACACTCAACCAAAAATAAAAAATAAAATAAAAATCATGCAGATCCAACATACACGAAATCTATACAAACAGCTAAACAGGACAATGTCAAGAAAAAAAAACAAAAAACCAAAGAATAAGAAAACGAAGGCGTCGATGAGCAAAGTCTTTTATGTTTATATATTTCTTCTTTTTTTTAAGGGGGGTGATGGGGGCTGGTGGCATGGGGCGGGTTTCGTACGACTAAAAGCCATAAAGGAGTGAGTCAAAGACCCGATCTTCCTTCCCGCCCTGACCCTGATTACGGTCCTCCCCAAATGCCATCAAATTCCCGTCTGAGTACATGCCTCTGCGACATATTCTTCTTTCCTCCTCCTCCTCCTCCTCCTCCTCCTCCTCCAAGCTGATTGCCTTCACTCACGCCGCTGCCTCTAAAGGATCTTCTTTTTCCCCCCTTTTTTCTGGTGGGGGGCGAAGGAGGGTCTTCTGTCTATTTCCTCTTCGCACAGATGAGAAAGGCTGCCATTCGTTTGAGTTCATGCATTTATATCTATCTATCTAGCTTGCTATTTATCTATATAATATAAATATATCTATACATACAATATATTATATATAATAATATTATATATATATAAATATATACTATATTATATATTATATATATATGATTATTTATATAAAAATATTATTATATAATATATATATATATATATATATATCAAAATTATATACTATATATATATTTTTCCGAGGTAGAGCGAATTGGATATTAAAGGACATTGTAGCTCGATATATATATATAATATAATATATATATATATAGATATATATATATATATATATATTTCAGTCGAAATTGACACCTGAATACTCTCTCTCTCTATCCCTCCCCCCCACTCTCTCTCTCTCTCTCTCTCGTTATGGATAACTGCTGGAGGTGACGGCCAATGATTAAGGGAAAAGAAGATGGAGGAGAGAGCAGAAGAGGAGGAGGGGAAGAAGAAGAAGAGGGGGGCGTTTATGCCCTTGTTGCATGTGTAATGAGGTGGTAATTGACCCGGCAAACATATCATTAGCCCACCTCCTCTCAGTCCAAAAGGGACACAAGCACCATCTCCTAATGAGCCCATGATCTAAGGGCGCCGTGCTGTAAAGGTCACACACACACACACACACGCACAGTGAGAGAGAGAGAGAGAGAGAGAGAGAGAGAGAGAGAGAGAGAGAGAGGCCTAGTCACGCCCGCCAGGCCAAGCGAGCAGGAATGCCTTTCAAACAAGGAAACACAGATCGTGACTTTCATAAATGAAAGTATCTGGGCTTAAAAGAGAAGTCACCTGGTGTCTTTTTTTTTTTTTTTTTTTTTTTTTTTTTGAACCCCATGAAATTGCAATATCCTGAATGGGTAACGGATATGACGGGGAACCGGGCCCCGGGCGAACTAACGTACCTTTGTGCATAATATAAAAACTTTCCACACGCGTGCGCACACACACACGCACACACACATACACACACACACACACACACACACACACACACACATATATATATATATATATATATATATATATATATATATATATATATATATATACTCCTACATAAATATACATGCTTAAAATCACGCTGACATTTTTACGAGCGTTTCATTTTCATTCTGGAGTATCTGCATATAAATATCTTAGTATAGATATACTATATATATATTATATATATATTATATATATATATATATATATATATATTATATATATAGTATATAGAAAAATATATATATTATTTAAATTTTTCAGACATGATCTAGGACGACTACGACGACAGAAACCAACTCAGAGAGAGAGAGAGAGAGAGAGAGAGAGAGAGAGAGAAGAGAGAGAGCCCAAAAGTCGACATGAGAAGATGATGCTGAGGCTAATGATCTTTTTAATTGATTTTTTGGCGGAACACTTTTAAACAAACAAGTTAGGGAGGTGTAGGATACCGCTTTAGACATCATTATCGTCACTTCGGAATAATAAATGATGCTGTTTGGGGGCCTAGGTGGGGGAGGGAGGGGGGGGGGGAGATGTGACCGAAAAGCCCCGGCGCCTATGATAAGCCTGCCTATGCTACTTCCGGAGTCAATTTTGGAAGGTGTTAAACTTGAGCTTCTCTGTCTTACATGATCTTAAGTATTTCTCCTCGTGCTTTATAGTTTATTCACAGTTTTATCTGTTTATTCATTAACAGAATTTGTTTTTGTTCTTCCATAATACTGCTATCTTCTTTCTGCACTTTTACTAGTTTCTGTTACTTCTTTCAATTGAACGCCATAATATTCTTTGGACGCTTGAATTTCATGTCATTGGTCTCTGTGGTGGGCTTGTTTCGTATGAATAGCCTTCATCCTCTGAGGAGTGGGTTAGGTCGTCAATAGACTTAAGTCAAGTTAAGCAACATTAGGGCTGGTCAGTCGTTGGATGGGTGACCGCTCTCCTCGGCGTTGATTCCTTGGGAAAGGATCTTTACCATAATTTCCTCAGTCTACTCAGCTGTAAATGAGTACCTATCCCTGATGGGGTAGGGTCCAGCTATGGGTTAAATAGCAAAACTCAGCAATGATGGAAAGAAATGATGGAATAAACGACAACGACGTAAATGGAACCTCTGGCAACAGAGGAGCTTCGTCCGGCAACCAGGTATTCAACCCAATTGTAGGGGAAGACGGTCAGGTACTTGGAGGTCGTCATCCAGCAACTGATCACCACAACGACAGTAATGAACAGCCTGAGATTGGAGCTACAGAGGCAAAAAGGAAGAAATGGACAAGAGAAGAAAATAAGGAAATATGGAGATGCTACATTAGAAGCAACCCGACGAGAGAGGGATATAGAAGAAGATTGGCAACATCTGCGAATGAGAGGAATAACCACCCCCCAAACAGAGCAGAGGCTGGCAGACCAAGTAAGGAACATAAAGAAAAAGAACTGGCTCTCCCCAACAGAAAGAGAAGAACTGGAAAGGGAAATGTCACACGACAACGAATTACACGAAGACGAACTGAGAGACGATGCCACAGAAGACGACAGGGAGGATGAGGTATCAAACAACGACACACGAAGAAACACCGACGAAGTAACAGAGAGGACGGAATGGGTAGAAAAGATTAGACAATGGATGGAGCCAGATACAGAGAGAACAAAGATCCCCCTCCATAAGAAAGCCTACAAACACCAAGAAATTAAGGGAGGAAAACAAGTGAGGTCAATGAAATAATGGGCCTAATACACACCACCAGTATCACAGAAACAAATAACTTGACATATGCAGGAGCAAGATTAGTAGCAGAAACTGAATGGGGATTCGCAACCCACACCACCGTCACAACCAACCCAACAGAACCAAAACAGCAACCTCCTTGGAAAAGGCGCCTGGAAAAGCAAATCATGGTGATGAGATCTGACTTGAGTAAACTGAAAGAGATGGCAGAAAAAAGGCTAAGAAGCAAGAAAAAAAGGGAGGAACTCAACGAGAAATACAAAGTACAACGAGAGGGGACTAAACAACACAATAGAAGATGTAAAACAGAGGCTTAAGGCCAAAGCACACAAGATCCAACGGTACATGAACAGGAATAAGGGATACCAACAGAACAAACTATTCGGAACCAACCAGAAAGATATACAGCCAACTAAGAGGGGAAGACAAACCACCCAGAAATTCCTGAAGCCGAATCAGTAAGAGACTCTGGGAAAACATATGGAGCAATCCGGTATACACAACAAACATGCAACATGGCTCCAGGAAGTCAAGAAGAAGAAACAGGGAGAATAAAACAAAGATTCACAGACATCACGACAGACACAGTCAGACAACCAACTAAAGAAAATGCCAAACTGGAAAGCCCCAGGTCCCGATGAAGTCCATGGATACTGGCTCAAAAACTTCAAGGCCCTACACCCACGAATAGCAGAACAACTCCAGCATTGTATCTCAAATCACCAAGCACCCAAATGGATGACCACAGGAAGAACATCCTTAGTAAACAAAAAGACAAGAGTAAGGGAAATATAGCCAGTAACTACAGGCCTATCACCTGCCTACCAATAATGTGGAAGTTTACTAACAGGTATCATCAGTGAAAGGCTATACAACTACCTAGAGGAGACAAAACACCATCCCCCACCAACAGAAAGGCTGCAGAAGGAAGTTGTGGGGAGGGGCACAAAAGACCAGCTCCTGATAGACAAAATGGTAATGAAGAACAGTAGGAGAAGGAAAAACCAACCTAAGCATGGCATGGATAGACTATAAGAAAGCCTTCGACATGATACCACACACATGGCTAATAGAAAGCCTGAAAATATTTGGGGCAGAGGAAAATACCATCAGCTTCCTCAAAAATACAATGCGCAACGGGAATACAATACTTACAAGCTCTGGAAAAAGACTAGCAGAGGTAATATCAGGAGAGGGATCTTCCAGGGCGACTCACTGTCCCCACTACTCTTCGTAGTAGCCATGATTCCCATGACAAAAGTACTACAGAAGATGGATGCCGGGTACCAACTCAAGAAAAGAGGCAACAAAATCAACCATCTGATGTTCATGGACGACATCAAGCTGTATGGTATGGTAGCATCAAGGAAATAGATACCCTAATCCAGACTGTAAGGATTGTATCTGGAGACATCAGGATGGAGTTTGGAATAGAAAAATGCGCCTTAGTCAACATACAAAAAAGGCAAAGTAACGAGAAACTGAAGGGATAAAGCTACCAGATGGGAGCAACATCAAACATAGATGAGACAGGATACAAATACCTGGGAATAATGGAAAGGAGGAGATATAAAACACCAAGAGATGAAGGACACGATCAGGAAAGAATATATGCAGAGACTCAAGGCGATACTCAAGTCAAAACAAAAACTCAAACGCCGGAAATATGATAAAAACCATAAACACATGGGCAGTGCCAGTAATCAGATACAGCGCAGGAATAGTGGGATGGACGAAGGCAGAACTCCGCAGCATAGATCAGAAAAACCAGGAAACAAATGACAATACACAAAGCACTACACCCAAGAGCAAATACGGACAGACTATACATAACACGAAAGGAAGGAGGGAGAGGACTACTAAGTATAGAGGACTGCGTCAACATCGAAAACAGAGCACTGGGGGCAATATCTGAAAACCAGTGAAGACGAGTGGCTAAAGAGTGCATGGGAAGAAGGACTAATAAAAGTAGATGAAGACCCAGAAATATACAGAGACAGGAGAAAAGACAGAAAGAACAGAGGACTGGCACAACAAACCAATGCAAGAGGACAATACATGAGACAGACTAAAGAACTAGCCAGCGATGACAATTGGCAATGGCTACAGAGGGGAGAGCTAAAGAAGGAAACTGAAGGAATGATAACAGCGGCACAAGATCAGGCCCCTAAGAACCAGATATGTTCAAAGTATGATAGACGGAAATACATCTCTCCCATATGTAGGAAGTGCAATACGAAAAATGAAACCATAAACCACATAGCAAGTGAATGCCCGGCACTTGCACAGAACCAGTAACAAAAAAGAGGCATGATTCAGTGGCAAAAGTGGCAAAAGCCCTCCACTGGAGCCTGTGCAAGAAACACCAGCTACCTTGCAGTAATAAGTGGTACGAGCACCACCTGAGGGAGTGATAGAAAACGATCAGGCAAAGATCCTCTGGGACTATGGTATCAGAACGGATAGGGTGATACGTGCAAACAGACCAGACGTGACGTTGATTGACAAAGTCAAGAAGAAAGTATCACTCATTGATGTCGCAATACCATGGGACACCAGAGTTGAAGAGAGAGAGGGAAAAATGGATAAGTATCAAGATCTGAAAATAGAAATAAGAAGGATATGGGATATGCCAGTGGAAAATCGTACCAATAATCATAGGAGCACTAGGCACGATCCCAAGATCCCTGAAAAGGAATCTGGAAAAACTAGAAGCCGAAGTAGCTCCAGGACTCACGCAGAAGAGTGTGATCCTAGAAACGGCGCACATAGTAAGAAAAGTGATGGACTCCTAAGGAGGCAGGATGCAACCCGGAATCCCACACTATAAATACCACCCAGTCGAATTGAAGGACCTGTGATAGAGCAAAAAAAAAAAAAAAAAAAAAAAATAAAAAAAAAAAAAAAAAAAAAAAAAAATAATAATAATAATAATAATAATAATCTCTCCCCATATGGTAGGAAGTGCAATACGAAAAGTGAAACCATAAACCACATAGCAAGTGAATGCCCGGCACTTGCACAGAACCAGTACAAAAAGAGGCATGATTCAGTGGCAAAAGCCCTCCACTGGAGCCTGTGCAAGAAACATCAGCTACCTTGCAGTAATAAGTGGTACGAGCACCAACCTGAAGGAGTGATAGAAAACGATCAGCAAAGATCCTCTGGGACTATGGTATCAGGACGGATAGGGTGATACGTGCAACAGCCAGACGTGAAACGTTGATTTGACAAGTCAAGAAGAAAGTATCACTCATTGATGTCGCAATATCCATGGGACACCAGAGTTGAAGAGAAAGAGAGGGAAAAAATGGATAAGTATCAAGATCTGAAAATAGAAATAAGAAGGATATGGGATATGCCAGTGGAAATCGTACCCATAATCGTAGGAGCACTAAGCACGATCCCAAGATCCCTGAAAAGGAATCTAGAAAAACTAGAGGCTGAAGTAGCTCCAGGACTGATGCAGAAGAGTGTTGATCCTAGAACGGCACACAATAGTAAGGAAGAAAAGTGATGGACTCCTAAGGAGGCAGGATGCAACCCTGGAACCCCACACTATAAATACCACCCAGTCGAATTGGAGGACTGTGATAGAGCATTTAAAAAAAAAAAAAAAAAAAAAAAAAAAAAATAATAATAATAATAATTTTTCTTGGAAAGATACCGTTCTGAAATTATATTTCAGTTTGGTAATGGAAAAAACGACCAAACTGTTCTTCATTACTTTAATACTGATTTTGTCTTCAATATATTTTCAAATGACTCCAATTCATATTGTAAATAACTGTTTTATTCTTTTACGTTTGTGCGACAAAAAAAAATAAAAAGGCTTCATAAACAAAAACACAATATATTTGTGTTAAATAAGTAAAACATGCACCGAAGTTCTGCGGCACAATAAAGTTTTCTATCCGGTGGTGGGCTCAGGCACGGCCCATAAAACTCTTAGTCGCGGCCCATGAAACTCAGCCACGGTCCAGTGGTGGCTTATGTTGATGGCGCCGTTAGCGCTGCTAGAAGTACGATTATGGCTAAATTAACCTTAAATAAAAAAGATAAACTACAATTTTCTATGCTTGATGACTGGAGGGTGGATGATCAGCACACCAATTTGCAGCCCTCTAAGATCTGGAGTTTTAAGATCTGAGGGCGGACGGACAAACGATGCAGCGCAATAGTTTTCTTTTATAGAAAGCTAAAAAAAAAAATTGAATTAATTCAAAGTCAATAAAAATGATGACAAACACCACAACTACCTGTAGTAAGAAAAAGGAGCTACATGAGTTTGTCGATGAATTAACCAGAAGACGATAACCTGTTATATTCGTAAGGGACCAGCGGAAGCAATTTGGTGGTACGTCAACTGGAAAAAAAATAATAATGGATAGGTGAATAAAGAGTTGTCTTTTCATATTAAAGACACGCATATGAAGCGAGGTATAAGAACTGTATATGAATAATGAAACACTAAAAGTCATTAAAACTCCCAACGGAAAAAATTAATGGAACCATAAATTCAATCTCTCTCTCTCTCTCTCTCTCTCTCTCTCTCTCTCTCTCTCTCTCCTGTGATCAGGGTTTGATTTCTACTTGATCTCGAACGAAGGAAGGTATAAACTCTAAGCAATGTTTGTGAATTGGTGAAAAAAAAAAAAAAAAAAAAAAAACTAAACCTTTAACCGGCTGGTGAATGATGTAAAACACCTTAGATATTAATAGATTTGGAGGCCACGATATGAATAACATGAATTTTATTCGTAATGTGAAAAATATGAGTGAAAAAAGTTATGAATGTGAGCTTTCGGTGACAATTACTTATTCTGATGATAACGAAATCGTCAATAACAACGTTATAAGGAGAATACACTCCAATGAAAGCATGAAAACTTCTACTGCTTATACTTGCCCATTTGTGCATCCCATTTGGATTTACAAAAACAAACAAGTAAAAATTGCGCCGAAGTTTCTTCGGCGCAATTGAGTTTTCTGTGCAGCATATAATTCTGTATGAAACTGTCAGGCACGGCGCTGTGGTGGCCTGTATTGTTGGCACCCGTAACAGTGCCAGACGCACGATCATCGCTAACTTTAACCCTAAATAAAGTCATAACTACTGTGGCTAGAGGGCTGCACTTTGGTACGTTAGATGTCTGGAGGGTGGAGGGTCAACAACCCAATTTATAGCCCTCTAGCCTCGGTGGTTTTTAAAGCTCTGAGGGCGGACAGAGGAAAAAAGCGGACGAACAGACAACTAATTCAAGGACTAGCATCAGCACCGGAAGGAATCTTTCCTTTGATTTCTTGAAATCGCAACAAAACCAATTCAGACGACCTTACAAGTCTTGCAAACTGATACGAGTTTGAATGCATGCCAAGAAATGCTATGGAAATGCGTACAACGACTTCAGCAAACAATACATCTATAAGCGACTGATTATCAGATGACACACTTTTGCCTTGTCCTCGAATATCGCCGAAATCAGTTACCCGAATTGTTCGCCATTTTCGTTCAAAGATTACCAGCTAATTCCAGCTTTATCAGATAAAAGTCTGTTCCTGAATTTCCTAACATTGCATCAAAAGCTTTTGACCTCAAATATTCAATCGTCAAGATGATTAGATATAACAACTGCTATTCGCCTCATGGTTGAAACCCAGATATCAATTCGCATTCAGAAATATTCAAAATGTTGTCATGAGAATCCCAGTGAACAGCATCACTGCTGAAATTGATATAAACATCTACGGCAAATCCCGTAACATCTTTCATGTTTTCTGAATCGTTCTGACCTCCATGCGACCTTCACGCGTTCTCCCTGTGTATTCTTATTTCCCATTTCCTACATTTTCTCTCTACAAAGCTTGAAGATCACCTGCTTCCCGTCTATCGTGATTAGGATTTAAAGGCCCCCTATTTCTGTTTCGCTTACATTTAAATCACCTATTTCCTCCTATCAGGATTTACAGGCCACCAATTTCCCTCAAGCAAGATTTAAAGGTCCCTATTTTCCTCCTATCAGGATTTAAAGGCCACCTATTTCCCTTGACCAAGATTTAAAGGTCTCTATTTTCCTCTTACCTAGATTTAAAGGCCACCTATTTCCATCAAGCAAGATTTAAAGGTCCGTGTTTTCCTCTTACCAGGATTTAAAAGCCACCTATTTCCTTCAAGGAAGATTTAACCCTTATATCACCCGACTTCCCTATTTTCCTTCTACCAGGTTTTAAAGGCCACCTATTTCCCCTAAAGCAAGATTTAAAGGTCAATATTTCCCTCCTACCAAACTTTAAGGGCCACTTATGTTTGTTTTGCCTAGATTTAAGTCCCCTATTTTCTCCTACCAGGATTTAAAGACCACCTATATTCCCTCGGGCAAGATTTAAAGGTCACTATTTTCCTCCCTCCAGGATTTAAAGGCCTATTTCCCTCAAGCATGATTAAAAAAGGCGACTATTTTCTTGCATAAAAGATCGCCTATTTCAATAACACTGGATTCTACTACACCTATTTCCCTCAACTTAAACTGGAACGTTACCTATTTTTCTACAAGTCGCTTATTTCTCCTATACCCCGATTTCGGCGTCAGGAATTTTCTGGTTGAGATTTAAATACAATTACCTATTCATCTAACATAATTCAAATAACCTATTTTGCATATCATGTCAATAAAATCTCGAAGGCCAATTATTTTTCCAAACCTGGAATCAAAGATCACCCATTTTCTTGACTCGATTGACGAGTGATTCTTCAACACTCTATTTAAGGTCCCCTAATCCTCAAGTTAAATCTTGACTTCTTCAAAAACCACGTATTCGTTCTTCCACAACGCGAGACTTAAAGACAATTTATTTAGCGTAACCGGCATCTCAGTGAAATCACCCGCAGAACAGCGTGACGTCATCAAGCCTCGACAATCTGCTCCCCAACAAATCAACATGAAATGGGTCGTACCTTACAAGACTTAGCTCGTCAACTTTACCTCGCACTACTCCGCGAATGTCATACCTGGAAAAGAAAGAAACACGGTTTTAGTCACAAATGACGAGTTGGATTGATAATAAATGTGTTTATTTCAAGGAGAAAACGTGAATTTACATATTTCACTCTTTGGTAATCAAACACAAATGAGTTTAAAAGATAGATTTTTTCTATGATACTGTATTGACATAATAGTAAAGGAATAGGTAATATTACACTCACAGGGCAAATCATAAATATACACAAATATTTATAAATATATATGATATATATTACATAAATTATATATATATATATAAAATATATATATATATATATATAATATATATATATATATACCTATATATATATATGCACAAATTAATAGCACGTAACATAAACGTAAGCGATTAAATAAATAAATAAAAAAATACACACACAAACTAATCATATGCAGCCTTAACCAGGAAGGATATCACCAGTTACCCATTTTTCCCGACGACGCCCCGAGGTCATACAGAACCGTATTTTTAACTTCTTTCAGTGAAAAAAAAAAAAATAAAATAAAGTATCCTCCTGCTACCACGACGCTGCTTCTTCCAGCTGCATGATTCTTGTGTTGTGACAGAGATTCCGACGGGAGATTTAAAAGCAAGGGAAGAGAAAAGAGAAAAAAGAAACACGGCATAGAAGAAGGAGAAGAAGAAGAAGAACTGACGGACGACCTTTACGCCACATTAACCCGCTCCCTGATTGGCTCACAGTTCATCGCTCCCATTGGCTCTTCCAACCGTTGGGATAGCCAATCAGAGCCCTCCCGTGTTACTGCTGCCATGCTCTGATATTCTGATATATGGTGGAGGAAGAAGGCGGAGATAAACAGAGGAGAGAGAGAGAGAGAGAGAGAGAGAGAGAGAGAGAGAGAGAGAGAGAGAATGTGGTAGGTTTGCTGAGGAAAAGTAAATGAAACCAGAAAGAAAGATGGCGGGGACATACGGAGGCAATAAAAAAAAGCAAAATGGTGAAAAAAGCGAAAAAGAGATTTGAGGGTTATATTTACTATGCCTGTGACCTGGCGTCACGAGGGCTACGGTCATTACTACCAGAGAGAGAGAGAGAGAGAGAGAGAGAGAGAGAGAGAGTTTGAAATTCCTTTTCGATAAAATCCATCTCTTCTTGGATCTTTCTTTCTCTTGCCTTCCCTTCCCTTCCTGCAGCAGATCAACCAACACCCCCACCCTCCCCCACCCCTATCCATCTGGGTTCCCCAGTACCACCCATCCCAAATCATCCCACTCACAATGAACCATCCAACCCAACCCCGCCCAATCCCACCCATCGCCTCCTCCGAGGCCTACCGCCCTCCCTCCCTCCCTCCCTCCCCCCCTTCCTGGAGCAACATTATTACCATCCTTTTAATATGCTAATTCCTTCGTGGAACGTTCAGTGCTCAGCGAAAACACCAACGAAATTCCGTTACCCGAAGACAAATGGAGGAGGATTGAGCGTTCGTTCGCCAGCCTCCTCCGTCCGGCTCCAGGCTTCCTTTCTCCGGAGAGAGAGAGAGAGAGAGAGAGAGAGAGAGAGAGAGAGAGAGAGAGAGAGACTGTTCCTTTCCTGTTTCTTTTCATAAGAGAAGCAGAGCTTTATCAAATACTACTTGTATGTAAACCACCATCTATATGAACACTTACTGTATCCTAGTAACATTCGAAGAGAGTCGTAGGAACTGTGACATCGAAGAGACTTCAGAACTGTGGCATCGTGAACTGAAGAACTGTGATATCAAATAACTTGGGAATAGCGGAATCGTGAGCATAAAAGCCGTGAATATAGAGGCTTGGGAACTATGGCATCGTGACTCATAAGAGCCGTGAATAAAGAGACTTAAGAATTGCGGCAACGTGTAAAGACCTATGACATCGAAGAATTTTAGGAACTGTGACATCGAAGAGACTTACACAGGTACTGTGAGATAGTGAGTTAACTCTTGTTTCACGACAGATCATGACGTCAGCTGTAGGGTCGACCATTTGATTATTCCTTCACAGCTTCCCTTTCAGACTGTAGAATTCTCTGTCTTCCTACGTACTACTTCATTCTGTCATAACTCGAGAGGAAAAATCTGTCAAAACACGACCTTCCGCGCATTGACTATATAGGCTCGATTCGTTTAGTCGGGTCCTTCTCGGTTATGTATATATAATGAAAGAGAAGTAATAATGTAATAAAACATGACCCAAAGAAGTACCACAATGCTAGGAAATTTAAGCAAAATATTCTATTCGATATGTTTTCTTGAAACTTGATATAAACTGGCACTGAAGATATTTTCAGTTGAAAACGAGAGGTGAACTACTGAGGCTAGAGGGCTGCAATTTGGTATGCGTGATGACTGGGAAGTGGATGATCAACACACCAATTTGCAGCCCTTCAGCCTCAGTACTTTTTAAGATCTAAGGGCGGACAGAAAGAGGTGCGGACGGACAAACAAAGTCATCTCCATAGTTTTCTTTTACAGAAAACTATAAAAAGCCTTGAAGCTTTAAGTATGTATCCTAAGGTATATTCGAACACTTAACTGAACCGTCCACTTCACATCACAAGATAATTCCGGATATTCTAA
>NC_061109.1:19006486-19048986 GCF_015104395.2 Macrobrachium nipponense | reverse complement strand
TTACGATTCTCTGCTCGAGTCAAGAGCCCCACCCAACATTACTGATGTAAATCTTTTTCAAAAGGATTCTCGAGCACCCCAAAATGTACAAACGAAAAAAATGACCAAGAGAATAAGAACCAAACACAAACAAACAAGTAAAAACACAAAAACGGAGATTAGTCAGGGTACTTAACAAGCAAACAAACAAACAAGCAAACAAACAAACTCACTTTCTCTCTTTCTCTTTCTCTCTTCATTTTTGGGAGGAGGGACATTAAGCGGAATAATCCGAGATTAACCCTACAGTTCCTGGTCCTAATCAGCTTACACTTAATATGCTAATGATATGATGCCGCCTCCAGGTTTTGTGTCCAATGACTGATTTCGAAGTTCGTACAAATCCCTCTGGCGCAGTGGGATGGGTCCTCAGCAGGAATAAACATTTCTGGCATCCACGTCCTTAGAACATAAACACAAGTAAACAAACGCGGGTCATTAGACACAAACGAGTCAATGCACAAGCAGCTTGGTTCTAAAGTTCACAAACACATACGTACGTACACAGGTAACCAAACAAATTGAAGTCCATAACACGAACGCATTAATACACAAACCATATGATTCTCAGGTTCACAAACCCAATAATTATTTCTGGTATGCATGTCCCTAAAACACAAACACAACCAAACAAGCGCGAGTGACTTGACACAAACGTATCAACAAAAGCAGTCGGTTATGAAGTTCATAGAGACATATATAGGTACACAGGAGGTCACCAAATAAATTCAAGTCTATAACAAAAACGCAAATAATCATTTCTGGTTTTCTCGTCCTTAACAAAATCTAAACCAACGAGAGTCATAAGACACAAAGGCATCGACACACCAACCCTCTGCTTCTCCAGTTTACAAAGACATACGTACACATGCAGTCAACCTGATTCAAGTTCACAGCACAAAAGCGTCAGCACAAACACACCAGATGGTTCTCAAGTTCACTAACACATACACGACTTCAAACAAACCCTAGAATACGTAGAGAGACAAACGGAAATAGAGAAATGAACAAACGGATAAATGCCACCAGTCATTCCTCCATTAGGCGAATCTACACAAGCGAACAGAAAACACCAACTAAAATATAAGGAGTAAGAGGGAAAAAAAAAATAATAATAATAAAAAGGAACAAATCTTCCATTTAACCTCTTATGGAATTCATAATAATGTTTTGAGGGGTAAAAACTTTGAGGCAGATTCTGATCGTCAAATTAAGTTCCAGGGATTAGGAAAAAAAAAGTTGGGAGAGGGGCCACTTGAGTTTCCTAATTATTAAACGAGGCGAATCAACGCTCCCCCCTACGCCCATCGCCCTCCCCCCTCCACCCTCAACCTCCTCCCCTCTCAACTTACCCTGCGATTCCTTCCTGTCCCTTTTCAACTCGATCCTCAGCGCCACCTAATCTGAAGAATGGCGGGGGGGGGGGGGGGGGGGGGGGGGGGGGGGGGGGGGGGGGGGGGGGGGGGGGGTGTTTGGTAGAGGAGTAGGGAGGAAGGTGACCAACTTCCTCCCTCCAGTCTCTCTCCAATCCTCCTCCTCAGAATGAAGTGAAGGGAGGACATGAAAACAAACGAATTCTCTCAGTTCGATTCCCGAGGAGCATTCCCCGGAGTGCAAGTGCCATTACTAAGAAGGGAGACTTAAGCAGTGCTTGACTGGAATCCTTCAGATCCTTCGTTACTCAAGGATTCTGGTGACTGAAAGGTAAAGCGACGGAATGTTGAGATGCAATAAATATCTTTGTTATCAACATTCACTGGAGAAACGAACCTCACTGAACTACTGGAAAGCGTGTGAGACGTACACAAATATAAATCTCTTGGCAAAAAAGCTTTACTAGATGACTGAAATACATCATGAACTTCCATTTCCATTGTTTTATGACTGATATAAGATACAGGTTTCATTGAAAATAATGGCTACTTCATCCGCGTTTATTTTCTAAATGGAAATTTCTCTATTCTTCTCATTACTGACTTTTCTTCTGTACTCAAATGAGCTATTAAAACGCCAAATGGGGGATTCATGTAAAAAAACGTGGTATTTGTCAAACTGAATATATTCAATTTGACAAATCACAGGTTTTTTTACATGAATCCCCCATTTGGAATTTGAATAGCTCATTTGGATACAGAAGAAGACTCAATGATAAGAATAGAGAAATTTCTATTTACAAAATGAACGCGGCTGAAGTAGCCATTATTTTCAATGAAACCTGATATAAGAAACATGATACATATTTCAAACAAAAAATCCTGTTCGAAAAAAACTCATCATCTAATTTAAAGTCTTTCTCGCAAGGTGCACCTTATCACGCTCTCAAATGACTGGGTGGATAGCGACATAAACAAATCAATCTGAATATTAGCATTAATCGCTCCCTCTCGCCAGGATTGAACCCAGGTCTCTGGAACGAAGGGCCAAGGGCGCTACCAAACGAGTCAGTACATAAGGAATTACCCGAGGAGTAGGAAGCATATCTTTCGTACCATCGAGTTGTACCCAACTTCCCGACCCACCAGTGACCCAAAAGATAAGCACTTAATTCGAATTGCCCTTTCTGAGTAACCCGCTGGTATACAAAGTGACATTTTTACCTTATTTGGTAGCCGGTTGCTTTTCTCTCCAAAAGTCGAGGGTTCGATCCTAATAGGAGGTAGAAATTTAAACCTATTACACGTGTTAATTTTGTATTAAGTTTTCTAAATATCCATTATTAAGAAGATTGAGAAGACCCAACATAAAACTAACTCAAATTATGCTGCCATCCTACGTAACAAGACTTGTTTAAGCGAGGGTCTACTTCATTCTTATATTATTATTATTATTATCATTAGTAGTAGTAGTAGTAGTAGGAAGTAGACATTCTCGGATACATGTCATATTAAAAAGAATGGCAGAGTTAACAGAATTAATCTTAGAAAGAATTTTTTCTATTTTTCTGATAATTCGTCTTTCATAATCTGCGAGACTGCTAAGTAATTGGCCTATATTCATGGTGTTATTGTGTCAAGGTCTGGAACACAATAACACCATAATATAAGCCAATTACTTAGCAGTCTCGCAGATTATGAAAGACGAATTATCAGAAAAATAGAAAAATTCTTTCTAAGATAAATCCAGTTAATTCTGTCATTCTTTTTAATAAGATATTATTATTATTCAACCATAACATTCACGAGACATACAAGACCATCAACTTGCAAGGCATCCTCCAACAAATAAAAAAAGCCACCTTTCTCTTATTCAGTACCGTATTTCTTTCATATTTCTTTTTTCTATTTCCTTTTTCTGTCTCTTCGTCAGTCTGCTGTCCATTCTCTCCAGTGATCCCACTCCTCGATTGCTCCCCTTTTTTTTTCTCCGCTGACTTGGCGTTCCTTCTTCAGCGTCATCCTCGCGTTCTCTGCTTCTCTTTCAACTCTGAATAATCATCCTTTGCTACTCAGCATAATCACGGAGATTCTCCTTAAGTTTCTTATTTACTTGGGGATTCCTCGCTTCTTTTCTCTCTCTCTCTCTCTCTCTCTCTCTCTCTCTCTCTCTCTCTCTCTCTCTCTCTCTACTCACGAATCGTCCGTTATTCAGCTAGAATCTCCGACTTTTTTTTTATTCTTTATTTCGTCACGCCTCCGTCATGAAGACCTCTTCTTCTTCTCTTCTTCTTCTTCTTCTTCTTCTTCTTCTTCTTCTTCTTCTTCCTGCAGTTGCTCCAGGAACAGCAACAGCAGCTTGTTCACAAAACAATTTTTTTCTTCGTCAGCGCCTTCGTCGTGAAGATTTCTTGTTGTTCTTGTACTTTTTCTTCCCTCTCCTGCAGCTGCCGCAGCAAAAGGAACAGGAATACATACTGGAACAGGAACAGGAACAGATACAGAAACAACAAACAGGAACAGCAACTTATTCCCCAGATCATTTTTTTCTTCTTCGTCAGCGCATCTGTCGTGAAGACCTGTTGTTTTTCTTCTCCTGCAGCTGCCGCAGGAACAGCAACAGGAACAGATACAGCAACAGAAGCAGCAAACAGCATACAGCAACAGAAGCAGGCGTGACGTCGTCGGCGGTAGCAGCCACAGGAGCAACCTGAGCACTGGCTGATTTATTCAACTCCAGACATCATGTCAATTTAATCATTTGCATACGGTCTGTTATCATCACACACTTAATTGGAGAAAGAGAGGAGAGAGAGAGAGAGAGAGGAGAGAGAGAGGAGAGAGAGAGAGAGAGAGAGAGAGGATAGTATGTAAATGAGTTATGAATATAATTAAAACTTCGGAGATGCTTGTTCATCATCGAATGCCTTAAACAGGGAACTTTACAATACACGTTGCCTCCTCTTCTTCACCTCCGCCCCCAAACCCCATTCCACCCTCCCCCCTCCCCCCCCTCCCCCCCCTCTCTAATCAATCCCACCCCTATAAATACTACGGACCGAGCAGTGATCGCCGTCAATCTCCGTAAATCACCGTAAATCGCTAAATATAGCCGTCGCGTAAAAGGTCACGATGCAGCGACATGTGGCGGCCTCTTTTTAATCACAAAATGTCGCTTTCTGTCGTTCTCTGACCTCATACGTCACTGGGTTCCCCCCCCCCCCCACTCCCCTTTTTTATGTATTATCATCAACATCATATTTTACTCGCCCTCAACATTTTTCTTCTGCTGTCTCGTTTATTCTCTCATTTCAATTACTAATATGAAGTTTCCTTTTCATAAGTTACGTTCATTGTCATAAAGTGATTGAATATATTTTTTCCTATTTTATATTTATATAAAGATTCATTTCTTGCTAAGTAACTAGTAAGGCTTCTTTATTATCATCTTCGATTTAGTTTAATTCTCTCTCTCTCTCTCTCATTACTTCCATCCAACCCCCCGTCAAAGTCACCAACAGATAATTAACAATGTTTCTTTATCATCACCAATCCCTTTTAACTCTCTCTCTCTCTCTCTCTCTTTCTCAACCCCACTCAACGTCACCACTAGATAACTAGCAATGGTCCTTTATTATCATAAATTTCTTTTAACTCTCTCTCTCTCTCTCTCTCTCTCTCTCTCTCTCTCTCTCTCTCTCTCTCTCCAAACTTTTCCCTCCTATCGCGAATTTTCCCTTCCGTCTACTTTATTCCCCCACTTTCTTATCATTACCATCATCGTCACTTCCTTCGTCCAACGCGGCCACCGCACTTCCCAAATTTTCCCTTTCTCCCCCGACATCACATCTCTCCTCTTTGCTGTCATTACCCTCAACGCTTCGTCTCCTTCTTTCATTATCATATTTCCCCCTTCTCCTCCTCCTTTCATTATCATATTTCCCCCTTCTCCTACTTGACAAACTTACAGTTTCCTCTCGGGGATTTGCTTTATAGTCATTCGCTCGCTTTCTTCTTCTTCTTCTAACCAACTCCTCGTCCGCTGTGCGATCGTATACTATGCTATATGTCTTGGATGATTAGCCCTCGTCCGTGGAGATGGCTTTGTGGCGGTATATAGGTAGGTTATCTGGGGCCTGTTGGTTAATTCTTCTCTCTCTCTCTCTCTCTCTCTCTTCTCTCTGCTCTCATTAATGACATCTCTCTCTCTCTCTATCTCTCTCTCTCTCTCTCTCTTGCACATACACACATATATATAGTATTTCATGTATCTATCTATCTATCTATCTATCTATCTGATATATATATATATTATATAATATAATATATATATAATATATATATATAGATCAGTATAGATAGATAGATGTAGGATAGATACATGAAATACTATGTAGTAGTGTATGCTGCAAGAGATAGAGAGAGAGAAGAGAATTTAACCAACAGGCCCCAGATAACCTACCTATATACCTATATAAAATTTTATATATATATATACATATATTATATATATATCTATATATATATATATATAAAATTTATATATTATACATATAATCCATTGTCAATTTTACCAATTATAAATGTATTATGTAGCAACCACAATGACTCTTAGCTTTTTCGATTTTACACTTTTTGGACACCGTGACAACGCAGATGTGTTTATGGCTATTATATTTATATATATATATGCATATAAATGAATAAAATATCAGGTTATTCAGACAGTCTGCTCAACATTTCTTACCCACACTTTAATAAAGAACTTGCAAAACTAAATAGCATTTCCTTCCAGGAATAAAAATGTAGAAGGCGAATGAATGATGAGTAATATAAAATGCAAATAAACTTATAATAATAAAAAAATCGGAGTGGATTTTGTTTGTCCGCCCCGGGAGGGGGAGAATGGGTAGCGGAGACATGACGGGTAGCGCCGGGTTTTAGCGCAGCGTAGCGGTGCCACCAAGCTTGTAATGAATAACCAAATAAATCCAGAAATAAGAGAGGTCACTCCCAGGACTCACCTTGAGGAGAAAGTACAGTACATACATGGAGAACAAGCAAGCAAGATAATGTAGCCATCTGAGTGAAAAAAATCGTCGGCTTAGATTTCTCTATAGCTGGCTCCATGCTATTTTTTTTTATTCTGTTTTATCAAACGTCATAACTATTACATTATGAGGCTACTATATTTACAATAATGCCGTTGTTAACATTCACTGCTTTCAAATATGTAGACCACACTGCATGAATACTACAGATTTTTGTGACATAACACATAACATTTAGAGTAAAAAATAAAACTATTACAATAATGACACATAAGCAAAAGAAATGAAATCGACGGAAATCTAAACTAGACGGGGTCCCCTGAAGATGCGTCTGTGAAACACGAACGCCTTTGACAGCTAAGCTATTTCTCGTATGTCAAAGTCACAAAATTACTTAATTCTCGTGTCAACTGACAGCTTTATTACCGAAGGATCCCTTTCAATATTATTATTTCAATAGAGGAAACCTATTCACATGGAACAAGCGCACCAATGAGGCCACTGACTTGAAGGTTCAAGCTTCTAAAGAATGTTGGTTTCAACCTCCCATCGCTAATGACCCCCCAACACTGCAGCAATAACTGATCATTGTTTGTTTGTTTATATGGTGTTTTTACGTTGCATGGAACCAGTGGTTATTCAGCAACGGGACCAACGGCTTTACGTGACTTCCGAACCACGTCGAGAGTGAACTGATCATGATACAGAGCAGGTGAGTTTTCATCGGCCTGGGGGAGACGTGAAACCGCGATATCTGAGCGGCATTCCACGACACTAACCACTATACCAGCGGACCAGTAAACGAATGATTGTTCACCTTTGCTTTAAATTTGACTGAGGAGTTTGATGACAAGGTAATCGTGACAGATACTTGACGATAGACGGGGTGACAGAGGGACGAGCGGAATGGAAGGAAAACCTATAGAGAAAACTTGAGAGAGAGAGAGAGAGAGAGAGAGAGAGAGAGAGAGAGAATGAATGGAAAAAATATAGTAAAATAACCTCAACCAATGAAATAAAAGAGAGAAGGAATAGATAAAACTGTAAAAGACTAATAACCACATCCAATGGAATAAGAGAGAGAGAGAGAGAGAGAGAGAAAGATAAAGGAAAAATATAGAAGACAAAGAACCACAACTAATAAAATATGAGAGAGAGAGAGAAGAGAGACGAGAGGAGAGGAAGAGAGAGAATTTCCATTTAACACTTATACTTACAACATCCGAAGCCTTTGGAAAGGCAAGTGGAAGAGAGAGAGAGAGAGAGAGAGAGAGAGAGAGAGAGAGAGAATAAGGGGTTCTTTCCTTATCTCTCCCTATTCAGTATGCCAGGCAAGCCCCATACGGAGGCCACCCGTTGAATCCCAAACGAGATCCCCCCCCTCTCCGCACTCCCCCCTCCTCTACCCTTTGCCGCCCGGAGACCGAAATAGGAACCAGCCCAAAAATACTGAGAGGACGTGTCAAATCTAGTTGCATCTAAAAGGGACAACTAATATTTTGTATGGAACCGCCGTGGCCCTCGTCTTGTCACGTCAGGTCCTGAGGTAATTGGCCAAATTTGGAAGATAAAAAATAAACGCTTCTCTAGATGTTATCTAATAATAATAATAATAATAATAATAATAATAATAATAATAATAATAATAATAATAATTAATAATAATAATAATAATAATAATAATATTACATTTATTTAATTCTGAAAAAAATTATAGTTGCTGGTATAATAATAATAATAATAATAATAATAGTAATAATAATAATAATAATAATAATAATAATAATAATAATAATAATAATAATAATAATAATAATCCATTTATTGAACAAAATTACCATCGCCCTACTGTTGTAATATAACATCAATAATTATCATCACACATCATCATGACATTAATAACGGCAGTAATAGGCTATTAATTATTCAGTGGCAGATGCTTCCAATAGTGGCATTAGCTTACCTGTCACTGCAGCACTCCCCTTTACCATGCCAATGTTAAAATATCTGTCACTGCACCACCCTTTACCATGCTACTGTCAAAAAGAAGTTAAATTTAATTCTGCTTTCACGCTAAATAATTCAAAATTTTTAAGACGTCTTATTTGCTAGTTTTGGAACGTACTAGACCCCTTACAGGTTATTCATACAAAATAGGATAAGGTGTTTGAAGTATAAGCTAAAATACTTTGAATTGAAATGAACTATTAAAAATGAATTTGATTTTAGCTTTATTCATATAAAATAGGATAAGGTATTTGAAATATAGGACACGATAAAGTAAAATTAACTATTGCAAGTGGATTTAATTTTGGTAACGAACGCTTAGTACTTGTAAAAGATAGAAACTCATCTATCAGTGCAATGGGATAAGAGAAGAATATAAATTAGAATAATTCTAAGTACTTTCTGCTGAGGAGTGATTATACAGATATAACAGATATGTGGGACGAGCCAGATCTAAAATTATCGTGAATTATACATTAACAGGATTTTTGACTTACAGCTTGAGGCTGAATAAGAGGCTTTTAACAATCAGAATTCGGGGCTGCTTTTCATTCGTATTCATGTTGCTCCCCCCCCCCCCCCCCTCTCTCTCTCTCTCTCTCTCTCTCTCTCTCTCTCTCTCTCTCTCTCTCTCAACTAGAAAAATAACAGGGGTCCGAGTTCTCTATTTTAAATGACACACACACACTTTCTCTCTCTCTCTCTCTCTCTAAGTCAGTTCCTTCAAAAATCTCCACTGGAATTATGTAGAGATAAGCAGAAGGCGAACGAAATTCGGTACTAATCTCGATTCAAAGACTAAGTCTGCCAGCTACCCAGCATACACACCAAGATGGCTCACTGGAGAGGACTAAACGAACTGAGTCACTCGCCAATTACGGCCACCAGCCTCCTGGAGAGATAGGAAACGAGACATATAGGTTTCCGATCCTCACCTCAAAGGGTTTAGTCAAGGCTATCGTGGCATCCGCGAATATTGATAAACTTAGAAATTGTACGTTCAGAAGGTGTCAGTAACGGAGGAAGACCGTCACAGAAATCAGAAATGGTGAGGACCTCCTGTCAAGGAAAAAATCCAATTACGTTATGGTGTCACTGTCTACTCCAAGTCACTATACATGTGTTAATTATATGTCAGTGCAAACAGAGGAACTGTGCTACTTCGACAGAAAATGTAAAATATCTGTGATATTCACCCACTGCAAAATAGTAGTAGTAATAACAATAATAATAATGTTAAAAAGAATGGCAGAATTAAGCGAGTTGGTTTAATATATTGTTTTTTTTCTATTTTCCTTACAATATATAAAATCAACTCGCTTAATTCTGCCATTCTTTTTAACAGCATTTGCATAAAAGAGGGTCTTCTTACAAAAAAAAAAAAAAATAAAAAAAAAATTCTAATAATAATTCAAGCACCTGAGATTGATTGCTTTTACAGTATAAGGCGAGTAAGGATAGTAACAAAATGTAATACACCACATACGTATGTATATATATATATATATATATATATATATATATATATATATATATATATATACATGTGTGTGTGTGTATACACGAGTATATACAAAAGAAATGTGAGATATAACGATCAGAACATTAAATCTAGAACCAGACAATAAGGGACAATGTTCAACTTGCATAATAATATTTTAATTTTTAAATACACCGCACAAGAGTTTTTTATACATGCGTGGAGAAGAGAGAGAGAGAGAGAGAGAGAGAGAGAGAGAGAGAGAGAGAGTCATATATCCATCGTCACATCTGACTACCTTAAAATCGGGATTAATGAGCACCATCGCCCTTCTCTCCTTCTCTCTCGGGTTCTCTCTCTCTCTCTCTCTCTCTCTCTCTCTCTCTCTATCATTATTGTGCCGCTTTGAAAATAAAAGCGATACGCCCTTACTGACGTACAAGCACGGAGGCATGGGGGTCATCTTCTTCCATAAAGCGGTGATGATTTCTTTCTGGTACGCCAACAAACACAGCGCTGCCCCCCCCCCCCCCCCACCACCCCCGTCCGAACTTCCCCTTCCGCCTCCTCATCCATTCCCCCACCCCAACTCCCCCTCCTCCTCCAAGGCGATGAAACTTCTCCCAGACGAAAGTTCAACTGTGATTAAGGAGGACGTTAATAGATTTACTCGGGGAAGTAATTCAATTATTTTAAAAGCCAGCCCTCACTGGCAGAACCCGACTCTCTCTCTCTCTCTCTCTCTCTCTCTCTCTCTCTCTCTCTCTCATTTACACCTCAAGGGAATCAGGTATAAACACAAACACACACACGCATCTCATTAGACGTCTCTGGTGTGTGTGTGCGTGCGTGTGTGAGTATATATGTGCGTTCGCGAGGAGCGCCTGTATACGTGTAAGCCTGTTTATTAGAGATACATTTCAGGTGTTTGTTGTTTCGTTCTTCATTTATTCGTTCTATTGATTTATATCGTTTCTTAACGCAAGAGAATTCCGTTTTGCACAAGCTTTCTTGGGACCCCCATAGCTGGTTCTAAAATGATGCCCAAATTTATAAAAAAAATAATAATAATAATAATAATAATAATAATAATAATAATAATAATAATAAGAAGAAGAAGAAGAAGAAGAAGAAGAAGAATAAGAAGAAGAAGAAGAAGGAGGAGGAGGAGGAGGAGAAGAAGAAGGATATGGGCTACGCCAGTAGAAATTGTACCCATAATCGCAGGAACACTAGGCACGATCCCAAGATCCCTGAAAAGGAATCTGGAAAATCTAGATGCCAAAGTTGCTCCAGGACTCATGCTGAAGAGTGTGCTCCTGGAAACAGCGCACAGAGTGAGAAAAGTGTTGGACTCCCGTGGAGGAAGGATGCAACCCGGGACCTCACGCTATAAAAACCACACAGTCCAATAGGATGACTGTGATAGACATATATATATATATATATATATATATATATATATATATATATATATATATATATATATATATATATATATATAGATATATATATATATATAGTATATATATATATATATATATATATATATACACATGTGTGTGTGTAAATTTAAAAGATAGTAATAACAATAATTATCGATGCCATCAACTCTTAACAATCTTTACTTTTCCTTGATTCTATAACATATTTCAGGGTCAGTAAAAACAAGTTCTCACAAGCAATATTGATCCATTACTACTACTTCGAGAAGTGTCTTCCACCATTTCAGAGCATTCAGGATATCCTCTCATTTATTGTTAAGAATACCTTTATTGCCGATTTCCATAGAGGTAGTTTTTCTGTCCTTGTTCAGGTATACTCTTCGAGGATGTAACTACCTGTCTTACTCTACTCTAAATTTCGGCTCTATTCTATTCATGCATTTAACGACACTACAAGATCGTAAATGTAAAGAATAAGACAAAACGGATAACCCCCCCAAAAAAAATAATAGAAAATGGGAAACTAAATAAATATATATATATATATATATATATATATATATATATATATACTATATATATATAGATATATATATATATATATATATATATTTATATAAATTATGACGGTGAACATACTCATTACCATTTATCAATCATCCTAGCAGCTCTATGACTAATCAGGTTCTCTCTCTCTCTCTTCTCTCTCTCTCTCTCTCTCTCTCTCTCTCTCACACACACACACACACACACACACACACACACAGACACACATGACCTTTTGATGAATATTCTATCTGATGCCATGTTTTGATTTCGTCGGCTGATGTGACATAGACGACGAATATTTTCAGTGTTGATTGGACCCCTGTTATCCACTGGCTCATCCACCCCCTTCCTCCTACCCACTGCCACCCCTTCCTGTAACCCCACTCCTACCTCCACCCAACCTCAACATGACCAAAGGAAGGGAAAAAGAGAACAAAGGAAAAATAGAATTGAATTCTTTTCATTGTTTTTTCTTTTTTAATTTTTTTTATTCTTTCATGCTTTCAGAGCAATGTCTTTTTATCTCTCTTCTAACTTAAAAAAAAGAAAAAAAATATTGCGTAGTCATGAGTCAAATGTTACCTAGGAACTGACGATTCGAGCTCTCGTTATCCCCAGAGGAATTACAATGAGGTAGATGATGAATTTCCTCTTCTAAAAATACAATTAATTTTATGTTCACTATGGCGCCTGCCGTGAATATGCAAATGAAAATGAAAATTCCAAAACGGGCATCTGAATGTTCATTAAAATCTTCAATTTCCAGTGAATTTCTCATCCAAGGCTCTAAACAATTGTGTCTTTGGTGTTAAAAGAAATCACAAAGTCAACACCGACGGACATTATTATGAGGTGATTACCGAAGCGTTTCGTTGTCATGAATTTATACAGGAACACGAATTCCGTCACGTTTTTTGTTCATAATTACATTCTTAATAGACTAATTTCATATCAGTCAGAGAACCGCTAAAGCAGACATACAGATGCAATTCATAACCAATTTTCGCTTATATGTGAGTAAATCTTAATACATAACTCATATATTTACATATACTTTTAAAAACCATAAAAAATATATCCACATTTTTATGTATATTTAAATAAATCTTGATAACTGATTCTCATATTTAATTAAATCGCGATAACTGATATTTTTACATATATTTACATAAATCTTAATACGTCATTCACTCCGAAGTCTTCCTGGGTAGGATGGTTAGCTCAAGTCTTCCTGGAAATAGGAAAATTAACCCTTAACCACAAACCTTATTCCAAGTTCCTTGGAAAAAAAAGACCAATATCACATTCAATCTTCCACAATTCCTGGAAAGATGGGAGACTAATTTACAATTCCACTCCGGAGTATTCCTGGAAAGAGGGAGACTAATTTACAATTCCACTCCGAAGTATTCCTGGAAAGAGGGAGACTAATTTACAATTCCACTCCGAAGTATTCGTGGAAAGAGTGAGACTAATTCACAACCTCATTCCATATCTTCCTGGAAACAGGGAGACTAACCCACAACGTCATTAAAGTCTTCCTAGAAATAGGAAAATGAATCCCCAAAATTATTCCAAGTCTTCCTGGAAACAAAAAGACCAACTCACAATCTCATTCCAAAGCATTCCTGGAAAGAGGGAGACTAATTTACAATTTCACTCCGAAGTATTCCTGGAAAGAGGGAGATTAATTCACAACTTCATTCCATGTCTTCCTGGAAATAGAGAGACTACTTCACAACCTCATTCAAAAGTCTTCCTGGGAATAGGAAAATTAACCCACGAACTCATCCCAAATTTTCCTGGAAATAAAAAGACCAACTCACAGCCCCATTTCAAAGTCTTCTATTAAACAGCGAGACTAACCCACACTCATTCCAAAGTCGTTCTGGAAACAGGGAGACTTATTCACAACCTCACTTCAAGGTCTTCCTTGAAATACGAACACTAACCAAAACACACACCACACACACACACATACATACATACATACATACTATATATACTATATATATCATATATATATATACATATATACATATATTTACTGTACATAATTACATACATTCATTCAATTCGCGCATAGTATCATGATTCAATTGTTATCCTCTCGGTCTCTGTATCTAGCCGAGAAATATGTAAATACACGTGAAGGATTTACATCACTGTAACTACCTGACTTATAATAATTCTAATTGGGAATTGTGTACGAGAGACGAGAGAGAGAGAGAGAGAGAGAGAGAGAGAGAGAGAGAGAGAGAGAGAGAGAGAGATGCGTCTGTTTTGATATCTTTTAGTTAATTAGAAGACAGCGGAATCTTCTTCTTCCTCCTCCTCCTCCTCCTCCTCTCGTCACCCGTCTCCCCTCTTTCCTCTCCTCTGCCTTCCAGGTCATTATTACCTCAAGACTCGACCAGGGAGAAAAGAAAGGGAAGAGGTAACGTAATGACAACACGTTCATATGCATACATACATACATAAATACATTCGTATGTACGCATACATTATGGATATATATATATATATATATATATATATTATAGATAATATATATATATATAAAAATAAAATATATATAATATAATATATATATATATATATATAATTATCTATATATATATACATATATATATATATATAATATATATATATATTATATATACTATATTATATACTATATAAAATATATATATATATAAATATATATATATAGATATATATATAGAGAGAGAAGAGAGAGGAGAGAGAGAGAGACCGGATTGAGAAGAGAGAGACGGAGAGAGCGCGAGAGAGAGAGGAGAGAGAGAGAGAGAGGAGAGAGAGAGAGAGTCAATGGAATTTAGAAATAGGAACTGAAACTGGAATACAAAAAATAAATGGTAATTCACCATGGCAACCAAGATACGCATATACGCAAGACCTTGCGTAAGACTTACCTAGGTATTGCCGTATTTCTGACCTAGGGCTGACATACAAACCAAAGCATACCATTAAAGGTTTACTTCCACTTAATCCTTTTGTCATCGATGCTTGTTTGTACGGTATTTTTTACGTTGCACGGAACCAGTGGTTATTCAGCAACGGGAAAGACGTCTTTACGCGACTTCCTAACCATGTCGAGAGTGAACTTCTATCACCAGAAATGCACATATCTCACTCCACAATGGAATGCCCGAGAATCGAACTCGCGGCCACCGAGGTGGCAGGCCAAGACCAAACCGACCACGCCACTGAGGCGCTTTGTTGTCGGTGATTTATAGTGTTTCAAAACAAGTTGTCAAAAAGATTCTTCATTTCATATTAAATATTCAGATGTGATCACATTCATACGTAAATCCATGTATACATACACACATATACATACAAACATACATACTTACATATATATATATATATATATATATATATATATATATAATATATATATATATATATATATATATATTATATACGCACCCAGTGAGTCGAATGCCGTCAAGTTGTTGAATATACGACAACCAATTATGGAGTCAAGTGAATGAATTCCAAATTGAAAAACAAATACAGAATTCACAGCTAATGCTATTCAAGAAAAATATATGAAAATCTCAAAGCAATTTACAGCTACATGCTCCTGCAAGAGTACAACGCAAGGAACAATTAGTTTAACAAAGGAAAACACTTACTGGATATCAACAAAACTCATTCTTTACCTCTACTACGGTCAGTAGATGCTGTTGTCAGCATTTTGTAAAAACTCTAAAAATGAATCCCCTGTCGCCAAAGTTTTCACTACGTCTACGCTACGATTATACTATTAATGAGAGTAAACGTGGTGCCCTCCAATAAAAATAAATAAATAAATAAATAAAATAATGTTTCGCCAGCACACTGACCCTGCATAGTCCTAAGACAATCACTAAAACCAAATGTGTAGCGCCATGCTAAAATATCAAGTGGAAGAAGATAAAAATGCTGTTTTGAATTCTTGCGGAGAACGAACATTGACATAAGATGGTTAATGGTTTTCCCCTAGATCATCTTGCGTAATGTCAAACTCAATTTACTGATGACCCTGACCCTCTCTCTCTCTCTCTCTCTCTCTCTCAACTATAAGATGCTTTAGGAGCATATGTGTATATGTATATAAGCAACTATGCAAGCATATCCATCCATCTACACACACACACAATATATATATATATATATATTAATATATATAATTATATATACTTTATTAATATATAATATTTATTATATATATATTAATATATACTATAATATTAATATATAATATATTACTCAATAATAACATATAACCAATATATATATATATAATATATATATTATATTATATATATATATAAATATATATAGTATATATATCTAATATTATATATATAATGCAGATGTAATAGCCACATCCCCTTTCTTAAACTAATCAAATTCTTTGCCCTTTTTTGAATACGCATGTCACTACAAAGCCTCGAGATCCAACTTTAAAGATATACGAAAGAAATCATGATGTATCTGGTAAAAAATGACCAGTAGATTCTGTATGTAAATATATATATATATATATATAGATAATATATAAATATAATATATATATATATATATATATATATATAATATATATATATAATATAATGTCTTTCAACATTCCTAGCCAAGTGCACGTGCATAAGAGAATCTTAACTGCCAAGAATTTTGCTTTATATTAGTTTCCATTCAAAACCTTTCTTTCCTACCAATTACTCACCTCTCCTACTGGAGAAATGTCCCCTTTCCTCTAAAGCGTCTCCATCCACTCATTAAGTTTCCAATACAGTATAGGACCAAAATCAGAAATAATTTAGGAAGTAATTACCAAGAGGAGAGCTTATCTGAAAACCTATACACAGTAGCTATGGGTAATTTTACTTTTGTTTTTTTCACATCCATGACGATATTTTATTAAGAAGTAATTTTCTCTCCCTTTCACCCTTACTTATCACTTTGCTGCACGTTATCTCTCTCTCTCTCTCTCTCTCTCTCTTTCTCTCTCTCTCTCTCTCTCTCTCTCTCTCTCTCTCTCTCTCTCTCACCACTTGAATTCCATTTGATTCTAATATAAAATAAGTTGAAAATAATGTAATTCTCTGGCTGTCTTGTACATACTTTATAATTCATGGCATTTTAAATAATGTAATATTTCAATTATTGTTCTCTCTCTCTCTTTACAATAATATTCCCAGTAATTTGAGTATATTCTCTCTCTCTCTCTCTCTCTCTCTCTCTCTCTCTCTCATTCCAAGACCCAGCATCCCACCCATTCCTGCTCCCGGTTGCTGCTGCAACTTTTCCAAAATGATAAATATCTCCCAGAGGTTCCTCCTAAAGGTAAATTCTTGAGCTGTCAATATTGAAAAATATGAGTATTCCCCTCCCTTTCCTTCCTGCTCCCCCCCCCCCACCCCCCCCCTCCCCCCCCCCACAACCCCGAATCCCCACTCTCCTCCTCCTCCCTCATCCCCCACAATCCTTTCCTCTACCATACCCCAGCGTAGTAGGCCACCTCCTGCTTCTCCCACCCCCACTTCCTTCCATTACTCCCTTGACCCACCATTTGACCCCTCTTAACCTTTGACCTCTCTCTCTCTCTTCACCCTCTCATCTCTCCTCTCTCCTCTCTCTCCATCTCGCTCTCTCTCTCTCTCTCCTCTCCTCTCTCTCTCAAGTCTTCTTTCGTCTATTCGCAGTTTATTTGTCTATTTTTGTTCCTGACAGAGACAAAAAAAAAAAAAAAATCAAGAGATAGCGATTAAAATAGAATCTCCTTCAACTAAATAAAAGGGGGTGGGGGAAATAAATGCAATAAAACAGGAAAAATGCAAGATGTTAATGATGAATCGGAAGAAAGGAGAAAAATAAAAAAGACATAAAATAAAGAAAATATGTTAAATAAAACAAGAAAAATGGTAACAGGTTAGTGGCGTATACAAAAAAAAGAAGGAAAATAGAGATAAATAAAAAGAAATAACTGTCCCAAACGTGGAAACGATGGAAAATATGAATCCCACACACGAATATGATTCAGATTCCAGACACGACGGACTCCACGCAACACTAATGGAGAGGGAAATATCCAGTTCAGAAAGAAAAGATTTTATGTCTTACATAATAATAATAAAAAAAAACATTCAAATGAGTAACTTAATTCGGAGAAACAGGTCGGTCATAAAGGAGATTTTATCTTTTCAATACAAAGATTTAAATGAGTGACTACATTCAGATATAGGTGGGTCATAAAGGAGATTGTATCTTTTACATGATAAAAATATCTATATGAATGGCTTCATTCAGAAATATACATGAGTCATAAAGGAGAGTTTATCTTTTACATAACAAAAATATTTAAATGTGGAACTTAATTCCGGGAAATAAGTCGGTCACGAATGACCACATCAGCGAAGACAAACGAGAATATTAGGATAAAATGGTTATTTGAAAATAGGATGAAATATCTACACTAAATGCAGAGACGTACTGGCGAAACTGTAGAGAGAGAGAGAGAGAGAGAGAGAGAGAGAGAGAGAGAGAGAGAGAGAGAGAAAGGGGAGGGGGTTATGCCTCATGGAATAAAGTTCACAAGTGATCAATCACTGGGGACAGCCATTGTCTCTAACACATACACACTTAAACACAAACACACAGTGCACGCACTCAAACACAGTCTCCAGACGTGTGTTTGTGTATGTGCGTCAGTACGTTACCTGATACAATTGTGTGGGTCAGTAGTAACAGTAGAGACAAGAGTACAATCACAACTATGTTACGAGCATTTCATTCGGGGCAAAAAGAAAAAACAAAAGGTAAAATAAAAATCACAATTATTACAGCCTCGTCTGAACGAGACTATTGGGCCACCTGGCTACTTTAAAGCATGTTGCTGTGTGCCAAGTCCTAGAGAGGCGACTCTGGATGCTGCTGCTGCCACGATCTCTGGCCATTTGCAAAAGAGGCAAGTAGTAGTAGTAGTAGTAGTGGTAGCAGCACATCCGCCTTCTGGGCCTGTTCGCGACCCGACGTTGATAATGCCTTGATACGGATCGTGTTTATCCCTTTTCCTCAAATGTGAAGTGAGAGGGAGAGCTGAAGAGAGGAAGATGAGGGAGAAAGATCGAAATAAGAGGCCACCTTCTCATTTAGATGCTATCGATGGCCAGAGCAGACCTCCGGAGGACTTCGTGTAATTTGCCATAATCGCCAAAGTTAGAGGAAATTCTAATCAGGCGGAATTATTAACCTACAGTCTGTGCAGAGAGAGAGAGAGAGAGGAGAGAGAGAGAGAGAGAGAGAGAGAGAGAGAGCTTTCGTTGCCGTTCTAAATGCATAGAAAACGCATACACCTCCTTGTCCGCTACCTCCCCCCCACAACAACATGACGCCCCCCCCCACCAATCCCACCCATACCCCATCACCCAGACCTTACCACGTCCCATCCCAACCCTCCCATCCCCAGCTAGCCTCAGTGATGACGTCAGATTCCTCTCTATTGATTTTTCAGGTTTCCGACCAATCAGAGTACACCGGAATTTTTAGAATTTCTCTTCTCTCTCTCTCCTCTCTCTCTCTCTCTCTCTCTCTCTCTCTCTCTCCCCATCAGAACCATTTCATTATATGATGAATTTGATCCGGCAAAAAATGGAAAGAGACGAATGAGGAAAATAAGAGATACATATAAGAAAAAACCTTCGGAAAGGAAAGATAATAAAAATATACGTAAGCATCGTCCTTTACTCTACGATATAGCAGCACTGCGGCGTCGCTTCGATTGAGAGAGAGAGAGAGAGAGAGAGAGAGAGAGAGAGAGAGAGAGAGTCCTTTCAATCCTTGCTATGAGCTAAGCTTTAAAGAACCCCCGTGTGTGTGTGTGTTTGTGTGTGTGCGTGTGCATAAAGAGTCGGAGGGTGTGTGCTCGTGCTGTGTAAATACAAACACACACTCGTGGCGATTAATAGATAATGAAAACTTAATAAAATATATACACAACATACGTCTGTGGACACACAAACAACAAAGACACATATACATATAGGCATATGCATACATATGTATATGTGTATATATATGTATATATAATTTAAACTTTATAAATATGAACACCAACACAAGTCTGTTTATGGACACAAACAACATACAAAGACACACACACATAAGTATATGCAGTATATTATACACACACACATACACAAACACACACACACACACACACACACATATATATATATATATATATATATATATATATATATATATATATATATATATATGTGTGTGTGTGTGTGTGTGTGTGTGTGTGTGTGTGTGTGTAAAGTAAACCTAATTACAATAACGTAATTGACACTCACATCAAAACAATAACCAGTCAATATCCTTCGCATTCTCTCCTGAGGGAATCCAGGAGGAGCACAGTGCTCCAAACTTCCCATACTCCCTCAGCCTCGCCGCGAACCTAAAACCTACTGAGAGAAAAAAAAAACTCACCAACCTCAACTTTCACTTCTTTTTTGAAAAGGGGTTAAAATTTTGAGTTACATCGGCGGACTGGTTGAAGGTTAATTTTAGCCGACAGATTTTATTCTTCTCAAGGACGCTGCATCTCAGATTTTATTATAGATTTGAAACTACTTGCGATTTCAAAAATTCACAGACAACTGGAAGTCGCTGACATCATATTCTTATTATATATTTTAAACATTTGATTTTCAAATTTCGCTGAAAACTGGTCATCACTGACATCTTTCCTTTCTTTAAGGATATCAATCAAATCTTAAAATCATACATAAATTTAAGTAGAAAAAATAGACTAGTCTTTCAATTATACATAAGATTAAATAAAAAAAATATACCTGTATTTCAACTATATATAAATTTAAATAAAAAAATATATATCTTTCTTTAAATAATAAAGTAAATTTAGATTTTAAAATATATATAGCTTTTTTTTAAATTATAAGATTAATTTAAATGAAAAGATACATCTGTATTTAAATCATACATAAATTTAAATAAGAAAAGTATACCTGTCTTTAGGTTACAAGCAAATTTAAATTTAAATGAAAAAATATACCTGTATTTAAGTTAAAAGCAAATTTAATTTTAAACTCAATCTTGACATCATACCTGTGCTACAAGCCATCCAAGGCGCCTGGGTACCCACGTGACCACCCCCCAAAATTACCCGGAGATCAAGCTACCCCCCACCTTCGGTCGACGAGATTACCGCACGATTTGAGCAAAATCCGCCAAGCAATTAAAATCGCCTAAAGTTCTCTTGGTGGTGGTTTCGAGTTCCTACGATGCTCTCACGTATGGGGGGAGGGGGGGGGGGGGGAGGGGAGGCCGCCTGAAAAAAAAAATTTTTTAAAAAAAAATAAACTCGAATAAAAAAATGAAAATAAAAAAACCGGGGGCATCGCTAACTTAGGTCAAAACTCGAACCAAGATGGCGGGCGGAGGACTCGAAAGAGAGTGAGCGGTGTTTGCTGTTACCGTATCTATGAAGACTGTGTTGATCTGCGGGATGCGTCTGCGACTTGGAATAAATAGATGGATGCGTTGGGGAGAGAGTCCGACGGGATAGGCGACTTACTTTCATACTAAAGCGAAGAAATACGATACAAACGAAGGACGGAAACTGGGGCTTAAGAGAAAAGCAAGCGACTTGCTCGTCTCTTGGAAGACGGAGATCATGGGAACGCAAGCATACCTGGAAACAAAACGGTGAATAATCTATATTACGGAAGATGTGCGCCACTGAACCAGTGCCTGGGATACAGTGATTCGAGAATCTCTTATGGACAGAACAAGACTGGCTATACTGGAGGTATAAGGGACCATACGGAAACACCATGTAGTATATGAACATCGCAATCCAAATCAGGTATTTCTCCCATTTTCTGTTGTCATATATATATATATATTATTTATAAGTATTATATATATATATATATATATATACACACACACACCACACACACACACACACACACATATATATAGTATATATATATATATATATATATATATATATATATATATATATATATCTATATATATATATAACGTATATATTCGTGGTTCAGCGAATTGGATATTAAGTGATATTCTTAGCATAACTGTTTTAAAATAAAAAATGTCACGGTGATGCGATAATCTCTCTCTCTCTCTCTCTCTCTCTGTATATATATATAATATATATATATATATATATATATATATATATATATACATATATATATACATACATATATATATATATATATATATATATATATATATATATAGTATATATATATATATATAAACCCACTCGCCCGTTTCTTATTCAGCAGGTGCTACCGCTCCGGTCTCCAGACGAATTAGCATATTAGCTCACGCACGTAAATACGTACCATAAATAAGGACGAATACGGAAGATGTCACAAATGAAAATACTCTCCTATTATAAGCCAGGATTTTGACCCATTCCTCTAAGCAACTGGGGATCGTTTGGGGTCGGTAAAGCGGTTCCCAGACACCTTAGCAGTTAGGACGCCTAACCAGGTCGACGATACGAGCTTAAAATAGCATCTGATTTTGTTTGCATATCTTACCATAATGGCCATTATGTCAGTCCGTCCCTCCGTCTGCCATTCAATCACGGCCAAACGGCTGGTCCGATGGGCATGAAACTCGGCAGGGTTATAGTGGGGACCTCTAAGATGGTTTATAATGGGGTTTCATCCTACCTCCACACCAACCCCCCCTCCGAAGGGGGATGGGGTGAGGAGAGATTCCCTAAAACGGAGCTGGTTCTGCCCGCGAAACGGGGCTGGTTGTGCCCGTAGACTTAGTTACTTTACGAATTTATCGTACATAATATCTATATAGATATGTTTGCTAGTTTTTATAATGGGATGCTGAACTGAACTCAATTGAATATAGAATTTAGGCCAAAGGCCAAGCAATGGGACCTCTGTGGTCATTCAGCGCTGAAAGGTATATTGAGAATACAAAGGTCTGAAAGGTGTTACAGGAGGGAAAACCTCACGTTTGCACAATAAATCAACTGTTAGGAAAGGGTTGAAAGGAAGATGGACGAAAAAGAATATGAAAGGAGGTACAGTAAAAAGAATGAAAAATGGGTTGCAGCTAGGGGCCGAAGGCACGCTGCAAAGAACCCTAACTAATGCCTACAGTGCACCGCATGAGGTGCATTGACGGAACTACCCCCATAATAGGATGTTACCATCTGATATAAACAAATTAATTTTTTAACTGGTTAGTCGGTGATATCAAATTCCAGTGCCGGTTTATTCATTGAAAAAAGGATTTTACAAATGAATTAAGGATTCAATGGCGTTGCTTTGTAAAATATTCAAAGATGATGGAACATAAGTGATCAATACACATGTACATAATAAATGCACATAATGCATACTGCCTCTGAATCTATGATGGAATGTGTCATTACTTCAATTAATTGCAAAAAAATCATTAGTAGTACAGTTACAAGCAGCCTCTCTCTCTCTCTCTCTCTCTCTCTCTCTCTCTCTCTCTCTCTCTCTCTCTCTCTAAGTTAATGCGCAATAAATGAAAACAAAACATTATCCATTCAACAGACCGTTGCCAAGCCATTCATTTCATAAACATCTAAGTCACCAACAATATTTCTTAAAAAAGGATATGAGTTGAATGCCCTACAGGAGTTCCCACCCTCGCACCAACCAAATCCTAGACAAAATCCTTAAGAACGAATGACTATCGCTGTTTTTAGCCTTATAAAGGTAGATACTAAAAAAAAAAAAAAAAACATGAATATTTTTTTAGAGCTTATTGGGCGTTTCTAATACATCATGCTATCTTAACTGATTCAGCACATACACACAAATGTTTTCCATGCACACACACAAATATATATAAATTATACATGAATACACACACACACACACACACACACACGTATATATATATATATATATATATATATATATATATATATATATATATATTTTATATGTACATATATTTATATGACTATATATATTATATATATATATATATACTATATATATATATATATTATATATATATATATATATATATATATATTTATATGATATATATATATATATATATATATATATATATATATATATATATATATATATATATATATATAACTGAATCACGTGATGAACATATGAAGACAACATCCATGAGTGTGTGTGTGTGTGTGTGTGTTTGGGAGCAGACACGCAATAGTACAAGCAAAGATATCAACTCTAATTAATATCATTGTCTGTTTAAGGTCAAGTCGATAACTCAGCTTGAAATACACCTATCCATGTGAAGGGTACGAGAGTGATTTAGAATTAACGGCGATACAAATTAATAGGTAAAATGAATATTCAAAAGGCCATTATTCCTATGCAAAGAAAAAAATGTGTAACTAATTGAAAAAAACCCAATTTCACTGCAGGTAAAAGACAGTAGGTGATATTTTCACTACCTGTAATCAATATCCAACTGATTTTATTTATATCTTACTAAAAAAAATCAGTAGCTATATAGAAGCACAATTGAGGACGAATACAAAAACATAACTTCCTACAAATTTGAGAGAGAGAGAGAGAGAGAGAGAGAGAGAGAGAGAGAGAGAGAGCATCAAGGACCCGAGATCTAATACATTAGGATTTTCCGATATAAAGTGAACAATAAAATAACCTACTATTCTTTTGGGAGGTCGAAGATCGAAAGACGAAATCATTTACATTTGGGTGTCTTTTCCGAAAAGGAGGAGGAGGAGGAGGAGGAGCAGGATGTAAGGTATCCCTATACGGAATTGGCCTCTGGAAACTTGCCCGAAGGGAGAGAAAAAAGTAACAAAAAGTAAAAAAATAAAAAATAAGTTCTTTATCGATTCCAATATGGGAATTCATTCTTGAAATATCGTATGCTATTTATTTTATACAGCTGGGGAGGAAAGGCCAACTCACGATGGTGTGGAAGAACCATAGTTTAGTGTTTCATAATAATAAAATAATAATAATTAATAATAATAATAAGAATAATAATAATAATAATAATAATAATAATAATAATAATGGACGCTGAAAGCTATAATAATCATTCTTTCAAAATGTATTACAAGAGTTTTTGCTGTCAATAAAAAATGTGAAAACTAAATTTTTCAAAGTACATTTGGAAACTAAAATGAGGAAAAAAAATATTAAAGACAATGGCTGTTTACACCTGATCTTAACATAAAATTATTTGATAGTTGAACTGTCAAGTGATGTCAATTAATAATCAATAATAATAATATAATAATATAAGTAAAATAATAATAATAATAATAATAATAATAATAATAATAATAATAATAATTCTCCGTCTACAAAGCTCTTTTCTTTATCACTGGCTCTTATGTAAGTATACAAAATGAAGATACCGTGGACAGTGCTTTGAAGCTACAAAACATGTCATCTCGACCCTCCTCTTATATTATCAGCACTACTGATAATATAGGTACACCATTCGCGATGAATTAATAATAATAATAATAATAATAATAATAATAATAATAATAATAATAATAATAATACTTAAATCAGTACTTCTCCCACCAAATGGCTGTTATCATCATTCACTCCCGACATAATGCTCTTTCTTTGATGTCAGCTTTTGAAAACCACCTAAAAAGAAATAAAGAAAAAAAGAAAAAAACTCGGGAGTGAGTTTTCCAACTTTCTCTTGAACCCTGATTGCTAAACACAATAGACTTTAAATGAAGTGTGGCGTTTTCCCTCTAGTTTGACTTTCTGAAAGTTTTCCTTTTTTTTTTCTTCTCGCTGGTTATTTTTTTGCCTTTTTGATGAGGGTGGGATTGGGGTGTGTGTGTGTGTGTGTGGGGGGGGGGGGTTTTGAAGTGGGAGGAGCCAGAGTGTTTGATTTAGCATCTACGCCCCCCCCCCCACCCCCCCCCCCCTTTTTTTTTTTTTTTGGAAGAGCAGTAGCAGAGTTAATGGTTGGGGAGTCTGATATGGATTCCCGGTTCCCCATTACAAATAAATTTATTTTCGTAGCGGGGTGGATTCGGAGGGGGTAGGGATGAATAAGGGGTGGGGGAGGGTCAATTCTAGATATTATCGTCAAGGAATGAGCCGACTTATCCCTGCTTATTTTCACTTCTTTTCAGAAGCACAAGTATTACAGTTTCATGCTGATGATAGTATTTACCTGAGCAACCGTAGACACTTAGGCTTCCAAAGGTGATTCCGGGACTCTTGTTCTAAATCTTCAATGGCGACAACACCGTCAACACTGAAAATGAGATAGTACAGCATGGAAACAATCTCGTCGCAACTATTCACGCCTCTCGAACGCAAAAGGAGGAAGTTGTTGCAAGTCTTAACAGAACTCTGGCGAGGATCAGTGAGTGGACTAGTCAGCCACTGGTACATGAGCGAGAATTCCAGCATAATCGCGACCCTATTGATTGGCCAGCATCGCACTGTACTTCCACTCCATTACTGGAGTATTCTTCTTCCCTCCCAGATGACTGCATCCTCCAGGAATCCTTTCCTTTCAGCCAACACTGACAGTTTCGGTCATAGTTTTAAGTGGCTGGGCCACTGGAATGATGACGACAACGTCAACCTGGAACTGGAATATACGTTTTAGGCCACAGGCAAAGCGCTGGAACCTATGAGGTCATTCAGTGCTGAAAGGGAAACTGAAATTAAAAAGGCTTGAAATGTTTAACAGGATGAAAACCTCGAGGTTGCTCTACGAAACAATTGTTAGGAGCGGGTGGAAAGTAAGATGGAAGAAAGAGAATATGAACGGAGGAATTGTAAAAAGGAAGGAAGAGGGTGCCGGTAAGGTCCAAAGAGAAGCTGCAAATAACCTGAAGCAATGCCTACAGTGCGTCGCGAGCGGGACACTGATGTCACTACCCCTTACGAGGCTAACGTCAATATGTGTTGAGGTGTTCTGATGATATCTCATGATATGCTCTTATGTTTAAGGTTGCGTTCACACTAAAGTAGATTCACATCAACCGTGGATTTGATGTCTAGGCCAGTTCCTTACGACGCTCCTGATTGGCTGCCAATCACAGGCCTGGAAACTCTCAGTCTCTCTCGAGAGTTCACATTGGCAGGATTTATGTTCCACATCTCCTGAAAGACGTATCCCTCAGGAGAGGAGGAACACACATCCTGCCTAAGTTAACTCTCGAGAGAGACTGAGTTTGCAGCCCTGTGACTGGCTTAACAACAGCCAATCAAGAGCGTCGTAAGGGACGGGCCTAGACATCGGATGCACGGTTGATGTGAATCTACTATAGTAAAAACACTTCACAAATACGTCACCAACCTATCGCATACATATCACAAACAGGCTGAAAACAAGTCAGTGACCAGGAGGACAAAGGAACACTTGGAAAATGGTGGCTAATCATATGAAACACTGGCTGGAACTACCAATGAAGTCGCTGACTTGTATTCAGCATGCTTATGATGTTGCCTACGTGGATTAAACTTGCTTGTGATATGTGGCCGGTGTGTTGTCAACATGTGTTGTTGACATGTTTTACAGTTCTAACATTCGCTTTCCAGACCTGAATATTTGTTATTATTGGTTGCAATTATCTACTTAGTTAAGGTTCACGTTTTATTGACTTGTTATTATGATCTCTGCGCTTTTTATTTATTTACTTATTTATTTGTTTTTTCTTTTTTGCACATGGCTTTCTCACTTTGGAATTTTTGGCTCAATAAGAACACCTGGACATTTTGAATAATAATAATAATAATAAAATAATAATAATAATAATAATAATAATAATAATAAGTAGAAGAAGAAGAAGAAGAAGAAGAGAACCACACACACAAACACACGCAAGAGAATAAGCCCCGCACAGTTGCGTGCAAATAAGGGGACGAACGCCCCCTCTGACACACCGAATCCATCCTGAAACACAATGTGTCATCCACTGGTTTAAATATCGAAAGGAAAATATATAAAGATAATTTACAGATGTATATATATTTCCTCCCCCTCCATTCTATTCCAACTTTGGAAATGAGATGTGGGTGGGAAAGGGGAGGGGAAATAGGATAGGGGGTGGGTGTCAATTCTACCCCTTCCCCCAGAAGGACACACACCGAGAAAGACGAAAAAATAGAAAAATAAATAAAAAAAAATCAGCATAAATCCAGCAATGTGTCATGGCAACACCTCGACCTGGGGTTGCCATTTGTCCCTCTTTTCATATCCAGTATCCCTAGGATTTCCCTATAAATCCACCCCTAGATACCATAATCTGCCTCTATATTCTTCCACTGCCTCATCCATTTTCCCCTGAAATATTTCCCCATCCACACACACCACCCTCCTCCTCCTCCTCCCCTCCCCCGTCGACGCTCGGTTGCTCCAGGCGAACCGTCATTTTCTCTCTCTCTCTCTCTCTCTCTCTCTCTCTCTCTCTCTCTCTCATAAGACGAGTTCGAAGGCTTTTCAGTATTATTGGTGACTACCATTATACTAAAGGAAATTAAGATGATTTAGTTTCAAGCTCTCTCTCTCTCTCTCTCTCTCTCTCTCTCTCTCTCTCTCTCTCTCTCTCCAGTTCATTTATCTGATCATATATAAAGCGACATCTATTCCAAGAGCAGCGTCTTCAGGTGAGGAAGAGTATTTCTTGACATAATCATCATGAACAACCAATCACTGATAACAATAACTAATATATTACATCATTATCTTCTCTCATAAATCACAAAATATGTCATTATTCGTCTCGACTTTCAAAGTTAAGTGGTTAAGAATCTATCTTTTATTTTTATGATATATATATATAATATATATTTTAATATTATATAATATATATATTAATATAATATTATTATTATATGTGTGTTGTGTGTTGTTGTGTGTATTGCATGTAATGTATGTATAATATGCATATATATGTTTATATATAAATAATATTAGTATAATTATATATATTATATAGGTAGATGGTGTGTTGTGTGTGTGTTGTGTTGTGGTGGTGTGTTTGTATATAATAGTTATATATAATATATATTATATATATATTATTATAAGTATACTATTATTATTATATGTGTGTTTGTGGTGTGTGGTGTGTATGTATGTATTGTATGTATGTCATGTATGTAATATATGTTATATATTATATTATATATATTATTACATATAATATATATATATATCTATATCTATATATCTATATTATATATATCTGTAATAAGTATACATTTTTATTATATAAAATATATATACATATATATACACACATATATACACATATTTATATATATATATATATATATATATATATATATAGTCTATTTGAAAAAATGTTTTGGATATTATCTATAGTATATATATGGCGAAAATGACGAATGACTACTACATTAAACTTTAATAATCTAATTATACAAAGAAAAAAGAGAAAGGACAAATAATCATTGAACAATAATTCGTAGAAAGAAAAAAAATATGAACACATGAGAGAAACAGCAATGTGGCCTTCAAGACGAACCCAGTGGAAGGAACTACAACATTACACAAAGGAACTGAAATTCCTCAAGCTGTAATCACCAAGTTCTTTGGAGGCCAACAGCCGGGTACCAACAATGCACTGAAGGAGACTTAAAAAAAAACTCAAATTATTTCTCTTAAAGTCAAAAGCGAAATCGGGAAAAGCTACGGCTGTACAGAATGGAATCCTAATAATGAAGTTTTCACATTATACTTATAATATATCACTGTACATAAGTTATAGTACATACACACATACTCAAGTTTATAAATGTGTGTGTGTGTGTGTGGTTGTGTCATTTCAAATGTCAGATACTATAGGGGTAGTCGTGGGAACCATTGAGATTTTGACCTTAACTTTGGGGCCTCTTTCTCGCGATGCGAACAATTTATTAGTGGCACTGGCGGGAACCTATGAATTTAGATATATATATATATATAAATATATATATATATATATATATATATCGTATATATATATATATATATATATATATATATATATACTATATATATATATATATATATATATATATATATATATACTATATATAATTAACCATCTGGTATTCTTGATCTCGTTGTGTACCTTAGACCTTTCTCTCCAATTGTATTTTCATTCGCTCCTTAACAATGTCTTAGTAAAGACGAAAGCGCTTGGATTTGACTATCATTTTCCTGTGGTATTCTCTTATTTAATGAAGTCACGTGCATCTACTGTGATTTTTTAAGCATATGTATGTATGCATATATATACATATTGATATTTATATATATAGATATATATGTGTATATAATGTATATACAAACAAATATATAAATATATATACGTATATATAATATTCTTTTATGTGTATATATATATATATAGATATATATATATATTATATTTATATTATTATATATATTCAATCCTAAACATGCATCACACTGGAAACCAAACAAATTTAAAAATAAATGCCACTCCATTCTCCGGAAAGAACTACAGCTGGTATACAGTAACAGCTTTGGAAACAAAAACGCGCCACCTCCAATATCATGGTATACTATATATATATATATAGATATATATATATATATATATATATACATATATATATATACACCATATATATATATATATGAGTGTGTGTGTATAATATATATATATTATATATATATATATATATATATATATATTATATAATATATATATATATATATATAAATTCTAAACATGCAATCAAAACTGGAAACCAAAGAAAATAACAAATAATGCCATTCTTCACCGAAAGAACTATGGTTGGTATAGGTACAGCTTTGCCCAAACGCGCCACCTCTCCCCGCCCCACCCCACCCACCCCCCCACCCCATAAAAAAAATCGAAATCTAACGCAATGACGTTTATGATGGAGGACTGAGGGTCTCATTTGGCGCCGCCTATGGCAACATCCGAACACCTGGCAACTACGTATTTCCCCTTATTTTTGTGCCGGTGAATATTTGCATATAGATTAAGCCGAATCTCCCATTGCGCTGTTCGCCCGGGATGGACGGACGGGAAGCAGAGTATAATCCGTTACCGATTCATTTTATAGAGGTGGGAAACCATTCATAAAAAAAATTCAGGAGTCTTTCCGTCACCAGACTCACTCTAACGGGATGTGACGATTTGCTTTCAATTGGGGATTGTGGGATTCGGAAACTAAAGCAACTATAGTAGATTCACATCAGCAGTGCATTTGATGTCTAGGCCAGTCCCTGACGACGCTCCTGATTGGCTGGAAGCTCTCAGTCTCTCGAGAATTCACATACGTAGGATGTATGTTCCACCTCTCCTGAATGATGTATATCTCAGGAGAGGTGGAACATAGATCCTACCTATGTGAACACTCGAGAGAGACTGAGAGTTTCCAGCTTTGTGATTGGCTTATCAACGGCCAATCAGGAGCGTCGTGGGGGACTGACCTAGACATCTGATGCACGGCAGATGTGAATCTACTATACCTACCTTCGCTTATCTTCGTCTCGGATCTTGAATTACAAATGCCACAACATTGATTAAGCTCATTTGATAAAATGCGGTCCATTCAAGCATGTTTTTCTGTACAACCCTACCGTAATACCCTAATTCCATTCTCTTTACATTTCACCAATTTACTTATAATTTTAGTTATTTATTTATTTAATCATTTATTTAATTTATCCGTTAATTTATCTCTTCTAATAGCCGATCTCCTCTTTCTGTATCTCCCATCCACTTCTGTTACTTCTTTGGAATGGACACCATATTCTTTGAAAGCTTGACTTTCAAGTCAATGGCCCCGTGAGCTAGTTCCGCATGAACTGGGTACATCTTCTGAATAATAATAATAATAATAATAATAATAATAATAATAATAATAATAATAATTATAATAATAATAATATATGCTGGAAAAAGACCTTCATTACTTCAGGCCATTTCAGTCGCGTTTATTTTGTATAGAATTTTCTCTGTTCTTATTACTGACTTTCCTTCTGTACTGAAGTTGACTATTAAAATGCCAAATGGGGCATTCATGTTAAAAACGTGGTATTTGTCAAATTGAATAATATATTCAATCTGACAAATACCACGTTTTTTACATGAATGCCCCATTTGGCGTTAGAACAGCCAACTTGAGTGCAGATGGAGAGTCAGCAATGAGAAGAACAGAGAAAATTCTGTGCAAAATAAACGCGGATGAAATAGCCATTATTTTCAATAAAACCTGCAATACCATTCATTTTCAGTAATGACGTCATATACGTATAAACGTTTCCTTTTTCAATCATAATAATGACTCTCAAAAGGCTGGGTATTTGAGTCAAATACAAAAGGGAACTAGAGAGTGGTGACATGGACAAAACGTTACAGGATCCAGTGAAAGATGGCATCGAATGAAATCACTTGCTCACTCTGTTAACCTCTGTAGCATCGCTGGGACCCAGTCGCGGTAGCTCAGATGGTTTTACCGGCACGTCACAGTCTTGTGGTCCAAAGTTCAATTTCAGCTGTTGGCCTGATAGATTTCACTGACAAACAAAAATTTTCTGTCCCTATAAGCTGAGGATGGTAGGTTTGTGGCAGCCTACAGGTCTACCTATTCAGTCACCAAACGCCAATGCTTGGTTCCCCCTGGTCCAAGCTTGGGTGGAGATGAGGCTTGGATGCAAATCTAGGTAGGCATATATGTTACACAACTATAAAGACCCTACAAGCTAAGAACGGTAGGTCTGGAGGTGCCTAAAGGTCTACGTATTGAGCCACTAATAGTCAATGCCTGGAGGAACTGGTCCTAGCAATAGCCAATGCTTCGTTCCCCCTGGTCCTATAGTAGATTCACATCAACCATGCATCCGATGTCTAGGCCAGTCCCTTACGACGCTCCTGATTGGGTGTTGATAAGCCAATCACAGGGCTGGAAACTCTCAGTCACCCGAGAAAGTTCACATAGGCAGGATGTGTGTCCCACCTCTCCTGAGGGATACGTCTTTCAGGAGAGGTGGAACATACATCCTGCCTATGTGAACTCTCCAGAGAGACTGAGAGTTTACAGCCCCGTGATTGGCTTATAAACAGCCAATCAGGAGCGTCGTAAGGGACTGGCCTAGACGTCAAATGCACGGTTGATGTGAATCTACTATAGCTGGGTGAAGAAGAGGCTTGGACGCTTAACTAGGTATATTTACGGGGTATATTTATTTAGAGTATACCTAGGTATATTTATTTAGAACACTGTTGTCCAGTGCAATCACCTGCCCCTTGAATGATGTCCTTTAAACGTCAACCTCAAATTCCTAATCCCAGGTTTCTGAGATCTACGGAAACCTCGGCACTAAAAACCGGTAAGTATGTGTAAGGTGCATTTTTGGGCGGCCCCGTGAGGGCAAGTCCATTATTATTACACAATATTTGTCTGCCATAAAACCCTATTTGCCTTTCCGTTCGCTCTGTTTGCCGTAATCTTTTTTTTCTTCTTTTTTTTTACGCCGTGTTTAACTTTCCCATTTCATTCTTTTGAGACCGGGAGTTGGAGGGCACCGGTTTATTCTGGGCCGAGTCCTACCTTTATTTTGGTCGCATTTTTGTTCCTGCTATTTCCTTTTATTCCCATTCCGGTGTGTTATGCGGTCTCATTCCATTCACAAGGATTAGCTTTGAATGTGAACGGTTATTACACGCGAAAGTCACGAATTAGTGTATGCACATAGATGCAAAATATACATAGTTAAATATACATATATATATATATATATATATATATATATATATATATATATATATACATATATATATATATATATATATATGTATGTATATATATTATATATATATATATATAGTAAATATATACATATACATATATATAAGATAAATAAATAAAATGCCAGCGAAAAGTTATTGACATCTGACTCTCTCACACCCTCCCTTTCTATTCTTTTTCCTCTTTTTATTCCTTCTTCTTCACCACCTCCTCCTCCTCCTCTCTTTCTCGTCCTCCTCCTCCTCTTCTTCCACCTCTTCCTCTTCCTCCGCCTCCTTCTCCAAACCCCTCATCCTTTCTCCTCCTTGTCCGAAACGTGGCACCAAACTCCCTCCCCCTACCTCCCCCCCTCCTCTCACCCCCAACCAAGAAGAGAGAGAGAGAGAGAGAGAGAGAGAGAGAGAGAGAGAGAGGGGGGGGGGGAGGTGGGACGGGGCAGGCGGGAAAAACCCCACGAACCGCTTCCTCCCAGCCCGCAAAATCCGACCGAATCTTCTCACCACCGTTTTTACATAGGTTGTCCCTCTTTTCGTTTCCCCGCGGTTGCTGATGGACCCCTTTTCCTTGCTGCTGCTGCTGCAGGTTCTTCGGATTTCTCTTTATTTTCCTTTATTTCTTATTTTTGTCTTTGTCTGCGTCTCGTCTCTCTCTTTTACTCGTTTTTATCCGCGCGAGAGGGTCTTCTCCGATTTGTTTTGTTATCGATTACTCAAATCCTTTTGTCACCTTTCATTCAAGGCGGTAGATGATGTCATCATTGCATTTTGCATAAAACAATAATGATTAATAAAGAGGAGACCTTTCCTGAGGGTCGCAGTGTTGGAAACAATAGACGCTTCTACGGCACTGAATTTATATAGACCCTTCTCTACTCGTCTGACAATCTTATTCTCATTAGCGTGTACACAACAATTATTATTATTATTATTATTATTATTATTATTATTATTATTATTATTATTATTATTATTATTATTATTCTGACTATTTCGGCTTAACAGGGAATTACTTTTAAGGGAATACAACAGTTATCAAGGCCACATGCACACTTTAACTGGTAAATAGTAGAACAGCCCCTGTACAGAAAGCACCCACCTACCACGACCCACACGCATACACACACACACACACACACTGTTCCATTTACCTTCATAATCTTCTGATTCTTAAGAATTATTTTCAACTTTCTCCTCTTGCGACGGGTTTCAAATTCCTTTACCCTTTTCAGAGTTACCTTGCGCATACTGGTCAACCACTCAGTCACTTACTGTCACCACCCTTTTACAGCGTCTCATATGAATAATCTCCATCAACTCCTGGCTTCTTTCTTTTCTTTAACTTGTTAATAATTCTCCTTAGTCCTCATCAGTCACTTCCATATGCATCCTCAGAATTATATCAACCCTTCGACTATTCTATCATACATATTCAAGCGATCATAGCAATCACTCCATCGCCCCATGACCACATTCTCTTAATATAGATAGCATTTGCTCATTTTCATAATTTTTTCTGAGTATTTGTTGATAATTATTCTCCTCTCTCTCTCTCCTTTTATTTCCTCATAAACTGACTACTTATGCTCCCTAAAGTTCTTGCCCGTCTTCTTTCTCTTCATTTCATTAATTACCTTCTTTTTCTCTATCTCTTTTCTTCTTGACAACCTATCTTGTTTTCTGTATAAGATTTACCCTCATATCTTGTAACTGCAACTCGAATACTCTCCGTTTGTTCTTCAGCAAACTTTTCATTTCCTCATCACACCACTTGCTGCTTTTATTCGCTCTTCCTATTCTCCTAAAACTGCAAACACTCCCTGCTGACTCTGTGACCCCATCCTGGAACCCGACTCACTCACGTAGCTTGAAATCTAGATCATTTCTCACCCAAACTTTCCTATCTCCTCATCAAACTCACTTGTCTTAATCCTTCCTCTTCAACTTGAAACGTTCATCTACCTTAATTTCTGCTTCAATCAAATAATGATCAGGTATATTTCCAACCACTCTTATTATTATATTTTTCCAATTTTCTCTACCATCTACTTATTATTACTATTAATAATGCATCCTAACCAACTCTGCCTTCAATTTTTTTCTTAGTGGTATACTTTTAAAATTGTCTTATTATTTGAAAGTCGCGTAGTTCTAAGTCATGTCCAAATTAGAATAATAATAATAATAATAATAATAATAATAATAATGATAATAATAATAATAATAATATATTATTATTATTATTATTATTCCACTGCGGTCCCAAGGCCAGCATACATTGGGATAAGGAGCTGTGTAACCTTGTAGAGGTGCAGTGGCTTAAACCTACCATAAGACTGCTTGGGGGTTATGTTGGAACCTCTGTGACCTTTTAGGAAGCAATAGCTTATGGATGGTACAAATTAACAGCTCTGAGGGCTCACGACAGGCCTAGCAAGCCGGTGAGCTGCTATAAATTGCTCATGAACCGCACGACTTACTTCAGGACAGACCCATTGATCAAAGGATGCCCGGGCACATCCTGACTCGGAATGTTATTGGACATGGACAGGGAATAAATCTTTGAGATTAGGAACAATTAATCTAAGTACTTTGAGAGGTAAGGAGGAGGAGGTAATCATGATGATGGAGGAAAGAAAAAATAGACATTTTGGGCTGTGTGAAACCCGTTTACCAGGAGAAGGAACAAAATTATTGCATAACAATTACCAATTATTTTACAAAGGTGGAAGAACCGCACGACACGGAGTAGGTTTTATTGTGAGTGAAGGAGCTAGCTGGAAAAATTAGTCATCTAGAATTCAAATGTGATAGGATTATTAGCATTTCCTTAAAGTTAGGAACATTTCAAGCCAGCATAATTCAGGTGTATGCACCACAGCAGGGCCGCCCTCAAGAAGAAAAGGAAGAATTCTACAGACATCTACAAGAAGTAAAAGATTCTGTCCCATATGTAGAGAATACATTAATAATTGGAGATATGAATGGACATATTGGGCAAGACAGGACAGGCATAGAGAGCATATTAGGACCATTTAGCATTGGAGACAGAAATAGAGAAGGAGAAAACATAATTGATTTTTGCATACTAAACCAGATGTCCATTATGAACTCTTTCTATAATCATAGAGACAGCCACAAGTGGACGTGGTACCGATGGAACTCGGCTTTAGGAGCATATACTGAAAAATCAATGATTGATATGGCAATAACAAATAACAAAAATATGGTCAGAGATGTAAAAGCATCCCCCTCTGTGTCATTCGATTCAGATCACAGGCTTCTCTTAATTAAATTAAAGATGACAAAACCCAAAACCAATTAAAAGCCAAGTGAGAGAAAGATTTATTTTAGAGAATATGAGAGAAGAGGAGTGCTTAGTTAGATATCAAAACGAAATAAGTAGAGCTAAACAAATGCAACAGGATAGCAATGACCCAAACAATGAAAAATGGAGACACTTTAGAATGGCTGTAGTGGGTGCTGCTAATAATACAGTGCAAAAGAAAAGAGTTCGAGGTAGGAGGAAAAAACAAACTGCTTGGTGGACCCCCACACTAAAGGCCGCTGTTGCAAACAAAATGAAACTCTTCAGAAAATGGATGAAAAAACTTTGAATTTGGAAGATCACAATAACTATAAAGAAGCGTCGAGAGAAACGGAAAGAATAAAAGCTCAAACAACAAAAGAGAAACATGGGAAAGAATAGGAGAAGATCTGGGAAATGATCTCCAAGGTACCAGAAAACTCATATATAGCACTGCCAAAAACTATAGAAAGGGAAGCCAACACCCTCTTATGTAATCAAAGACCCTATGGATGGGACAATTTTAACCGAACCCCGAGAAATTGAATTAGGATGGAAACATCACTTTGAAACACTACTAAACAACGGAAACAATGACCTTGAAGAGCATGTAGAATTTGATGTGGTTGGGGATGCAGAACCTGACATAACAACACTGGAGTTAAAAAATGCTCTCAAGAGGATGAGAAATGGTAAGGCCCCTGGAGTGGATACAATACCTGCAGAGCTCCTTAAAAACATGGGGGAGGAGGATGGAGTCATCTGGCTACTAGAGCTAATCGACATACTCTGGAATGGGCAAATGCCACCTGAAGACTGGAGAAAGAGATCTAATATGCCCAATCTATAAGAAAGGTGACAAGACAAATTGCAGCAATTATAGAGGAATATCCCTAATGTCACATGCTTTTAAAGTATATGAAAGAATACTTGAAACTAGATTGAGAGGATATGTCGAACCAAAAGCTGGGTGAATGGCAAAACGGTTTTTCGACCAGGAAGAGGGACAACTGATATGATTTTCTCCCTCAAGATGATATTTGAGAAGAGCTGGGAATGGGACAGGGATAGATATATTGCTTTTATAGATCTAGAAAAGGCTTTTGATAGAGTACCAAGAATGAATATGGGATGCCTAAAAGACCCTTACTATGGAATCCCTGAGAAACTTATAAGAGCAATTTATAACACCTATCAAAACTCAGATCCAGAGTAAAAACAAATCAAGAGAATGAAGACTGGTTTGTAAATAAAATCAGGAGTAAGACAGGGCAGCGTCCTTTCGCCACTTCTTTTTATATTGTTCTTAGATAAATGTATGAGGGAACTAGGTGAGGATGAAGCTGCAGATATGACCATCAACCTTATGTATGCAGATGACCATGCAATGATAGCCCTCAGCGCAGAATCTCTCCAAGAAAACGCGTCAACAACTGGAACGCGATCTTAACAGCTAATGGAATGCGGATCAACAAGAATAAGACAGAGATCATGCACTTATCACGAACACCAAGTAACGTAGATGTAGAATTAGAAGGTCAGACATTGAAACAGTGTAGAAATTTCAAATACTTAGGAGTAGAGTTTAGTGACCAAAACGATTCAAACTGGAAACAACTACCCGAATACAGAAATTCAGTAACAACCTGTATCTGCTCTACCCACTAATGAAAGACAGAAATATACCTCGCAAAGTGAAAACCATAATATACCTCTCTATTTTAAGACCAATATTGACTTATGGCCATGAATCATGGACATTAACATCAAGAACTAGAAGCCAACTTCAAGCAGCTGAAATGAAAGCCCTAAGACTCATAAAAGGTGTAACAAGACTAGATAGGCTACGAAATGAAGACATTAGAAGAGAACTGGGAGTGGAGGGGATACTAGATTTTGTGGAGAGAGGACAGCTTAGATGGTTTGGACACACCAAAAGAATGGAGGAGGAGCGATATCCTATAATTTTTGGTGGAATGGACACCGGAAGGAAGGAGACCGGTAGGAAGACCAAAAATGAGATGGCTACAAAAACATAGAGAGAGGAGTAGAGAGAGAGGCTCTAGTTTTGCGGGAAGTTGATGAGATGAGGCTCTATGATGATCGCCAAGAATGGAGACTGTTCCTGAAGCAGGACGACTGACAGGCCTGGAGGCCTACCTGGCGTCTGGTGAGAAAGGTGAGAAATTATTATTATTATTATTATTATTATTGGGTCATTACTAAGACAAGTACTATCATCATTGTTACCATTTATCCTATCAAACTTTTTCATCACTCATAATTTTATTTCCACTTTCTTCTGCCTTTCACAAACAGCCTAACCATAATTTTCACAATAAAAATCCAATTGATTTATTCCTGTATCTGCTGCAAGCGAAATCCCTCTTCCGTCAAGGGCAATGATCTTGTCCACTCATGAATTTCAGCAGATTTTGAACTTCCTCGCCTACATAGTATACGCTATTTCTTCCACCATTTTCCCAGCCAGCAAATTCAAAGCAGCCCATATGACGCCCACAAATAAAAAGGAAAATAAAAACACTGCTATCAAACTTCGCACCGCGTGGCAAATATTGGTAGACAAGTCGAATTTACACCAAATAAGCAACAGACCATTCCAGCGTGGCACGAGGCTTGGAGGCTGGATGGATGAAGGTGCGTCCACATTTAACTTATCACCTACATATCACCATCGTGTTTAATACAGGTCAGCGGCGGCTTTTTTTACTAATAAATGTCATAAACACATCGACAACTTATCACATACTTATCACCAACAAGTTCCAGACAAGTTTGCGACTTATAGGTATTCCTAATACGTGGCAGTTAGATTAAAAAAAAAAGTGCATCCACACTACTAAGAAACATGTCATAAACATGTTGGCAACTGATTGCGTACATATCACCAAGAAGTTCCAAACAAGCTTGAGACTTATTGGTAGTCTTAATCTGCGGAGGTTAGATAAACATGGGTGAAACAAGTCATAAACACGTTGGCAACTCATTGCATACATATCACCAATATGTTTAATACAAGTCAGTGACTTGATGGTAGCCCTAAGCAGTGGAGGCTACAAATACAATGATGTGTCCACATTATAGTACAACATGTCATACTAAACTGTATAGGCTATAAAAACGAAGGTGAGTCCACAATAGAGTAGAAAATGTCAGACACATGTCGACAACTTATCACATGCAGGTCACAAACATATTTAATAGATGACAGTGACTTATTGGTAGTCCTAACCAGTGGAGGCTGGATATAAAATAGGTGCATCCACACTACAGTAATTCAAGTTAAAAACACAAGTGGGCAACTTATCACATACATATCACCAGGATGTTACATACAAAACAATGACTTATTGGTAACCTGTGCTTAATACGATTATCCATCATTTGCCTGAGGTTCGTTCGTGAATGTGTAAGTTTTACAAAAGTGAATTGTCTGAGCTATAAATATACGTGTACTTTTTTATGTTTGTGCACATTTGTGTCAAGTATGGTATAATATAATATTATGACTGGATAAAAAGTGTTCTGTAACAACAGAATTCCATCAAATAAAAAGGGCCCATAAAAAACACCAAAATGTATTAGAGAAAAGTACTATATTTCAGAGACTGCTGTCCTCTCTCTTCAGGTATATGAATGAGAAAAGTTTACAGAAAGGTGGTATTTATACCAAGAGATTCGTCCACAAGTAAGCCAATTTAGGTCACCCCCGCTGATAATCTTCCTTTAATCTTCTTAAGCGTTGGTTGAATGAACACTGCGTCGACGATGTCTGATGTCCAATTCCCTTTTGAGATGTTCATTACCTGCTTCTCTTTATTAAGGCCGATTCCATCATTTGACTCTTGTACCGGCAGTTGCTGCTATAAACTTACACGTGACATATTCCAGTTTATTCTATGGTTATGTTCATTTATATGATTGAAAATAGCGGAGTGTTGTTGTCCATACCTAACTGACCGTTTGTGTTGTATTAATCTCTGGGGAAGTGATTTACCGTGTAAATCCGATGTAAGATTGGTCACAGTCCTGGCATGGGATCTCATATACCCCAGAGTCTTTCGCGATGTCTTTTGTTGGACGTTAATCAGGGATTTGGCTAAGGTATTTGGGTGGGAGGTAAATGCAAAAGGGTTGGATTTCCCAAGGGTGTGAGTTACTCTCTTATCGTCTCCAGGTGGGGAATTTTTATTTTATTGTTGGGTGTGTCTCTGTCTTGTCTTTAGGGGGTCGGTAGAAAATTACGTTTGCTTTTTGAATTGCTTGTTTCTTTCAATTATATGGTCAGGATACTTTAAAGATGAAAGTTGCTTGCGAATTAGTTCAAATTCTTTTCCAGGAAATCTGGGGAACAATTCGTAAGGCTCTTAGGAATAGGTTGCTGGGCTAGACCTATCTTGATAGTATTGTCATGATAGCTAAAGTAGTGAATATATGAAAGTGAGAACGTTGGTTTTCTGTATATGGTAAATTTGTATTCTGTCGTGTCTCTGATTATTAAAACATCAAGAAAAGGAATTTTGTTGTCTGTTTCCCATTCAACTTTAAATTTGATGCTGGGCACTAATGCGTTTAATTTTGAGAGGAATTCATTAAAATTACCCCACTTATTATCCCAAAATGTTAGTATGTCATCCACGTATCTCATCCACAGCATGTTTTTGGGTTTTATTGCATTTATTACTGTAGTTTCAAAGTATTCCATGTACAGATTGGCTAAATAGGACTTAAAGGACTACCCATACTACACCGAATTTTTTGCTTGTAGAATGATTCCCCGAATGAAAATACGTTATTAGATGCACATAATTCAACTATAACTTTATTATTTTGTCAAGTGCCAAAAGGGAAATGATCTGAATAGGGGGTTGGGGGATAATTTTTCCCCCTTAAAAACTGAAGAACGTCCTGTACTGGTACTTTTGTGAATAGGAGTCTACGTCAAGGCTTAAAAGTTTTAGTTGTGAAGTGGTATATGTGCTTCTCTGAATTTGTGACAAAAGTCTTCCGAATGTTTGATGTGACTGGGAGAAAAAGTGCCTAAAAAAGGAGAAAGGAGGCCAGCTAACCATTTAGAAATTGTTTTGTAATTGAAAGCTCCGGCGCATGAAACGATGGTCTGAATGAAGATTGTCTTTGTGAGTTTTGGGAAGACCATAAAAGTAGGTAATTTAGGATAATTACTTTAAATTTCTCTAATAGTTCAATACTCTTTTTGTCTTGGCCAATTAATCTTACTTTCCGAAAACATTCTGTGGGAACGTTCTGGAGGGGATTTTTCGTCAGTTTTTCGTAAGTATTTGTGTCGCTAAGGAGCTGGTTGATTTTGTCGAGGTAGAAGTCTTTGTCCATTATTACAATTTTGCCGTCTTTGTCGGATCTAC
>NC_061109.1:18983986-19001486 GCF_015104395.2 Macrobrachium nipponense | reverse complement strand
TTTCTTTTGATTGTATAATCTTTGTTCTGCATTTTCTATCTTACTTTTTAGTTCTATAACTTTCCATGCATTTTTTTCTTTTGCAAGACCTTTTTTCCACTTTCTGATTTTCTGGAACAAGATCCTTCTGTCTCTTGGTATGCATGAATGATGTTTACTTTTTCTTCTTCGGTATATATTTTTCACTATTTTCTCCAATATTTTATATAATATCTCCGTATTTTACCCTTATGTCATCACTTACGAAAATGTTTATCCCAATCTTTGTTTAATTCTTCATTATTTCTGACCATTTTATATTTTTACTGTAGAAGTTGTATTTTCCATATCCTTCCCACTTTTTTCATTTCTTGCTTATCTCTATTTTCACTTGCTTTGGAATGAACTGTTAATTCTATGCATTATGGTCTGAAATACTCGCATTATAAACTATTACTTCTTTAACATAATTCATCTCGTTCACAAATACTAGGTCTAAAGTATTTTCCTTTCTTGTTGGCAGGTGATTTATTTGTTGAATGTTGTATTCTAGTAGCATATCTAATAGCTTTCAAATTGCCTCTTATCTTCTGCACTACTATTACTCTCTTTTTTTATATGTATAAGTACAACCACAATCTCCTATTCGTTCTTTTCCATTCTACGAAAGGAAAGTTGAAGTCACCAAGTAGGAGAATAGTCCAGTCCTTGTGATTTCTACATATATCATCCAATTTTTCAATTATTAAGTCAAACTCTTTAGTATTAGGAGGTCTATATATTACTATGTTCATCAATTTTTCAGATTCAAATTCTACCGCTATTAGTTCACATTCTGAGTTACTATATTTCTCATATAGTTTTTCCTTGTTTTTTTGTCTTTCCCATATATTGCGGTTCCCCCTTGATTCCTATTTTTTCTATCTGATCTATAAGTTTGGAACCCTTTTATTTGATCATCATTCCCAGTCTCTTGGGAATACCAGGTTTCACTTATATTCATTATATCTATTTTCTTTTCATTTTGGGTTAGTTCTTCTAAGTACTCTATTTTTCTTTTTGAGTTACTCGTAACTAAACCCTGCGCATTCACACTATGATGGTTTGCGTGTTTTTCTCCTTCATTTAATAATGGTAGTAATAAGGATTTTCCCATGTCTCTTTCCTGTTCTGGTATGTTGTTCTTTTTTCATTTCCAGAAATTCTGACATTAAAAAATCCAACTTTTCCATAATATTTGATCTTCCTTCATCATAATTATTCATTTTGTGTCTGAATCTGCAATTTTCTCCGTTTCTTTCTGCAATATCCTCTTGCATAATAAATACAGTTATTATCTCTTGAGTAGAAAAAATTTCGGAGCTGATGCTTTGAAATTTTTTGCTGACACCTCTGCATATCTCATTGGTGGTTTGCTTTTCTCTTTTACCTGATATTCTTGATTTCTCTCTTTATTTGTTTCTTTCTTATTTTGGATTTTATTACTTGGTTGGTTATTTATTTGATTATGATTCATGGCTACTGGGTGCATATATTTGCATTTTTTGTCGAACTTACACCTCCTTTTCCTTCTTTTAGGTTTTTACATATTTTTGGATTGCAGATCTCTGCAATCATCCCCATAGCCATCTAAGTATGCACTTTACCATATATTTTCATAGTTTTGACATATCTTAGGATGTTTGTAGTAACATCTTTCTCCAAATCTGCAATTCCCTCTTTTCAAAAGGTTGCAGATTTTGTCTTTCTTGTCTATTTTTTCCTCTTTCCGTCATTGTGTAGATCTGGGTAGAGCCTCTTGGGATTTGCTTTTCTGTTGTCATATCGTAATTTATTTCTTCGTAGGTATGCTGCTTTATTGCCTCATATGTAGTATCAATGAGTATCTCTGCATCCATACTTTTATCTTGTTCTTTGTTTTCCTTATTTTTTTTTGTCATTTCATTTTTGTTTACTTCTCTTCCGTTTTCCTCTTCTTCTTTTTCTTCTTCTTCTTCCTCTTCCTCTTCTTCTTCATCCTCAACTATTTGTACATTCAATCTTGATTTAATAACATTGTCTATCCATGATAGACATGTTGAACAAAAATTCTTGTATCTTTTCTCAAATCTTGTATTACCTCAGCACACTGTGGATGGGTCGGAATGTTGCATGCAGCACATTTTTTTGATTAGGTTTTGTGGTTGACTATGCTATACCAAACCTTACACAGTTTGCATGCTTTTGGCATTCTTTTTCCTAATGCATCAATTAGGATATTCACAAGATTCACCTTATTCATTTTCTTTGTCGGAATATGTTGGTTTATGTATATTTTCTTTATGAGTCTCTTGACCACTTGAGAGAGAGAGAGAGAGAGAAAGAGAGAGAGAGAGAAAGAGAGAAGGTAAATCTGATTTCCCTTTAATTATTGTAGCTGCCAATAATACTAAATAACGCCTGAATGGTTGAGAGAGAGAGAGAGAGAGAGAGAGAGAGAGAGAGAGAGAGAGAGAGAGAGGACGGGTCAAATAGATAAACTATTAACAACACAGGGACGCCGAGACAAATGACGTCTAACGGAGCCTTGACGTAAGAGCCAAGTTCGCGACGAAATTAAGACCTCTTCTACCAGAGAGAGCCCCCCCCCCCCCCCCCCCCCCCCCCCCCCCCACCCCCCCCCCCCCCCCCCCCCCCCCCCCGCCAACAACAACTCCCATCCCAAACAACGAACCTCCTACACTCAACACATCCCTAAGTCGGAAAGGTTTGAGGACAAGGACCTAACTTTTGAAGTGAACTTACTAAGTCTGGTACGCCAGGAAACACACACAAATTCACACATACACACACAAAGCCACCACACACACAAACTCACGCAAACTAACCCAAGAGAGAGGACGGCTTAGGCTAAACAAACAATGCCAAAAAAAATGCAAACAAAACTTTTTGAGGATTACGTAATAGTACATGTTACATTACCCTTTAATATATATATATATATATATATATATATATATATATATATATATATATATATATATATATATATATATTATATATATAGGTTGAAGAGGTAAAGGCATGTCTTTCACAAGTATCGTTTATTACACCGACGTTTCACATCACATGATGCATCCTCAGGCTGGAAATTATATATTAAGAATACTAAAATCATCACTCACTCATATGAGTGAGTGATGATTTTTAGTATTCTTAATATATAATTTCCAGCCTTGAGGATGCCATCATGTGATGTGAAACGTCGGTGTAATAAACGATACTTGTGAAAGACATGCCTTTACCTCTTCAACCTGGATGTTGGTCGGGTCTGCTACCCCTATGATTCTTCTATATATATATATATATATATATATATATATATATATATATATATATATATATATATATATATATATATATATATATACGCTTAACACCTAATACTACCTGATATACAGATATTATACATACACATATACGTAAATGCACAGCCTATAAACATATAGGTGAGTGTACATATGCCTTTTTAAATTAACATGCACGTATTTTTCTATCTCTAAATATTTCACATTTCCTGTGTGTACATAAACACAAAAAGTATTCATCCTTATGCATGTATTAAAAAATATAAAAGCTGTTTAATATGTTTTAAACTGTCATTATCGGCAAACGAATTAAGAATTTAAGTGACAGTTTTCACAAATGGCAAATTTTCATCTATGCATAAGTATACGTATGTATACATGGTCACATCCTGTTAACAGACTCTCATAGACAGACATAAATACTAAACTATGGAAGCTAATTATTCTCGTTACTATCAATCAGTACACGAGGAAACAATACAAAAAAAGGACCATTTGATAAGAGAACGAAGTCCCTGAAGTTCAGACAGAAGAGAGAGAGAGAGAGAGAGAGAGAGAGAGAGAGAGAGAGAATAGAATTCCAGTGTCTTTCTGTTCCCATAAGACGATTTCTATCTAGCCAATTTCTCTCGTTCCTTGTAGTCATCGTTCTTCCTTACCCCGGGTAAAGCTCTCTCTCTTCTCTCTCTTCTTCTCTCTCTCTCTCTCTCTCTCTCTCTCTCTCAACACAGCAAATTTGTAACAATAGGCAGCAGCAACGGATATCCTCCATTGGGTCTGTTCCTGACGTTGAGAGACGGAGGAGGAGGAGGAGGAGGAGAGGAGGAGGAGGAGGAGGAGGAGGTGAGAAAGTTGAGGTGAGGAATGGCAAGACTGGAAAATGAGAGGGAGAAAAGTGAAAAATATACGTAGGAGAAAGAGGAGAGACAAAAATGTGGAAGGGACTAATGAAAAAAAAAAATGTGAGTAGGTGAAAGAAGAAGAAAGGTGAGAGAGGAAAGTGAAAATATATTTGTGGGAGAGAGGAAAAGGGGAGAGAAGCGCGAGAGGGAGAAAGCAGACAAGAAAGGAATACAATAGAAGGGGAATAAAGACATGGATGGACGGAGATAGGGGAAGAGAGAGGGTGATTGGGAATCACATAAGAAGTCTGGATAAAAAATAGGAAACAAAAGGAGAGAGACAGGAAGAAATAAAATCAGGAAAAATATAAGAAAGAAAGAATGAAAGGAAGAATGGCAGGTAAAAGAAAGGGAAACTAGGGAGAAAAGGTAAGTAAAAGGAGGAAGAATCTGAAAGAAAGTCAAGAGAAAGTCGAAAAGCGGGTTGACGGATGACCGGGAGAAATTGAAAAAGGGAGGAGGATGATTACGTAAAAGGAAAAAAGAGAGAGAATAGGGTGTGACAAAGAGGAAAATGGACAAAGGTGAGAGAGAGAGAGAGAGAGAGAGAGAGAGAGAGAGAGAGAGAGAGCGTAGAAATATTAACGCGAAGTATTGGGGGAAAAGTGAAGCACTTTTAATAAATAAATAAAAAAAAACACTTACAACAGAATTTATGACACATAGGTAACGTCGAAAATTTTTAACAGTGGCATGTAATATGAAGAGACTTTCTTTTACATGAGCATATATAAAATACATATATACATAGTATATACATAGATGTACATATGTATAAATCTATTTAAACCCTACGTTATTTATATATATATATATATATATATATATATATATATATATATATATATATATATATACATATATATATATATATTAAATTTATTTGAAGCTCACGTTTTATATATATTCATACTGTAGATATAATAAAACTTACACTAGTGAAACATGATAAAAAAGCGTACCTTCACAATGTTAATGTCCACCTTGGATAAGAATTAACCTTGAACACCTAATATTATATCTCGTTTTGAAACCTACCTGAATCTAAAAGTATTTAATTCACAGCAGGAAATATTCTCATGTTGTTTGCTTTGACTCGATTCATTCAGAAAGCATCAATAAATTCACCGAGTGTGTCACCTCTGACACTTTCCCTCAGCATCTCCAGACACACTCCCTGCCTTCTTCTGTTGTTGTCGTTGATTTTGATTAAGCTGACCTTATGGCAGCATCGTGTCTTGCTCATAGAGCACCCCGTAGGCTGCCTTCTTCTTCTCCGATCCAGATGCTGCGCCACAACAGCAGTTACAGTGTCCATAAACGAGCTACCCTCGTTCGTCTGGGACGAAGGAGAAGAGAAAAGGGAGTAAAAAGAAGGAGGAGGAGTTAAGCCCGCCAGCTGAATTATTTATTCCTCACTGAGAAGAAAGAGAGAGAGAGAGAGAGAGAGAGAGAGAGAGAGAGAGAGAGAGAGAGAAGTGTAGGTCGAGGGCTGTTACAGTCCGGGGACCTAGAGAGTATGGAGGTTTGAGGCTTCCTGTCCCTCGACGCAAAACCCGATAGTCATGCCACCTAGCCCGCCAATGAGTTGCAATGATTGGCGTTCAAAGCGTTGTCTGCCGTGAAAAGAAACGTTCAGAAGTTATAATGACATTCGAAACGTTGGTAACGAGGCGGAGAACGTTCAGACGCTGCGATAAGCGTTCAAAAAGTTGGTGGCCAGGCGGGAAACGTTCAGAAGCTAGGATGACATTCAAACCGTTGGCTACAAGGCACAGGAACGTTCAGAAGCTAGGATTGAAGTTCAAAACGTTGGCCTTGGATGACATTCAAAACGTTAGATGCAAGGCAAAGGAACTTTCAGAAGCTAGGATGACATTCATAACATTGGCTGCAAGGCACAGGAACGTTCAGAAGCTAGGATGACATTCAAAACGTTGGCTGCAAGGCACAGGAACGTTCAGAAGCTAGGATGGCATTCAAAACGTTGGCTGTAGGCACAGGAACGTTTTCAAAAGCGTAGAATAAGACAATTCAACATCAGTTGCTGCAATGCACAGGCGCGTTCATTAAGCTAGGAGACATTCAAAAACTTGTGGAAAGGCTTGCAAGACACAGGAAACGGTTTCAGAAGCTAGGTGGACATTCAAAAACGTTTGGCCGCAAGGCACGGGAAACGTTCAGAAGCTGGATGACCATTTCAAAACGTTGGCGCAAGACACGGGAACGTTTCAGAAGCTAGGAGACATTCAAAACGTTGCCTGCAAGGCACAGGAACTTCAGAAGCTAGGAATGACATTCAAAACGGTTGGCTTCAAGAGAAAACAACACGGAAACGTTTCAGAAGCTAGGTGAACATTCAAAAAGTTGGCCTGGCAAGGCGCAGATTAAAATGTTCAGGAAGCTAGGATGACATCAAAAAACGTTGGCTGCAAGACACAGGAACGTTCAGAAGCCTAGGTGACATTTCAAAGACGTTGGTGCCAAGAACAAAGGAACTTCAGAAACTAGGAAAAATTGGTAACAATACAAACGTTGGCCTGCCAAGGCACAGGAAACGTTCAGGAATAGGATGACATTCCAAAACGTTTGGCTGCAAGCACAGGAAACGGTGTCAGGAAGCTTAAGGATGACATTCAAAACGTTTAGTTCTGCATGCAACAACAGGAACTTCAGAAGCTAGGATGACATTCAAAACGTTAGCTGCAAGGCACAGGAACGTTCAGAAGTAAGAATGACAATCAAAACGCTAGCTGCAAGGCACAGGAACGTTCAGAAGCTAGGATGACATTCAAAACGTTAGCTGCAAGGCACAGGAACGTTCAGAAGCTAGGATGACAATCAAAACGTTAGCTGCAAGGCACAGGAACGTTCAGAAGCTAGGATGACATTCAAAACGTTGGCTGCAAGGCACAGGAACGTTCAGAAGCTAGGATGACATTCAAAACGTTAGCTGCAAGGCACAGGAACGTTCAGAAGCTAGGATGACATTCAAAACGTTGGCTGCAAGGCACAGGAACGTTCAGAAGCTAGGATGACATTCAAAACGTTAGCTGCAAGGCACAGGAACGTTCAGAAGCTAGGATGACATTCAAAACGTTGGCTGCAAGGCACAGGAACATTCAGAAGCTAGGATGACATTCAAAACGTTAGCTGCAAGGCACAGGAATGTTCAGAAGCTAGGATGACATTCAAAACGTTGGCTGCAAGGCAAAGGAACGTTCAGAAGCAGGGATGACATACAAAACGTTGGCTGCAAGACACAGGAACGTTCAGAAGCTAGGATGACATTCAAAATGTTGGCTGCAAGGCACAGGAACGTTCAGAAGCTAGGATGACAATTCAAAAAACGTTAGCCAAGCAAGGCACAGGAACGTCAATAAGCAGGATGACAATTCAAAAACGTTAGCGCAAGGCACAGGATAACGGTCAGAAGTAGGATGACATTCAAAAACGTTAGCTGCAAGGCACAGGAGGGAGTTCAGAAGTATGGATGCACAAGCAAAAACGTTAGCTGCAAGACACAGGAACGTTCAGAGCTTAGGTGACAGTCAAAAAACGTTGGCTGCAAGCACAGGAACGTTCAGAAGCTAGGATGACATTACGTTGCTTTGAAGGCACCAGGAACGTTCAGAAAGCTAAGGATTCAATTCAAAACGTTGGGCTGCAAGGCAAAAGGAAACGTTCAAAGAGGGATGACATTCAAAAACGTTGGCTGCAAGGACCCAGGAACGTTCAGAAGATTAGGATTACATTCAAAACGTTTAGCTGCAAGGCAACAGGAACGTTCAGAAGCTAGGATGACCAATCACAACTTAGCTGCAAGGCACAGGAACGTTCCAGAAGCAGGATGACTTCAAAACGTTAGGCTGCAAGGCACAGGAACGTTCATAAGCTAGGAAGACATCAAAACGTTAGCTGCAAGGCACAGGGAACGTTCAGAAGCTAGAAAAATGACATTCAAAACGTTAGCTGCAAGGCACAGGACGTTCAGGAAGCTAGGATGAACATACAAAACGTTAGCTTGGTGCAAGAAAACACAGGAACGTTCAGAAGCTAGGAAAAATGACATTTTCAAAACGTAGCTGACAAGGCACAGGAACGTCAGAAGCTAGGATGACATTCAAAACGTTAGCTGCAAGGCACAGGAACGTTCAGAAGCTAGGATGACATTCAAAAGCTAGGAACGCAAAGTCACTAGGGGAAAACGTTCAGAAGTAGGAAATGACATCAAATTAAAACGCTAGGGGCTTTTTTTTCTGCCAAAACAAGCACAGGAACGTTAGAAGCCTTGGCAAGCCACAGGAACGTTCAGAAGCTAGGATGACATTCAAAACGTTGGCTGCAATGCATAGGAACGTTCAGAAGCTAGGATGACAACCAAACGTTATCTGCAAGGCACAGGAACGTTCAGAAGCTAGGATGACAACCAAACGTTATTTGCAAGGCTCAAGAACGTTCAGAAGCTAAGGATGACAATTCAAAACGTTAGCTGCAAGGCACAGGAACGTTCAGAAGCTCGGATGATAATCAAAACGTTAGCTGCAAGGCACAGGATCGTTCAGAAGGTCGGATGACATTCAAAACGTTAGCTGCAAGGCACAGGACGTTCAGAAGCTAGGATGACATTCAAAACGTTAGCTGCAAGGCACAGGAACGTTCAGAAGCTAGGATGACAATCAAAACGTTAGCTGCAAGGCACAGGATCGTGCAGAAGCTAGGATGACAATCAAAACGTTAGCTGCAAGGCACAGGAACGTTCAGAAGCTAGGATGACAATCAAAACGTTAGCTGCAAGGCACAGGAACGTTCAGAAGCAAGGATGACAATCAAAACGTTAGCTGCAAGGCAAAGGATCGTTCAGAAGGTTGGATGACATTCAAAACGTTGGCTGCAAGGCACAGGAACGTTCAGAAGCTAGGATGACAACCAAACGTTATCTGCAAGGCAAAGGAACGTTCAGAAGCTAGGATGACAATCAAAACGTTAGCTGCAAGGCAAAGGAACGTTCAGAAGCTAGGATGACAACCAAACGTTATCTGCAAGGCACAGGAACGTTCAGAAGCTAGGATGACAATCAAAACGTTAGCTGCAAGGCACAGGATCGTTCAGAAGGTCGGTGGATGACAATAAAACGTTGGCTGCAAGGCACAGGAACGTTCAGAAGCTAGGATGACATTCAAAACGTTAGCTGCAAGGCACAGGAACGTTCAGAAGCTAGGATGACAATCAAAACGTTAGCTGCAAGGCACAGGATCGTTCAGAAGGTCGGATGACAATCAAAACGTTGGCTGCAAGGCACAGGAACGTTCAGAAGCTAGGATGACAATCAAAACGTTAGCTGCAATGCACAGGAACGTTCAGAAGCAAGGATGACAATCAAAACGTTAGCTGCAAGGCACAAGAACGTTCAGAAGCTAGGATGACATTCAAAAGGGTGGCTGCAAGGCACAGGAACGTTCAGAAGCAAGGATGACAATCAAAACGTTAGCTGCAAGGCACAGGAACGTTCAGAAGCTAGGATGACAATCAAAACGTTAGCTGCTAGGCACAGGAACGTTCAGAAGCAAGGATGACGTTCAAAACGTTAGCTGCAAGGCACAGGAACGTTCAGAAGCTAGGATGACAATCAAAACGTTAGCTGCAAGGCACAGGAACGTTCAGAAGCAAGGATGACAATCAAAACGTTAGCTGCAAGGCACAGGAACGTTCAGAAGCTAGGATGACATTCAAAACGTTAGCTGCAAGGCACAGGAACGTTCAGAAGCTAGGATGACATTCAAAACGGTGGCTGCAAGGCACAGGAACGTTCCAAAGCTAGGATGACATTCAAAACGTTGGCTGCAAGGCACAGGAACGTTCAGAAGCTAGGATGACATTCAAAACGGTGGCTGCAAGGCACAGGAACGTTCAGAAGCTTGGATGACATTCAAAACAGTGGCTGCAAGGCACAGGAACGTTCAGGAGCTAGGATGACATTCAAAACGTTGGCAGCAAGGCACAGGAACATTCAGAAGCTAAAATGACATTAAAAACGTTGGCAGCAAGGCACAGGAACGTTCAGAAGCTAGAATGACATTAAAAACGTTGGCAGCAAGGCACAGGAACATTCAGAAGCTAGGATGACATTCAAAACGTTGGCTGCAAGGGACAGGAACGTTCAGAAGCTTGGATGACATTCAAAACGTTAGCTGCAAGGCACAGGAACGTTCAGGAGCTAGGATGACATTCAAAACGTTGGCAGCAAGGCACAGGAACATTCAGAAGCTAGGATGACATTCAAAACGTTGGCAGCAAGGCACAGGAACATTCAGAAGCTAGGATGACATTCAAAACGTTGGCAGCAAGGCACAGGAACGTTCAGAAGCTAGGATGACATTCAAAACGTTGGCAGCAAGGCACAGGAACGTTCAGAAGCTAGGATGACATTCAAAACGTTGGCAGCAAGGCACAGGGACGTTCTGAAGCTAGAATGACATTAAAAACGTTGGCAGCATGGCACAGGAACATTCAAAAGCTAGGATGACATTCAAAACGTTGGCAGCAAGGCACAAGAACATTCAGAAGCTAGGATGACATTCACAACATTGGCAGCAAGGCACAGGAAGATTCAGAAGCAAGGATGACACTCAAAACGTTGGCTGCAAGGCACAGGAACCTTTCAGAAGCAAGGATTGAAGTTGAAAACGTCGGCCGCAAGGCAGAGAAACGTTGAGACGCCAGGATTAACGTTCAAAAGATTGGGGGCGAGCCGGTAAACGGTTCAGAAGCCAAGACAACATTCAAATTGTTGGTACATGCCACAGAAACGTTCAAAAGCTGGGACTGACGCTCAAATCGTTGGTGGCAAGGGAAGAAACGTTCAGACGTTCAGGTCATTTCAGTCAATTTGGGAAAGGTATAGATAACCTTTCTTCATTATTTAACTGAAATACTGTTATAAACTATATGATGAAGTTTCAGTCACCATAAGCAAAAGCTGGAAATAGTTACAAAACTGACCCAGACGTTTGGTTCAATTTCAAAACTACTTATAAACAAGTATTATATGCGCAATCGGAATGAAAGGGGTTGCAGCTACGGGACGAAGGGACGCCGCAAGAACCTTAAGCACTCGTAGTACCCTACGGTGCACCTTGTGAGGTGAACTGACAGCGCTTAACCCCCTACGGAGAGCAGGTGCATGGGTAGCAGAAAGGATGCGGACAGAAGATAATCATTAATCTTCAGGAGGAAGAGAATGGTAGGAAAAAAAGAAGATATTGCTAAGAGGCTCCTCCTTTTGGAAAACACCAAGGAATGGTGTCTCGACGTGTCAACAGGTACAAGAACATTTGATATATGGCGGAAAACTACTTTACAGTAGAGGGAGGGGGAGTGAAATAAAGCCATTAGTCTGTCTAGCGCGGATCCTTATGCCACCTGATTCTGTCAAATGCTTTGGGGGGGGGGGGGGTTTTTTTTTTTTTTTTTTTTGGTGGTTGCAGGGCGGAGTTAACATGAAAGATGACAGGGGATTTTGCACTTTGGCAAAAACAGACTCGCTATAAATCACTTAGGCCAAGGAGATCCCAGCCCTATGGTAAATCTTGGGTTGGAAAGTTTGAAAGTTCTCCCTGTTTGTCCATTTGATGTTTCTCTCAATATCTTATTATTAATGTTATAAAACTGTTTGTAATACTTTTATCAATTCAATCTTTGTTTAAAAGGAATGTTTTTAGTCTCTCAACTACAATAAAACATTTTAAAGTTAATTTATGTTTTAACAGGACTTTTTTTAGTGTCTAAACTACTATAAAACATTTAAAGTTGACTTATGTTTAAAAAGGACTTGTTTTTAGTGTTTCAACTAATATAAAACATTCAAAGTTAACTTGTGTTTAAACAGGCCTTTTTTACTGCTTAAAGTACTATAAAACATTTAAAGCTATCTTATTTTTAAACAGGACTTTTTTTAGTGTCACAACTACTATAAAATATCTAAAGATAACTTATGTACAAACAGAATTTTTTTTATCAACAAATATAAAACATCTTAAGATAACATGTTTAAATAGGACTTTTTTTATCAACAACTATAAAACATCTAAAGATAAATTATATTTAAACAGGACTTTTTTTATCAACAACTATAAAAAAAACTATAAAACATCTAAAGATAACTTATGCTTAAACAGGACTTTTTTTATCAACAATTATAAAACACCTAAAGATAACATGTTTAAACAGGACTTTTTTTATCAACAACTATAATACATCTAAAGTTAACTTATGTTTAAACAGGACTTTTATAAAACATTTAAAGTTAACTTATGTTTAAAAAGGAATTCGTTTGTAGTGTTTCAGTTACTATAAAAAAGTTAACTTATGCTTAAACAAACCTTTTTTTAGTATCTCAACTACTATAAAATATTTAAAGTTAACGTTTGTTTACTATAAAACTTACATGCTGACATCTTCCATGAATTATTACCGTTACACCTGTTAAATATGAACCACTTTTTAAAATCTTAAATCAGATTTTAAGGAATAAGACTCACCAACTACTGCTACAGACAATGAAGGGAATAACGTAAAGAAAGCACAGAAAAACACTGAAACAAATTACAACCCAAATACAACCGTACATACAAAATCATTCATACCTGGAATTCAGGCAACAAAACAACGCGAATAAAAATCTCGGCGCACATCAGAAAATGTCAACATAATGGAGCAGATATATGAGAGAGAGAGAGAGAGAGAGAGAGAGAGAGAGAGAGAGAGAGAGAGAGAGAGAGAGAGAGAGAGAGAGAAATAATATATTCAAGCTCACCACTTTAACAGGAGGAAGAGGAGAGAAGGGGCAACTGGTTTTGAGATAGGAGCATTCGAAAATCGTCGAGACTAATGCACCACTTACACAAATAAAGCTCAAATAAGATAAATTTGAGTTAAAATCCGCAAGAGTTTTGTCTAAAATTTAGCTTATTTCTAACTCTAAATTTTAAAGTAAGATTTTAGAGTTGAAATATGCAACATTCGAATTAAAATCTTCCAAATTCTGAGAGATAAAATAAACAAAATTTGGGGGTTAAAATAGGCAAAATTAGAGAGCTAAAATAAGCAAAATTTGAGAGTTAAAACAAATGAAATTTGAGAGCTAAAATCAGCAAAATTTGACAGTTAAAATAATAAAACATGAGTTAAAATAAGCAAAATTTAAGATTTACAATAAAAAAAATTGAGTTCGAATAAGCAAAATCTAAAAGTTAAGATAAGGAAAGAGAACCCGTTACTTCAACCACTAATGTAACTGGTTGAAATTGCGATCAAAACAGAGATCAGAAAGTGTCATTTTTCAATCCGCTAAGGATAGACTATGTCTGCGCGCTTAACCTATTATAATTATTTAAGGTAACTTAATGAAATTTTCCTCAAGATAATCTACGATGAATGTAATAATCAAATGCAGGACATATATCTGAATTTCCCAAGCCCGAATAAAAATAGCTACCGTGACATGTATGCATGTATATATATATATATATATAATTATATATATATATATATATATATATATAATATATATATTCTTCTATTAAAATAATGTACGTCTCAAGTATAAGAGGCCCATTAAACACACTGGCTTAAAGCTAAGGACTATACTTCGGTGGACTGATTCCACCCTTATCAAGTAGTGAATCTTGATAACGGTGGGAATTAGTCCACCGGGATATATATATATATATATATTTATATATATATATATATATATATATATATATATATTATATATATATATAAATATATAGATATATAATATATATATTATCTAATTATATTATATATATATATATATATATATATATATATATAGATATATATAATATGTAGTATGGTATAACTGAATCACGAAAGTTGTACGGAACGTGATAAATCCATAAATAAAGGTATAAGCCACGAAGGAAAAATAAACAACGAAGTTTCTGCAAGATCTTTCGACTGAACGTCCTATACTCAGACATTCAGTCGAAAGATCTTGCAGAAACTCCGTTGTTTATTTTTCCTTCATGGCTTACACCAGATATATATTATATATATATATATATATATATATATATATATATATATATATATATATATATACTGTAAACATGATGACAACTAATTTTACACCTTACCATTCTTAGTCCATAATTATCCATCTTCAGATTCCCAGATCAAAGAAGGTACATCCTCCCATCTTACCTGCTGTAAGAAGAACGAAAAGAAAGGTTAGAATATTTACACTACAAAGCATCAACAAATTATGTAAAGCAGCATTAACCATTGTAACATATAAATTATCGTACAAAATTTGAAGTCGTAAGCTGGACCTCAGACCTCTCCTTTCTATCAGTAAAATTCTTGGGTTCAGATCATTGCTGCGTATGTAATTAGTCCATTCAGTTGCCATAAACTCGCTCCGAATTCTAGAAAATTAATGACAGCACTAATAATGTCGGTGCTGGTTAAATGTTGAGTTCATTGATAAAATCATAACCAAATGACCTCCAGTTAAACCTTTCAATAAAATAACAGACTCGAAGGACAGAATGAAAACCTTTGCCAGCGACCATCATCCACAAATTTTTATCGAGAACATAAATGTATTTCCGTAAACTGAACATAAATATACTTTGACAAACAACAAAGAATCCGAAAGATTGCCAGTACCACTCTTGCATCGACATTACTTGAAATACTTTTAATTTTTCATCTGATAACCGTGTCATTTCTCTAATTCATTCTTCCAATCTTTATCAACACACATGTTTACATCCCCGTCTGCCAAAACCGACAGAGAGAGAGAGAGAGAGAGAGAGAGAGAGAGAGAGAGAGAGAGAGAGAGAGAGAGAGAAATTGTTATTTAATGGCAATAACTTTAAATAACAAACTTTATATATTTGAAGGTTTCATAAATGTACTTATTCATGAATATGGGCCCCTATTGTAGGCTTTCCCAAAATAAACACGTAAAACCACTAGGCACTACAGACAAAGAAGCATCGCTTGTTAAAAACTCTTAAAAGAAATGGGAAAAAGCATACAAGAAAAACCAGGGATAAACACACATATATCATACTTATGTGTCTATGTGTGTGTGTGTGTGCGAGCGTTTGTGTACGCATGCATGTATGTATCAACAATTAATAAACCCTATAATTATAACTTTCCAAGACCACGCAATTATCCCTCGACTGCATTTTTCTTTCGATCTTTCAACTTCCCACGAAGAGAACAAACTGTCAGATTTCATATAAAGTTCGATGATTCGTGTGTTTAACACGTAATTGCCGTTGCGCCACAAGTATTTATCTAAAACAATTCCTTGTACAATAAGACCTTTAACCGTACACTTTATTTTATAATCTTCCGTTAAGTAAGAACACTTTTATCCGTACATATTATCCTTGTCTGCCCATAATCTAAAACACACACAAATGTTGAATTACTGATTGCAATTCATATCCCGAAAACAACAATTTCAGAAGCAATGTATCCTTACGGTACTCCCAACTACACTATACTCACTAAACAATATCTCGACTGTCTCCGTCCTAAGACGCACAAAATGCAAAACTACTAAGAGCAATTCATATCGCCGAGAAAACATCAAGCGAAGGAGAAACAAAGTCACCTTAAGGGACTCCCAACTACAACACTAAACATCTTGCAAGCACCAACATAAAGGAACATAATCAACCACCAAGACTCTGAGCGGCCTATTATTGCCTGCATGACTCCAAATCCGCCAAAAAAGCCTTACCCTCAAAGCCCTTGGGTTGGTCGGGAGGGGGGAGAGAAGGGAGGGGATAAGGGGTGGAGGGGCAGGAGGAAGAGGAGGAGGAGGAGATCCAAAAGAAGGCACAAGATAAACAAGATTGCACCTGATGAAGGTGATGTAATGCCAAAAGCTGACTCGACGAAAACAAACTGAAAAGGGGAGAGGAAGAGACGTGGGAGTGGGAAGGGCCTATTCAAAAGGAGGCTTACGGACCCCCAAACCTCCTTCCCCAGCAACCCCCACCCCTTCCTCTCGTCTTAATCTCCCCCCTCCCCCCTTTCCTCTCAAACTCCTTTCCTTTCTTGTTATTTTTCTTCAACGAGATTTGCGATTCAAACAGATCATCAACGCCGTCCCTCCCTACTTACCTACCTACCTCCTATCTTCTCCTCCTCCTCCTCCTCCTCCTCCCCACCTTACGAGAGGAGTCAAGAGCAGGATTACACAGCTGATTCTCTCTTGGAAATGATTCCAAGGACACTTGAGGGATGGTGTGATATATAAGCGATTTTGTGCTTCCCTTTTTGAAGACGTCTTTACGTTTTCCTACGTTCATAACGGCGCTGCATAAGTCAACATTTTTCTATACTTTGCTTTATAATTGCTTTGTGATGTGACAGTTTTATCTTTTGTCTTATAAGTGCTATGTAATGCGGTACTTCTATATTTTGCTTTATATTTGCTGTATGGTACTCTGGCAGTTTTATCTTGCGCTTTATAATTGCTATAAATGTGGTAGTTTTATCTTTTGCGTTATAACTGCTTTATAATATGATAGTTTTATCTTTTGCTTTTTCACTGCTGTATAATCTGGTAGTTTTATCTTTTGCTTTATCACTGTTGTATAATCTGGTAGTTTTATCTTTTGCTTTAACACTGCTGTATAATCTGGTAGTTTTATCTTTTGCTTTATCACTGCTGTATAATCTTGTAGTTTTATCTTTTGCTTTATCACTGCTGTATAATCTGGTAGTTTTATCTTTTGCTTTATCACTGCTGTATAATCTGGTAGTGTTATCTTTTGCTTTATCACTGCTGTATAATCTGGTAGTTTTATCTTTTGCTTTATCACTGCTGTATAATCTGGTAGTTTTATCTTTTGCTTTATCACTGCTGTATAATCTGGTAGTTTTATCCCTTGCCTTCTAAATGCTAAAACACTTTTACCACTGGTTTTACAATTACCATAAAATCTAGTAGATTTATCCCTTGCTTTATAAGTGTTACATAACCTGGAACCTTTATCTTTAGCTTTCTAATTGCTACATCACTTTTTAGTATGCATTTTTTTGTTTATAATTTTCATATAATCTAAAATCATTATTCTTTCATTGAATATTATTCAGTAACTGACATTCCTCTCATTTACTTCAAAATTTCAATATAACTTAGATTTATAAAATCATTTGCTTTACAGCTGCTTAATGATATGATGTTTCTATAGTTTACTATGACTTGGTAAT
>NC_061109.1:18973986-18978986 GCF_015104395.2 Macrobrachium nipponense | reverse complement strand
TCTCTCTCTCTCTCTCCACAAGACCTTAAGACCTTGGTATTAACACGCCTTTCTCTCACTTCCCCGTTTCGCTTCAATAAATCATTTCCTGGGCTAGAACTTTATAATCAAGTGGAGAGAGAGAGAGAGAGAAAGAGAGAGGGTTATACAACAGTTCAGTGCATGTGTTGCTTAGAGAGGGGGGGGGGCGGTGGGGGGGGGGAGAGGGAGAGATATGGGGAATGCAAAAATCTCATGTTGGTCTTATCTGCAGTGAGAGAGGAGAGAGAAAGAGGAGGGTTATATAAACTGTCCACTGCAGTGTTGATTAGCAAAGACAGAAGGGGGGGAGGGGGAGGGAGGAAGAGAATGAAAAAGATCTCAAGTTCGCCCAAATTGCAGAGAGAGAGAGAGAGAGAGAGAGAGAGAGAGAGAGAGAGAGAGAGAGAAAGCGCGCCAACCTCATTAGCATTATCATAATCGGCGCCACTGACCAAGAGACTTGAAAAATGCCGGAGCTATATATTGACAGCATCATATACAGTCAACAACGAAACGCCTGGTTTTCATCGTCTCAAGACTAACGTCTATCTCTATAAAAACGCAATTCCCCCCCCCCCCCACCCCCCCCCCCCCCCCCTCCATTCCCACTGGGTATAGACCGTCCCCTTCCTCATCCTCCTTCCTCACACGCCCCCTCCCCACCCCCCAGGACTGCAACCAGCACGCAGACACATTTATCTAACGAAGTGGCAACAGCCAATGCGCGAAAAGAATATGTATGCTTCTCGGGGCTGCTTTCAAACATGGGCGAAAAAATAGCTTCGGTTGAAGCGTGGTGAATTCCATCTAGGTACATACCTACGTATATATATGTATGCATGTATATATATATGTATGTATATTAAATAAGCAGGATAAGTAGAACCAACATCCTTCTAGTTAAAGAGCCGCGTCGAAAACGGGACGTATGATTGCATCCGTTTAAAGAGAATCTCTTCTTTAAGAAGAAAAAAAAAAAAAGATGAAACTTTGGCATATCATAAATTGATCAAAATATGACGAAGATGAAACTGGAGTGCAACAGGAATAAACAATTTAGGCCAAAGGCCAAGCGCCGGGACCTATAAGGTCATTCGGGGCTGAAAGGAAAATTTACAGTTGTCATTCACTTTTATTTATTCATTAATTCATTTTTTTCTTTTTTAATAATTCTTCTTAATGAACACCCTAATATTCTTTGGAAGCTTTAATTTCATGTCAACGGCTCCTTTGGCGGCTTGTTCCGTATGAATAGGTTTCATCTCCTTAATAATAAAGAATAATAATAACAACACCAAGGTTTGAAAGGTGTCACAGGAGGAACACCTCAAAGCAGTTGCACTATGAAACAATTGTATGGAGAGGGTGGAAACAATTGTATGGAGAGGGTGGAAAGTCAGATGGAAGAAAGCGAATATGTACGGAGGTACAGTTAAAGGGATGAAAGAGGTTGCCGCTAGGGACTTGGAGAAGGGACATTATGAAGAGCTAACATATGACAACCCTCACAGTAGTAGAGCTGTATGCTCAAACAACGTAACTGTTCGTATATACAGATACTCATGGACTAAGCTTTCATATGATATAGCATCACATGAAGCCCTTAACTTTATAAGACAACAATAACTAGGCGTGATACGACCTCCAGCTTACCCGGGAAGCGTGCAGGATATTCCCCTCATGCATAAGTTGTCAATATCATATTCATAACTTTTAACATAAATTAAACGTGCTAATTGAAAAAAATATGCTATATTTTATTAGAAACAATTTCTCTGTACTGTTTAACATTCACATTATTTATTTTTTACATTTTCATTCCAGTAAATAAATCATAAATATCCTCAAATTCCTGAATCTTTCATTAGCGCGAAACACCTTTTTCAGACCATTTTAGGCTTTCTATAGGGCTTTCCTGCGGCCCCCCCCCCCATAAGAACAACAGCAAAAACAACAAAATCAACAAAGTAGTTCGTAGGCTTACTGCCCGAATAAGCGACAATAGCAGTAACTATCATAAACATCGCGATAACATGAGGATTGTTTGTGGTAAAAATATCACAAAAATTATAATACAGGTAAAAACTCGAGATATTTCGAACAATTCTTTTCATAACTGTCTACAAGCGTAGCAGCCACAGTGAAATCTCAGAGCAAATAATAATAATAATAATAATAATAATAATAATAATAATAATAATAATAATAATAATAATAAATCGAAGAAGATACTCTTTCACACAAACTTCATTCAACAAAATGGCTTCCAGACGGTCATCTCTTCAGTAATAATAATTATAATAAAAATAATATGTAAAATAATAATAATAATAATAATAATAATAATAATAATAATAATAATAATCTTTTTTTGCAACAAAAAATCACATAGAACTAACTCTCTCTCTCTCTCTCTCTCTCTCTCTCTCTCTCTCTCTCTCTCTCCAAATTCCTATACGTAAAATCCTCTTCTTTCGTCCTCATGCCTCTCTCTCTCTCTCTTCTCTCTCTCTCTCTCTCTCTCTCTCTCTCTGCTACTCGCAACTTCTCCTATAAAAGCAACACTCAAAGGAGGAGAGTCCCAGCGGCCAACAAACGTAAACAAGATCTTCTTCTCCGGAAAAGGTGTTAGGAGAGCAGAGGTCCCCTAAGCAGAAACTATTCCCTAACTTCATTGTGCGGGCTGTTGCCATTAGAAATGTGTGTGTGTGTGTTGAGAGAGAGAGAGAGAGAGAGAGAGAGAGAGAGAGAGAGAGAGAGGGTGGGGGGGTGGCGGGCTATGGAATTATAAGAGTTTCTTGATGATCATTGGATTGAATAAGTTTAATGGCATATTTTTGCTTACAAATGAAATCCACGCCTCTCTCTCTCTCTCTCTCTCTCTCTCTCTCTCTCTCTCTCTCTCTCTCTCTATTCTGAACGGATGTCTTTAAGAAGTTACTTTGTTATCAACTCTAGATTCAAATAATGAATTCCCCCCCCCCCCCCCCCCCCCCCCCCCCCCCCACCCCCCCCCCCCTTCTCTCTCTCTCTCTACGTCCCTGTTCATGCAGGTAGGAGGTCAGGGTAAACATTCCCGTGAGGTAATTCCAGGGCATATTACAGGGGATGCCTGCATTAGCCCCGCGTTATGGTTAACACTTGGTGTTTGCCAACCGGTGGCCCCCCCTCCCCCTCCCCCGTAATGCATCCATCTTTATTGGCACCTAGATATGCCGCGGGTTCAACGCCTCTAATTACGGTTACTGCTTTTGCACATACTCAATATAATCTAATATATGTATGTATATATATATATATATATATATATATATATACTATATATATTTATATATACATATATATATATATATACATACAGAATATACATAAATATACGGTCTGTTGACTCACAACTGCTCAACGATCAAGGTTATATTCCGACGTGATCCATAAATAAAAAAAAAAAACTTACAATCTAACATTTAAATAAATAAAAAAAATATATCCATAAAAAACCTTTCACCATTCAAGGCACTTGTTCCGTGAAAGAGAAGAATGATTGTCAAAAAAAAAAACCTTCGTTAGCTGACCATCGATCGCATTCCTTGTCCCTACACATCTACGTAGTTTACGATGCCCTTCTCTCCTTCTTCTTCGTCTTCTTCTTCTTCTTTTCCTTCTTCAGGTACATGGATTTCAGGTCTTTTTCTACGGAGGTCTTTACAGTGGACCCAACTACTTTAAGGCAAGAGAGCATTTCGGAGGTATGCCAGGGGGAGGAGAGAGGGGGGCCGCTTGGAGTTGGAATGGGGGTGAGGGGAGGTTGGGAAAGACAAGAGAAGAAGATCTCTCTCTCTCTCTCTCTCTCTCTCTCTCTCTCTCTCTCTCTCTCTTAGGATGTAAGGAGAGAAGGAGTGCGGGTCCCTGTCACATGAATCCAAGAGAACACAAATCTCTCTCTCTCTCTCTCTCTCGTTGAGTCTTCTATTCTTGAAGGCATATACGCTACCGAGCCTCTTACACAGGCAAACAAGTCTCAGCTCATCTGGCTAAGGTATGTACGTCTCCTCCAATGTCGGAGAATCATTTCAATTGGTCTTCATGCGGCCGCTTGTGGGTTGAGGAGGAGGAGGAGGACGGAGGAGGAGGAGGAGGAGGAGGAGGAGGAGGCTGGTGGTGGTGGAGGGGGAGGTCACGATGCAATGATCGTTGCCAGTAGCTAGGAAAAGAGAGAGAGAAGGAGAGAGAAAGAGAGAGAGAGAGAGAGAGAGAGAGAATGGGTGGACGGCCATTACATGATTTTCTGATAGAGGAAATGTCTCTCTCTCTCTCTCTCTCTCTCCTCTCGGTCTCTCCTCTCTCTCTCTCTCTCTGTAGTAGGAAGTAAGAGGGAGCTGGGTCTTTATGTCGCATGAATTTAAGATAGCTCAGATATCTCTCTCTCTCTCTCTCTCTCTCTCTCTCTCTCTCTCTCTCTAGGATATGGGAAAGAGCTGGCTCTTTATGTTACAAGAATTCATGATAGCCATCTCTCTCTCTCTCTCTCTCTCTCTCTCGTCTCATCCTCTCTCTCGCTAGCTCTCTCTTCTAGGATATCAAGGATTGGAAGATTGGGATTTTGGGTTTTTTTGTTACATGGTTTCAAGATGGCACAAATCTCTCTCTCCCTCTCTCTCTCTCCTCTCTCTTTCTCAGGATATAAAGTGGAGTTGGGCTTTTTGTTACATGTTTTCAAGATGGCACAAATTCAATTCATCTTCTCTTCTCCCTCTCTCTTCTCATCTTCTCTCTTCGTCTCTCTCTTTCAATAGTGAGAGGAGGGTTTAAAGAGAGGTTGTTCTTATTATTTTTACAGTTTTTATTTCCCCTTTTATAAGAAGGTGGAAGAGTGGGCGGGAATATTCCATTGTTTTGTTTTTTCCTCTGTTGTTCTATACGAGAGTGACTTCTGTAATCTCGCGATGGTAGTTTCTACTGGCACTTAAAAATCTCTCTCT
>NC_061109.1:18908986-18968986 GCF_015104395.2 Macrobrachium nipponense | reverse complement strand
CAGGCAATATAAATGCTAGAGTCATTGGAAAAATCTTGAAACTACCAGGAATATATATATATATATATATATATATATATATATATATATATATATATATATATATATATATATATCACAAAAACATTACCTATTTTAACACTCACTGAAGGGTCGTTGAATAAATTATAAATTCGCGTTCCATATGTCTTACGGACAGATTGTCTTCTCGATTCCAACCCTTCGTATCCGTTCTTAGAAAAACATTATATATATATAATATATATATATTATATATATAGATATATATATATATATATATATATATATATATATATGGGTATGTGTCCTCTTAAGACAAATATAATAAAAAAATAATTTGTCCTCTTTTCCTCAGAGTAAAGAAAAACCTTGCCACCACCACCGCCACTCCAGGAAATAGCTGGAAAAAATAAAAAAATAAAAAGAGAGAGAGAGAGAGAGAGAGAGAGAGAAAAAGAAGCCGAATTGCTTTAAACGTCACACACCGGAAGCAGTGACAATAAAACGCAGTGGAACACCTCCTAATGACGCCTGGAGGTCTTTCGACCCTTAATCACCCTCCCCCTCCACCCTGCCTCACCCTGAGGGAAGGAGGGAAGAGGGGGGGGGGGGAGCGGGGGGCGACGGGGCGGGGAGAGCCGCCCTGATAACGATGACATGGGCAAGCAGCCAGCAGCGGGCCAATACCACCTCGGGGCGGAAGGTTGGGGTTGAGGGGCGCCCACCCGAGGCTGATGTGGATTGGGAGAAACGTCACGTCAATTAAAATTTTCCAATAACAAGGAATTTCTCGCACCGACAACCCCTCCCCCAAACTCTCTCTCTTCTCTCTCTCTCACCTAGCCTGACTGACAATAAAGGTAAGGGTATACCTTCTGGATCATTTTTTTTTTCCATAAAAAGTGCAGTGAGTCTTCACTGGGATTTCCAGTAGATGGTCACATGAAGTGAAAAAAGGAGGCAAGCGTAGTTTTAATTTTGGTAAATTATATATATGAGTAACTTGATCACGAAATATATAAAACGTGACGCTATGTATAAATATAGGTGATGGCACGGAGGAAAATGAAATTACGAGAATTGCCAAGATCTTTCGGTCTACACGACCCTTTATTTGAGGCACAACTGATCAGAACAGAACAAAAACACAGTACAAGTAAGCTTAGTATCACAACTGACATTACAGGATTAGCCGTGGCATCACCTATGTATGTATATTATATATATATATATATATATATATATATATATATATATATATATATAATATATATATATATATATATATATATATATATAATATATATATATATATATATATATAAAAAACAAATAAAAAAACATTTATAACAATAAACATATATTCACACACAAAAGAAAAGGAGATTTTAAGACGGTACTATGGTTCTTAAAAATACATACATAATATATATATGTGTGTGTGTGTATGTGTGTGCCTACGTCCATGATTGACAAATAACTTGACGAGTGTAAATTAATGAAGACCATCAGGTAGTGATTTAGTGATTAGCATAAAGAACTGCACCTTTTGGTGCTAAAAAAAAGAAAAAAACTTTAAAAATGAAAAAGAAGGAGCCTCTGCACCCGCACGTCTACTACAGTAACCATTGCATTCTTGCGCTCTGATCCGAACCTAGACCTTTTCCGTCTAAAATAAAATCACCTCGAACCACCGATTAAGAAGCTTCGAAAAGAAGAGGCGCCCGAATCGTTTCTTGTGGAGAACAAGATCCGTCTCATCTCTCTGGGAAATGAAGGATATCGCCTTTGGAATAACGCTGCGAAGCCCAATTACGCGGCAGCATTAAAAGATTTGAGCCTGGGGACGCAGCGACCTCGTCTATAAAGTATTTGTGTCATATGAGTTTTTTTCCTTCCGACGCGTAAGAGAATAGACGTGATGAAGGTAGGCCTTCGTCAGCCTTTAAAGGTACTATTGTGAATGGAAGGTCCTTCCTCTCATCGCTCGGAGGGCAAACGCAGTTCTATGGAATTATGGGCATCTTAAATCAATCTAATAAATCTCAAATCTATAATAACTGTTGTCACGTAGAAACTCTTAATCCATCTTTAAAAATGATTGTCATATAAATAAGTCTCATTAACGCATCAGCTAAATTAGCGTATATAATTAATATAAAGTGTAACGATTGATGATAGATCTGAAATATTCTCACAGGATGAAAATTGTAATGTAGCAAACCCCTATCATAAAAGTAATTTAGAAAAATGATTAATATGCGCTGTATTACTTTTCAGGCATTCTCAAGATTCAATTCTACAACCGAAAATATTCTCGAAGATTCAATGGGATTTATACTCAGGCAATGATCCTCGGTCTTCTGGAATGAGTTTCAATTCTCTGATTACTCCACAAGGTTCTAACTTTAGACCTATTAGTTGGGAAAAACTCTAACGCGAGAGTATATATAATGTTCTAAGAGGTCACTAATAATGAAAAAGGTTGCGAGTTCGTGTATAATTTAAAAAGTTTTGTAAAGGGTTTTTAAATCATACACGAACTCGCAACCTTTTTTTATTATTGTGGACCTCTTAGAACTTTAGACCTATTATTGTCAGACCGATGCTCTTTCTGGCACAGACAGTACATAATATTTATGCAGTAATATAACTGTAGTACAAATCACTCATATCTGACAAAAGGTACTTTCCCATGAGAATGCACTGCATATGGACAGTTACATTTACGTCTAAATCTGTCCACACTGTAGTCATACAATACAGATGATAAATGAGATGTAACAGTTATGATGCAAGAAATAAAGAATCTTAGTACTTACGATCCGTCGACACTCACTTTTGCATAATAAAATTAAATATATATATATATTATATATATATATAATAGATATATATATATATATAAAATATATATATATATTATATATATTATATACAACACACTACAACATTATATATATATATATATATCTATATATATATATATATAATATACATAATATATATATATGAGGAGATATTCTGTCATTCACAAATTATTCCTAAAGAAATTAGAATATATATTGAGTCGAACTTTAGGCCTACATCAGTTCCAGTTTCCATGGAGACCGCAATGGAAGTCGACATTCAAACTGAGGCCAGACTGTGAAGTGAAACGGGCGTCTTCACTACTTTTACTTTCCATTATGTAAATAGGAGCGATATGCCCCTATCTCCACAATACAGAATAAGCAGCCTGCATGAGCTTATGTATGGAAGAGGAGGAGCTGAGAAAACGGAAATATTTTATGCAAGATACAATCATGGAGAGATCTACTAAGATGAATGTCTTCGAAGATGGGTACAGGTCTGAGTAACAGAAAAAATGGACTTAGGTATTATGTGATAAGGGAAACTGGAGAACTCCTCGGTAACTTTTACGAAAGCCATACTAAGGAACGTGAACAGATGTAACAGATATTATTGTCTGCAAGAAATAAGAAACTAGAAACACAAAACCAACTCTGTTCTGAGATGAAGGAAATACATCAAGACACGAATCACCAACGAGATTAATAATGCCTAACAAATAAGGAACATTAAGGTTAAGAAGCGAAATAACATTTTAAATAACAATTTAGATGAGAGAGGTATTGAATCTACGGTGATTAAAACACTTGCAACTGAGTGCTACTAGGCCTACGAAAAGATTGATTGACTGATAGATTAATTTCAGGTTCTCCAGCGTATGGATGGCTACGAAAAAAAGTTACCACCGAGTGGTTTTATGTCAATGGAGCGAAGAAGGACACGAGAATTACCGATAGCCCAGCCAAACCCACCCCCTCCCCCCCCCCAACCTCCCCTCCCCCTTCACAAAGAGTACAGGAAGAGGGCAAACGATCAAAGTCAGAGCCCAAGGGAAGTGACGGCAATTCCCACGTCGCAGGGACACGTCTCGTGGATGAGTGCCAAGCAGGAGACACATCCCGACGAAGGTCCAAACTATAATTGCTATTATCATGAAGTAGGAAGACTGCTTGCTTGCCTGCCTGCACTGCAGCCTGTCAGTCCCTTCCTTTGAGTGGAGAGAGAGAGAGAGAGAGAGAGAGAGAGAGAGAGAGAGAGAGAGAGAGAGACCTTACATCTTGTTCTGGTTGCCCCAGGCCCCTCAGTGTGAGGCACCTCTAATGTCTACCAGAGAATTGCTAATGCATCTTCCGGTATATTTTGCATCTTCCAATCTTGGATGGTCTGGGATGCAGCTTAGATATTTGTCGAGCTTATCCATAAACACATCTACGCTCACTCCTGATATATTCTTAAGATAAGCTGGCAGCGCATTGAATAGACGCTGCATTGTCGATGCTAGTGCGCACTGGATTAATGTCCTGTGTGCTTTCTTAGTTTTCCTGGTATAGTTTTGGGCACTTTTAATCTACCTATGCTTGCTCTTTCTGATATTTTTAGCTCCATGATGTTTTCGGCAATTCCTTCTATCTGTTTCCATGCCTACATCATCATGTAGCGTTCTCTTCTCCTTTCTAGACTATATAATTTTAAAAATTGTAGTCTTTCCCGGTAGTCAAGATCCTTAACTTCTATTCTAGCAGTAAAAGACCCTTGTACACTATTTGTGCAATATCCTTTTGGTAGTGTGGGTACCATATCATATTGCAATATTCAAGTGGACTACGTACATACGTTTTATAAAGCATAATCATGTGTTCGCCTTTTTTTGTTTTGAAGTGCCGTAACAACATTCCCATTTTTGCTTTGTATTTTGCCAATAGTATTGCTACCTGATCATTGCATAACATGTTCCTATTCAACATCACACCAAGGTCTTTAACTGCTTCCTTATTAGTGACTGTCTCGTTATTAGGTCCCCTATATGCATACTGCTTTCCTTTTATTATCTCCATAATTTATTGATTCAAATTTATCAGAGTTAAATACCATCCTATTTACCTCTGCCCATTCATATACTTTGTGAAGGTCTCTTTGTTGCAAGTTCCAATCTTCATCACAAGTAATTTCTCTACTTCTTCTTGTGTCATTGGTGAAGCTACTCACTACCAAGTCCTTAACATTACTGTCTATGTCTGCAATCATAATAACAAACAGCAATGCAGCTAACACCGTTGCTTGTGGAACACCGGATATTACCGTAGTTTCATCTGATTTCTCATCGTTTGCAATAACTATCTGTTTTCTGTTGTGTAAAACTTCTTTTATATATTATGTTTTCTAATTTTCTTTGCTATTATATTATTGTCTACCCTGTCAAAAGCTTTTGCAAAGTCTTGATAAACCACATCTGTTTCTTTTCCATTTATCATATTTTTATATATGTTCTCATGGTGGACTAACAGTTGGGTTTGTATACTTTTTCCGGGTACAAAACCATGTTGTCCTATATTAAACAAATGGTTTTTTTTATCAAATGTTTCATAATATTTTTCTTCATTACCCTTTCATACACTTTCATAATATGTGATGTTAGACTCACAGGCCTATAATTACTTGCCTCTAGTCTTGATCCACTTTTGAAAGAAGGGGTAATATATGCTAATTTGTGCTCATCATAAATCTTGCCTGTGTCTACACTTTGCCTTAATAATATTGCAAGTGGCTTTGCGATAGAATGAACTACTTTCTTCGACAAAATGGCAGGGACACCATCTGGTCCAGCTGCTGATCCATTTTTAATTTCATAATAGCCTGCACAATATTGGCTTCATTAATATCTGTCTGATAAATATTCACTATTTTCATCCCTTATTTCTGTATCATTAACTTCATTATCAATTCTAGGGGTAAATTCTCTCTTATATCTTTCTGCTAAAATGTTGCATATTTCCTTTTTTTCATTCGGTAATCTCCCTTCATTTCTTGGAGGGCCTATTTCTATTCTTCTTTTATTCATCTTTTTTGCATATGAGCATAATAGTTTCGGGTTTTGCTTGATATTTACTGGGGTTTTCTCTTCCAAGTCCCGTTTTTCATTTTCTTTTGATTTTATAATCTTTTGTTCTGCATTTTCTATCTTACTTTTTAGTTCCATCACTTTCCATGCATTCTTTTCTTTTGCAAGGCCTTTTTTCCACTATTTTTATTTATTTATCCACTATTTTCTCTAATATTTTATATAATATATCCATAATTACCTGTATATCATCACTTACAAATATGTTTTCCCAATCTTTGTTTAATTCTTCATTTATTTCTGACTATTTTATATTCTTTTATATTCTTACTATAAAAATTGTATTTTCCATATCCTTCCCACTTCTTCATCTCTTGCTTATCTCTGTTTTCACTTGCTTTGGAACAGACTGTTAATTCTGTGACATTATGGTCTGAAATACTAACATTATAAACTGTTATTTAACATAATTCACCCGTTCACAAATACTAGGTCTAAAGTATTTTCATTTCTTGTTGGTATGTGATTTATTTGTTGAATGTTGTGTTCTAGTAGCATATCTAATAGCTTTTCGAATTGCCTCTTATCTTCCGCACTACTATTACTCTCTTTTTTTATATTGTATAAATACAACCACAATCTCCTATTCGTTCTTTCCAATCTACGGAAGGAAAGTTAAAGTCTCCGGATAGGAGTGTAGTCCAATCTTTATGATTTCTACATATATCATCCAATTTTTCTATTATTGTGTCAAACTCTTTAGTATTAGGGGGTCTATATATTACGATGCTCATTAATTTTTCAGATTCAAATTCTACCGCTATTAATTCACATTCTGAATTACTGTATTTCTCATATATTTTTCCTTGATTTATGTCTCTCCCATATATCACGGTTCCCCCTTGATTCCTATTTTTTCTATCTGATTTATAAGTTTGGAACACCTTTTTCTGATCATCATTACCAGTCTCTTGGGAATACCAGGTTTCACTTATATTCATTATATCTATTTTTTTTCAGTTTAGGTTAGTTCTTCTAAGAACTCTATTTTTTTTTTTTAGTTACTCGTAACTAAACCCTGCGCATTCATCGCTATGATGGTTTGCATGTTATCCCCATCAAAGAGAGAGAGAGAAGGAGGGAGAGAGAGAGAGAGAGAGAGAGAGAGAGAGAGAGAGAGAGAGAGAGAGAGAGGTGCATATGAATCATGATTTTGATATGACACAAAATATGATATAATTATATCATTTATATATATAATATATATTATATATATACATATATATATAATATTATTAAGATATATTAATTTACATGTTTAATACATATATTATTATATATTACTACTTTCAAAACGCATATATCTTCTCCTAGACTGTATGAAATGTTATATACAGAGTTTTGCAACATTTATCAGATTCCTTAGCTAGGTTATAGAGTTATAGGATGTCTTAATATGTATGTTCAGATTTGCATAACATAATTTAAAAGTATATAACGTAGAATGTAAAAAAGGAGAGAGAGATTATCTTTGACCGTTCGAAGCTAGAGTTGTTTTTCAAAACCTGTCAACACGTTTGATTAGAGGAACTCGAGAGCTCCGTTTGCTTTCCTAACCTGTCATCACGTTTGATAAGGGATTTCCATTTCGATCGAGTCGTGTCTTTGTTGAGCATACTATATACAGGGTTTCATACGTGTACATCTTTGTCGGTAACCACGTGCAGATTTCATGATTTTTCTGTAAAGTTACATCATATTAGAAACTTCTAGAAAGATTGCATCATCTTTCTCATGCCCAAAACGTTTTGTGTGATCGCCACTGTCCAGTTTCCGAGAGCAAAAGATATTATTATAGACTTTGGATTCCTGGCGTTCAGACATCTCTCTCTCTGTCTCTCTCTCTCTCTCTCTCGCACGCCACTTATGATTTAATATTAACGTAAAGACTTTAGTGTATGTAATTGTTGGTCACTCATATAAATTTAATATTTGATATTTCTTAGAGTTTAGTGCTTTTTGTGGAATCTGCAGCAGAGAAAGGAATTGGTATACCAAGGTAAAATGCTATATTTTTATTAGTGTCAACTAATAGTACAATGATTTGGAGAACTAGTACTAATAGTTACAATAGTTTGAGTGAAACAGTTTCAATTTTTACACATTGCAAATTTTTATGTTTTGTGTTTGTTTCATTTAAGGTGATTTTTTTGTGTGCATTTATTCATTTTTTCTTATTGAAGTGTGTGTTTTTATTTTATGTTCTGTGTGATTAGTGCTTTTTACAATATTGGTATTTTCCACATTTTTCTGTGTTTTCATTTGCGTTCACAATTTAACTAGCTTAGTTATTTTCAGTGATTAATCATTGCACATTTAATTGAATTCAACACTTGTTAATTAATTTGCATTTACTTAGAATTCTTTTCAAGTTTAATGGTTGTTTAGCACTTGTGAATTAATTTACAAATTTTAATTATTGCCTAACTCTTTTGAATTTCGATTGAATTACTTTTCTTGAATTTCGTGATAAAATCATTTTGATTTAATTTTACTTAATTGATTCAAGAATTAATTAAACCTTGCTTTGTTTTCAAGTAACAGTAATTTTCCCTGATATGGTGAATTTCACTTATAAATTTTGAGTTTGATAATAAATTTTTGTATTTTAAATTTTATAAGTGTTCCTTTTCACCAGTATTTGTATAATTATGATTAGTTTAGGTAGAAACATAGAGTGGTAAATAAGCTGTTTTCCTTCAATTTACTTGAAGTGACTTAGAACCAGGGAAGTACTTAGACTTTTGAAATCAGGGAAATACTTACTTTTAATGTTGTTGATGGAGGGATGCCCTTTGATTAATTTAATTACTTACAAGATTACCTCATACCTGTTTTGATGAACTTAGTCTGATTTTCTGCAATACTGGTAAGTTGTTTAAGGGATCACTGTTGCCTTTAGAGTATTCAGTCGTTTAGTACCTGTGATGAAGGTTCGGGTGTCTGGCTGTTGTGAGGTAACAATTAATGAATGGTAAGTGTAGAAACCAGATACTTGGCACTTCGTCACAATATATATATATATATATATATATATATATATATATATATATATATATACATATATATATATATATATATATATATTATATATATATATATTATATTATATATATATATTATATTACATGTGTGTGTGTCCAGATGAAGAAAGTACATGAATTGCCAATCAAAATCAAATATTACCACATATGAAACATGGTGCATCGTTCTCGGTACAAGTCCTGATCAATTATGCTTAATAAAATCAATCAAAATAAACGTCATAAAATCTCCGAAACACGACGATAACAATAACTTGACTGTATTTGTACCGCAAATGATCTTCTCGCATCTGTTTGATCTCAATACATCCATCGGATCTTCAGTGCAAATAGCATCATAAACTAATAATAACAAAAAACTAGTAATAAAATTAATACCCCGAAGTTTCTTGGGCGCAATCGAGTTTTCTGTACATCGTATAATCAAGGCCACCGAAAATAGATCTGTCTTTCGGTGGTCTCGGTATAATGCTGTATGAGCCGCGGCCCATGAAGCTTTAACCACGGCCTGTCTTATATCGTTGCCAGATGCACGATTATGCCTAACTTTAACCTTAAATAATATCATAACTACCGAGGCTAGAGGGCTGCAATTTAGTATGTTTGATGACTGGAGGATGGATGATCAACATCCAATTTGCATTCCTCCAACCTCAGTAGGATTTAAGATCTGAGGGCGGACAGAAAAAGTGCGGATGGACAGACAGCCATCTCGATAGTTTTCTTTAACAGAAAACTAAAACCAAGACAGTGATATTAGCCCTTCGTCTTTTTTCGTTTTCAGAAGTTGCGAACTTCCTTTTAGGCTCTTTCTGGGTGCCTTGTGTTTTTAGTTTCGCCATATTTGATTTTGTCTGTTATTGAAGAAAGAAATGTTTTCATACCATAATAATAACTAAAAATTGTTCCTCTAAAATCGTAAATATAAGAGAAATACTGAGTTGACCATAGTAAATATCATTATGGCGAAACGCAAAAACTGGAGAAGAGAATCACGAGTCCTGCCTCTGCCCCACCCCCCCACCCCCCCTCTCCAAAAGAAGGAGGTGCGATGGGGAATAAGGAGGACATCACGTGATCACTGGAAAATAAGACGGCCATTCTACAAACCCCAAAACACGGCAATAAGGACACAGTCCCCACGGAAGGTACGAAAATAACAAGTGTCAACACCAGCGACCTGACTTGACCTTCCTCTAAACAACTACGAAAGCTACTCGCGAGAGATAAAAGGCACGACGAATGATGGAAGGGAGTGGAAGGATGGGTGGATGGATAAATGGATAAATAGATGGATGGAAGAGGCACACAGCCCTCGGGGAGGATAAACCTTCGACGAAGCAGTTTCAAAACAGGCCCTATGAAACTTTACACCAAATCGGCCTAGAGGGTCCAAGCTCTCTCTTCGATCCTGTTACGAAGTTATCAAGTTATGAGACAACTTGGGATTTAACTCGCCACACACACACACACACACTGGGACATATTCTCTCTCTCTCTCTCTCTTCTCTCTCTCTCTCTCTCTCTCTCTCATACATACACAAACACAATATATATACACATATATATAGAAAACTCATTGCATACTTCATTACTTCATTAATGGCTTACGAAATTAGAGAAAAAAACTCCCCCTGAATCACTTCTTACCCTCACGCTAGATCGAACTCAAGGATGTTGTGCCACATGACAAGACGATCTCTCTCTCTCTCTCTCTCTCTCTATATATATATATATATATATATATATATATATATAGAGAGAGAGAGAGAGAGAGAGAGAGAGAGAGAGAGAGAGAGATCTATTCCCCTTCCCCTCTCATCTTCATAATCCACAGCACAAAAAGTAGATGCCTCCCTCCCAGCCACTTTCCCCCTCCACCCTTCACTCCTCCCCCATCCCCACAAAAGAGGAAGGGGGAAAAAAGGTGCCAGCAGAAGCACTCCGGAGGGGTCTGTTTGATCGCGACCTGTAGAGAAGTCCTTCAGGATCCCTCTTTTATTATTTTTTCCTTCTCCTGCGACCAAGGATCATGGGAGCATTTTGTGAGAGAGATATATATCCCCTGCTTCTTCCCTGGAAGCCCGAGGAGAGGAGGAGGAGGAGGAGGAGGAGGAGGAGGAGTAAGGAGAGACCTTCAACCCGAGTCCTTTAGATGTCCGAATGCTTTCAATAGCTTCAAAGTGTACCTTCCCAATACCGGCCCCCCACCCCCAACTCCCAACCCCCACCCCCGTTTCCCTCCTCCCACTCTCCACCCACTCTCCCTCGTCCCATTACCCCGCCCACCTCCACCTCCGCCTCCTCTCTTTCCAAATGTCTCTCCCGTCTTTCGTTTATTTACATGAACGGTATGAAAGATACCAAAAATCTCTTCATGGCATCGAATGAGAGAGAGAGAGAGAGAGAGAGAGAGAGAGAGAGAGAGAGAGAGAGAGAGAGAATCAATCCATGCCATTTTCATAAATGAATTCTCAATTTTATTGAAATAAATCAAGCAAAGACGATTATTTCAGAGAGAGAAAAAAAAACCGTTCACAAACATATTACTGGATGACCTGCTTGACTAGCTAAAGTATTAATAAACTCTACGGTAAATGCGTCCCGTATTTCACTAAGTATCTCTTACAACCCGCATAGTGTCTTTATATTTCTTTTAATAAGAATAACACAAAAAAATGAATGGTCAGTGATTTATCTCGATAAAATCCTTCTCTCCGTATGTACCAAAGTCCAGTTTATTTTCTAAATATAGTGAACGTCCTGCGAATCACCCAGAATGTCACCATGGACATTGATAAGCATTATTTCATTTTTTCTGTCCACAAAACGGATCCTTTTGTTTGTTTGTATGGTGATTTTACGTTGCATGGAACCAGTGGTTATTCAGCAACGAGAAAGACGGCTTTACGTGACTTCCGAACCACGTCGAGAGTGGACTTCTATCACCAGAAATACACATCTCTAAATCGTCAATGGAATGCCCGAGAATCGAACTCGCGCCCATGGAGGTGGCAGGCCAACACTATACCGATCACGCCACTGAGGCGCTAAACGGATCCTTTCGATCTGTTCTGTATCTTCTAATAACCACCAAGTTTAACGACAAGAATCCAGTCCTGTTCAAGCAACTCAAAGGCGAAGATTAAATACTCTTACTTTTAAGTCAATGGCGATTTTAAACCTTGAAAGAGTGGACTGAAAGAGAGGCGATACTTTTGTTGATAAATATTTTCATGGGATAACGACACAGAACTCAAAGGCGGCTTTTTCTTACTTGGGGCAAAGCTAGGACCAGCAGAGGCTTTATAAATTACATATACATACGTACACACACACCCATATATATATATATATATATATATATATCTATATATGATTATATATATTATATATATATATATATATATATATATATAAATCATATAAATATATATATATATATATATATATATTTATAATATATGATATATATATAAATAATATTATATATATATATATTATATATATATAGTATAGATATATATAATATATATATATATATAATATATATTATATAATATATATATATACTATATATATATAGTATATATATGACCAAGGGCAGAACAAGACGTCCATAGTAACGACATTTCTTTACTTTCAATTACAAATAAAGAAATGTCGTTACTATGGATGTCTTCCTCTGACTTTGGTCCTGTCTGCCTCGGTTGCTTGCAGCCGCCTAACCACCCCTCAGCTATATATATATATATATATATATATATATATATATATATATATAATATATATATATGAATAACTTGATCACGAAATATATAAAACGTGATGCTATGTATAAATGAACTATCTAAATACATCACTAAATTGTTATCCCCGTTACTTGGAACTGTATCTAATTCACACATCCGGAATTCTCTTGATCTTGTGGAAAAATTAAATAACATTGTATTAAAGCCCAGTGATATCTTTGTCAGTTTTGGTGTATGTTCCTTGTTTATAAAAATCCCCATTAACTCTGTGCTAGAATATTCAAGTAATGAACTTGTATTGCATGAATTAACTATGTCTGTTAGTCACATAATTTTATAGATTAAGTTATGTATTTGTGATTCCAGATTTACTTTTAATGGAGAATATTACCAACAAATACTTTGGTATGGCCATGGGTAACCCCCTTATCACCTTTCCTTTCAAACTTATATGTGGATTTTTTTTAAAGACAACGCCTCCCGAATAGCACACTTGTCCCCTTAAAATAGTTCAGATATGTGGATGACATCTAAGCAGTCTTATCTGTTGATATCGATGTAAATGATTTATTGTCTAAATTGAATAATTTAGTGCCATCCATAAAATTCACTGTTGAAACTGAAAATAACAATGTATTAATACATAGAGAGTCTTGCCAATGTAAATTCAGTATTTACAGAAAACCCACAAATAATTTAATATATGTACATTTTTATTCTGGCCACCATCTTAATATTAAAATTTCAATTTTTTCTTCCATGTTCTTGCGTGCTTTGCGGATTACGAGTCCACAATATCTTGACCAAGAAATAGAATACATAAAAAAGATAGGAAATTATCTCTGCTACCCACCTCATATAATTGATTTATGTTATCAAAAAGGTCACAAAAATTTTTATAGTGTTGTTAATAATGAAAAAGAAACCCATAAAAATGTACTTACCTCGCCTTACTTTCGTGGATTTGAAACCATAAAATCAATATTTAAATCTTTTAATATTAATATTGTGTTCTCTTATAACAATACCGTTAAAGGTATACTAATTAAAAATAGTCCCGTAAGAAATAACATCATTTACAAAATTCCCTGTAAGGATTACCCGTCTTTTTATGTTGGTCAATCGAGCAAAAATTTAGATGTGCGGATTAAGCAGCATATGTATTCAGTTAGAACAGCCAGACTTCAAATGCACTTTTTATCCATCTGAGCGAAAAATCTCATCGTATAAATTGGGGCGCCATGTTTCAAGAAATTTACTGGAATCAGGAATTATAAAAATCACTAATAAAAAACCTACATCTTAGTCTAGGATTGTACTATTTGGACCCATATATTTGTAAAATGTTTATAAAGGACCTTAAAATAAATAACTTAATTACTAATTAATTAGTCCCATATGCTTTTGAACATTTTTGTAAATTTCATGTAACTAATACAAAGTGTATTGTTTTTCGAATTAAACTGCCTTTGACCAGTGTGTCTGACCGCACCGCTCCTATATCATTAATCTAGCCTTGGGGATTTTACTAAATTTGTACTGTCCAGTCGTATATGCCCCTTTATTTTCAAAATTTATTGTTTTCTGACTAAATTACCTGTGCCAGCGTGTGGGTCGCTGCTTTTAAAATCTTTAATTTAGCCCATGGACGCTTTTTCGTTTCTTTAAAGTGAATTAGTGCTATTGTTAATCCTGCATTGTCCATTTGTATATGCTTACCTGTACTATGGTTTTCTTTGTTCTGACCAGTCTTGCCTTAAGTAAAGGGTCGTTAAGATTGAAAGATCTTGGTAGTTCTCGTGTTTTCATTTTTTCTATTGGCATTACCTTAACAATTACATACACACACACACACACACACACACACACAACACACAAATCACACACACACACACACACACACACACACACACACACACATATATATAATATATAATATATATATATATATATATAAATATATATATATATATATATATATATTATATATATATAATGTATATATATATACCGACTTAAACCAATACTTTACGCAACAAATACCACAAAAATAATCCCTAACCATGAATTCTCTTCCCCCCAACAACAACAACAACAAAACTGACCAAGCAAAAAAAAAAAAAAAAAAAAAAAAGCTAACAGAAGAGTGTTTCCTCCCTTCCATGTTTCCTACCAAGTGGACACGCTCATGCCCAAACTTCCAGGCGAAACCTCATTATAAGTTCTCTCTACGGTTTCGAACTAAAACCCCGGACCTCAATCGTGGCTTTGGAGTCAAGGAGTAAGGAGGTGTCGTTTGGGGGGGGAGGGTGGGGTTGAGGAGGGGTGAGGAGTGGCGAGGGGGGTTGAGAAGGAGGAGGTTAGGATAAAAGAGGCAAAGGATTAGTTGCCAGCGACCTATTTAAGTTCAGGTTTTGGGACGAATTTATCTCTCTTCTTTTTTTTTTCTAACATTCCATTTTGAGTGTGTGGGACTTCATTTATCCAGTCTATAAAATCATAGTAGTTTCTTAACTTCGCCTTTATGTTTCTCAAATTTGTCATTTTTATTTTACAAAAAGATTAAAAGAATATATATATATACATATATATATATTTATAGTGTATATATTATAATAATATATATAGTATTAGTATATATATGTAATATATATTTATATAATATATATATATATATATAATATATATATATTATATATATTGTGTATATATATGTATTACTTATGCTTTAATTATATATAATTAAACTTGGGAATGTGGGAGTTATTTCTTAAATCTATAAAAACACCTTGATTTATATATGTTGATAATTATATATATATATATATATATATATAATATATATATATATATATATATATAATATATATATATAAAATATATTTATATCTTATTAATTTCGCATTACGTTTTCTCAAATTTGTCATTTTTTATTTTATGAAAAATAAATATATATAATTTTGGGTATGTGGGACTTCATTTCTGTATATATATACATCTATATCTATATCTATCTATCTATATCTATCATATATATATATATGTGTGTGTGTGTGTGTGTGTGTATATATATATATACATATATATATATATATATATATATATATATATATATATATATATATATATATAAAATGTATATACGTGACAACCTCTGTAATCTATAAAAGCATATTCATAATTCAGTTTTTATTTTCAAGACTTAATTTCTCTAGTTTCATTTGTCTTTATCTTTTATAAGAGTTTCATTCTGAGATCATGTGATTTAATTTCTTGAATATTATGAAAGTGTCCAGTTACAGGTCCGTCCCTACAACTTGTGAAGTCACGCCTGTGAGGAGAAATGATTAAGAAAAGAGCAGGTGACAGAGGTCAAAAGTAATGAACAAGTTCTATTTTGGTGCAATGCTTGTACTGACAGAGAAAATTCCGAATTGAATAGAATATAGAATTTAGGCCAAAGGCCCAGCGCTGTGACCTATGAGGTATTTCAGCGCTGAAAGGGAAAATGAAAGTAGGAAAGTTCGAAAGGTGTAACAGGAGGTAAACCTCAAAGAAGTTGCACTATGAAACAATTGTTAGAGAGGGTGGAAAGTCAGCTGGAAGAAAGAGAATATGAACGGAGATACAGTAAAAGGAATGAAAGAGGTTGCAACTAGGCGCTACTCCCATAGGGAGGTGGAATAATGAAATAACTCACCTCTCTATTTCCATCTCCAATTCAATCACAGCCAAATCTCCGTAGTTACAGACATTTACACAAACACGAGAAATATTTGCATGAATAACCCAAAGATAATGAAGAGTAAGAAACCAACTACGTAATAATCTTAATAAAATCCGTTCAAGTGCCTTCTGCTATAGAGATAGCACCTACTTTCAAGGGTATCTTTAACACACAACATTATCTTTCCGACCATTTTTCAAACAATGAAAATGTATTTTTCGCTGATCTTCGGACATGATGGTAATTCGGGGCCAGATGCTCCTGAATTAGACGCTTTTGCCACGTTTAATATCTTTGCAATGAAATGTCTGCATAAAAAGTGAGCTATCAATTCTTGCTATAAACATGAGCTATTAGTAGTTTATATACAAGATGAGCTACGAATTCTCTATACAGATGATTAGCTATGAATTGTTACAATAAAAACCGAGCTCTGAACTGTGGGTATAACAGAATTGAGTTTGATATAAAGATCACTGCTAATTTCGACTATTAAAAATGAGCCGTGAGTTGCTGGTATAAGATAAACAACATATGAACTTCAAAACATAAAAAAAAAACGCTGAATAAAAAGTGAAATTCCAAAACGAAAATAAATCAGATTTTCTCGGACTGGATTTCCTATGAATCTCGACTTCCTGTTTAAACTCTCCATTTAAGAGGCGGAGATAAAGGAGGAGAAAGTCCGCTCTCTCTCTCTCTCACTCTCTCTCTCTCTCTCTCTCTCTCTCTTTCACTGCCGTAAAAGAAGGGCGACCCCTCCCCCTCCTTCTTCCCTACCTCCCTCTATCTACCCCTTCCCCGACTCTTTTTCAAGTACTGCGGCAGGATACGATATCTGAGGAGAATATATTTGGGGCGAGTTAGTGTCAGAACTCTCCCAGGGAAAAAGAGATCACGAATGGAGGATATTGAGGCTGTGTGTGTGTGTGTGTGTGTGTGTGTGTGTGTGTGTGTGTGTGTGTGTGTGTAGGGGGAAGAGGGCGAATGCGGAGGAAAAAGGTGAGGGAATATATAAAGAACTTCACAAGTATACAGAGAAGATGAGTAGAAAATAAATCAGCCTCCTATTCATTATGAATGCCTAGGACAGTTACGATGTCAACAAATGTGACAACAGAAAACCAAAGCATTTAACTACTACTGCTACTACTACTACTACTACTACTCCTATTAATAATAATAATAATAATAATAATATAATAATAATAATAATAATAATAATAATAATAAACTAATACTTTTTCCACGCATTGGAAATTGATTCAAAGCTACTGCAACACTAAGATAAAAAAACATGTTAGAATGATTAGGTACCTTAAAAACTACATAACGGTCATGTAAACGACGATACCCTGGGCTAAATGCTCAGAAATTAGGCGTTTTGAGAGAGAGAGAGAGAGAGAGAGAGAGGAGAGAGAGAGAGAGAGAGAGAGAGAGAAATGATCCTGCATAGGATGAAAAAAAATCATGACGGATTTCCATTTTATATCGAGAGATTCAATTTCGGGAAGAGGAGGAGGAGGAGGAGGAAGGCGATTCCAAAGAGTGCCCCATCATCTGATCTGAAAATATCATTTGCGACCCGATTAAAAAATGGGTTTCGGAACGAATAGAAGAAGAAGAAGAAGAAGAAGAAGTTGAAATGACATTAGACGAAGGAAGGCCAAAGAAGTCTTAAAAAGACGCGTAGGAGAAATGACAATAGACGGAGAATTGAAGAATGGAGAAGAAACGGGAAGATAAGGCAGTAGAAGAGGAGAACAGAGGAAATGAGAATGAAGGAAGGGTTGCAAAATGAAAGGGAAGCGAAGAATAAGAAAACAGACAGGATAAGTAGGTTAATGCTCATGAAAGAAAACTAGCACGAGTAACTTCGTAAGCTTTACAAGGGTTAACAGATGATATTTTATTTAATCGAAAAACTGATAGATTCTCAAAACAAGTAATTTTGAATTTGGTCTTCTAAAAGAGTGAAGTTTACATATATGTATGTATATATAGGTATATATATATATATATATATATATATATATATATATATATTATATATATATATATATATATACATACTATCCCTTGAGAGCACAATAAAAACAGGACCAACGAGTATGGAAAAGCCTCTCTCCTCTCTCTCTCTCTCTCTCTCTCTCTCTTCTCTCTCTCTCTCCTCTCTCTCTCTCTCTCTCCTTACCTTTACATAAACGGGGCCTCCCCTCTCCAGGTAAAGAGGCCGAGAAGCAAGTAGGTACGTATGTAGGCAGCCAGGCAGGCAGCTAACGCTAGTTCCTTACCTGAAAGAGAGAAAGAGAAAACAAATATGAGTCGATGAATATTTACGAAGCGACGTCGACGACGACGACGACATTACAACGCGCGCTCGCGAGCGAACAAACAGCCAACGACAACGCCCGCTCGCGAGCAGACAAACAGCCAGCATACATACATACATACATACATACATACATACATAAACAACGCACGCTCCTCGCGTCTGTCGTTAAACAGTTGAGCAGCAGAAAGCGCGGGAGTATCTAGAGCATCTATGAATGAAGATTTTTGTCATTGTTTTTACCGTCCGATGTCAATAACATTATCAGAGCAAGACTCGAATACCTGTGGACACCGTGACATTCACACGAAGCTATTCATACGAGCAAAGGGAACTTTCTCTCCTCTCTCTCTCTCTCTCTCTCTCTCTCTCAGAGAATAACAAAACGCAGGCAGACTTGTCCGAGCCAATTTAAAGCTGGATAACGATCTATGTTTTGGGCTATTCAAATGGCGGAATTGTGGACGAAGCGCAAATATTATTTATGTATGAAAGAACGAACTGGGATATCGCGCACGCACGAGTATATATATATATATATATATATATATATATATATATATATATATATATATATATATATATATATATATATATAGAGAGAGAGAGAGAAGAGAGAGAAGAGAATAGAGAGAGAGAGAGACTTTCCTTTTGCCGTGGAGTAAAAATACCGGAAACGGTGAACACCGAAGAGATAAGAAAAATAACTGGTGAGGATATTAATGCCGGTTACAGGATAATGCTTTGATATGATTTGTTGAGGTGCGAGAATTATACTATAGCCAGTGTGATTTGAACGGTGTAGTGTGTAGCTGGGTTTAACGTGACCTAATGAACCGTGCGTGGTGTATAAAGTAGCTAATTTGGAAGCTTTATGCCTGTAGTAATAGTTTTACTCTGGAGCCACCCTATATTATATATATATATATATATATATATATAGATATATATATATTATATATATATATATATATACTACGTATCTGCTGCCGCTCTATATCTGGCATAACTGAAGTCTTGGTTAGGTCTGCAGTCTTGGTCATTCGTTTCCTTCTCCATTCTAACAGGTTGTTAGCAACTGGGTCTCTTCTTTTACTATTGACACAATTCTTGTACTTTCTTTTTAAAGTAAGCTAAATTCTTAAGTTTTTATTCAATATTTTGGTGATTCTATTTACATTTTACTGTCATTTCTAATATTTTAATGAGGATGTTTTAATTTTACATTATATATACTATATATATATATATATATATATTATATATATATATATATGATATATATATATATATACTATATATATATATATATATATATATATATATATATATATATATATATATATATATTTATTACACACACATAATTTACACATCCCAATCTCTGCGTTCTTTCCCTATCTCTTGAAAATCACTCCTTAAATATTAAACAACGTTCTACTAACCATTGTCAATAGGGAGCTTGTTTACATAAAATTAGTTCAAGATGGCGGATCCCCAATGCATAATTTGGGGGAGCGCAAGGAAGAATGACCCGAAATGATTCGGGGAATTGGGGTCTGTTTCCCTTTGGCCGACGAGGAGTCAGGAGATAATTGAGCTATGAGAGGCCGAAGTGGACAGGAAGGACTGGGAGTGGGAGGGGTAGGGGGACTAGGGGAGGGATATATCCACAACCACCACCAATATCCCGATCCCTCCCTCCCCCTCCCCCTCCCACCTCTTCTCCTCCCTACCCAACCATCACAGAGTTCGTGGAAAGGCGCGTGAATGTTCTGAAGAGGTGATTTAACGATGGTTATAAATATTTAAGGAAAGAAATAAAAGTGTGGGGGTGGGAGGTATAGTCCTTCAAATGCATTTTAAACAAACATGGAAGGGATAAGAATGTATCTCCCAACGCTGTCTGCTTCTAACGTCTTTTTCTTTTCAAGAGAAATGAATCTTATTATAGTTGTCAGTAAACTGCAAGGTTACCTTGACATTAACAAGCTCAGGCGGCATACTCATAGCTTGTTTGTTTGTTTGTATGGCGTTTTTACGTTGCACCAAACCAGTGGTTATTCGGCAACGGGACCAACGGCTTTACGTGACTTCCGAACCACGTCGAGAATGAACTTCTATCACCAGAAATACACATCTCTCACACCTCATCTCTCACACCTCAATGGAATGCCCGAGAATATAACTCGCGGCCATCGAGGTGGTACGCCTACAGCATACCAACCACGCCACTGAGGCGCTGGCATACACACGAAAACTACAGTCAGTTCACGAATAAATTCTGTAGAGGAATTCATAGCCATCATAGCCACAACATACAAGTGCATCTATCTTGACATGGGATTCGAACCAGTGTTGACTGAGAACGAGGAATCAAGCCCACATCACCAGTATAGATAAGTACTGACTTATTCTTATTCGCGTGCGCGCGCATATCGCATATATATATATATATATAGATATATTTATATATATATATATATATATATATAGTATATATCACATAATATAGGGATATATATATACATATATATATAGATAATATATATATAATATATATACATATGACTATATATATATGATAGATAGATAGATAGATATAATATATATATATATATATATATATATATATATATATATATATATATATATATAATCAAAATTCTCTTCAGCTTCCATCCTTAAAATAGAGACATACAAAAAAAAATCCATAATAATAATAATAATAATAATAATAATAATAATAATAATAATAATAATAATAACAACAACAACAATGAAACCAACCTCCTCCTTGGGATTTGAACCGCTAACCTGTGAATAACCAATAGGCCTACAAATATTTTAAAGTATATGAAGTAGTATATCTGATTCCAGGCATTTTCATTCCCTAGGTGGCTAAGTGGATTTACTGCTGGCCTGGTGAATCCCAGGTCTGCCGTTCAAATCTCTAAGGAAGAGATTTTATTTACTGATTTCACGGTTAGGCTGCCTGCTTACTATTCAATAATAATAATAATAATAATAATAATAATAAATATTTATCTAAAAGAATAAGCCAAATATATATTCTTACTATCAATAATAATAATAATAATAATAATAATAATAATAATAATAATAATAATAATAATCCTTTACTCCTGCTCCTGCAAAATATAACAACCATATAAACTAAATATACATTCAACTTTTGCTGAATATTAAATTCTGAACTATACAGAAGGTTAAAATTCACTCCAGAAAATATCAAAAGCGTGTTTGTGACCTAATGCTCTCTCTCTCTCTCTCTCTCTCTCTCTCTCTCTCTCTCTCTCTCTCTCTCTACTTGCTCAAGTGTTCTTCACTCCATGGTGAAAGCAATTAGTACATGAGCGTGTATACTTACCTTCGGAGAGGCGAAGGTAAGAGAAAAAGGGGCTGCTCTCTCTCTCTCTCTCTCTCTCTCTCTCTCTCTCCCTCTCTCTCTCTCAGTGAATAAAGGCACGAAAGCGAGGGTGGAGACACACCGACGTTGGAAGAGAAGTGGAGGGGAGACTGTATAAAAAGAGAGAGAGAGAGAGAAGAGAGAGAAGGAGAGAGGAAGAGAGGAGGAGAGAGAGGAACCGCTGAAGAAGAGGGGAGAAGACGCGAGAGAAGACGGAAGCAGCAAAAAAATAAAATAAAATAAAAAAATAAATATATAAAACAAATGAATGAAAATAAGGTCGAGGGAATTAAAAGAAACAGGTATAAACACATTTCAGGAGAACGGAATAAACAAGAAAAGACGATTTTAACTATTAAACAAAAACTAAGGAACGAAGGAAGGAATATATAAATAAAAGACAGAGGACGAAAGCCTAAGGAGATCACTCATTATAGAAGCACGAAGGATATGTTATTGCGTTTGACGAAGTCAAGTTTCTTTTTATTTTATGGGGGGGGTGTTGGGAAAGGAGGGTCCTGGGGGTAAAACGTAAGGCGCATATAAGGTAAAAAGCCCAGTACGCCAACTGCGCTAAGCGTACTGCCCACTGCGCAAGCGTATTGCGCACTGCGCAGCGTAATGCCCACTGAGCATGCCTTCAGTGTTATTGAGATGAGGAAGCCAACACTTTTGACGGATTGCTCAGGGGACATAAATTGATGAAGGAATATGAATAAAGAAGTAAATGAGTAAACTGAAAAGATTATATAAATAGAAATATAATATAGATATATATATATAGATATATATAGATAATATCTATTATATATATATATATATCATAGACATATATATATATATATATATATATATATATATATATATATATATATATATATATAATAATATATATATATATATATATAGAAATTTAAAATTAAAAAATATAATATATATATAATATATATATATAAAGATATATATATTATAGATATATATATATATATATATATATATATATATATATATATATAGATATATATATATGAAAGCCAATTAAAATAAATAAATATTCAAGTAATAATAAAATACTTCCCACTAAAATGGTTGAATATTCATAAATAAAAAAATAAATGATTGCCAATTACAACAAGTAAATAAAAAACACACAAATGAAAACTATATGACTGCCATTTAAAATAAATAAATAAATAAATATCAGATCAAAATAAATTACTCTCAATTAAAATGAATTTGTACAAGAATGAAAATAAACTGACTGTCAATTAGAACTAAGGAAAATTCGAGAACAAATGAATAAATCTTAAGAATTCCTAATACTAAATAGACAAATATCGTAGCATAATTAAATAATATATATCGATAAATAACATGCAATTAATATCTCATTAACAAACACGTGAAATCTGAAAAAACAATAATTACTTGAATCAATTACTTTAATTAACATTTAATAAAAAAAAACAGCGAAAGCTGGAAAAAAACTATAACGTGTTGATGTTTAAGTAATGACATGATAAATTACATTTTTCACATTAAAACAGCATGTTAAAACTCAATGTTAAAATCAATAAATTCATTTCAGAGGTAAATACTTGTAGTAAGATAATATCATCGTTAACACAGAATGGTAGCAAGAGCAAAATACCACACCAAATTAAAAGGGACACAAAATATAACTTAAAAATCCCTATATTCCTTTTATGGGTCGATACTTGCAGTACGTTAATATAATCGCAAACACAAAGTGGTTACAACAGCCACACATCAATCACAACAAATTAAAGAAGTCACGGCAACTTCAACTTTAAAATAACTAAATTCCTTTTATGGGTAAGTATTAGCAATGCGTGAATTTAAACGTAAAAATAAAGCGGTTACAACAGCAAAATATCAAACTACATTAAAAGGGTCAAAGTCTTTCCCGTGTACTACTCACTGAATACATATACTGCTTGTTAATTTGCTGCGCAAAACCACATTTCAGATATAAGTGTGTGAGTTTTCCCTCCCAACATTAAAAAAGTGTGAGTGTGGTCTACTTCCCACAGATTAGAGAGACCACCAATCAGAGACAAGAGTAAGAAGAAGAGGAAGTAGAAACGATGATAAATCTTTTGAAAAAAAAAAACAGGAGAAGAATGAAAATAGGAAACAAGCATTGCTTCATATCAAACATTCAAGTAAGAAAAAAGCAAAATGCTTCATAGAAAAAATAAAAAGAAGTAATCCATTGCTTCGATAAAAAATAGAAAAATAAAAAAGTATTGCTTCAACAAAAACAAAAAGAGCATTGCGCCATGGAACAAATAAAAATAAAAAAGAATTACTAAAAACAATAAGAAATGCATTACTTCGTATAAAAAAAAATAAAAAAAGCACTGCTTCACGAAAAATAAAAAAGAAAGAAAAATATTGTTAAAAAAAAAAAAAAAAAGGAAACTAGCACTGCTTCATAAGACACGCAAAGTCCCAAAGTCCTGGCTTATTATCTCACATGACTCTGCCAAGCCAAGGTACCTATAATCATTCGCTCTACAACATCTGCATTGTCAGCAAAAAAAAAAAAAAAAGCAAACGAAAGGAGAATAAAGTAGAGGGGGAATATCTGCAAGGAGACAGAAAAAAAATTTGAAGAAAACATCTGCAGAGGGAGAAAGGGAGTACGCAGAAAAATGGATAAAGGAAAAATCAGAAAAGGGGGATAACAATAAGACCGTCATGAGGATACACAAAACACCAGTGAAGAATGAAAAAAAAAAAGACAAGAGTAACTCGACCACACATACAGGTCGACAAAGGACAAACAAACTGCAGAGAAGAAAGAAAAGAAAATGGAGGGGAAAAAAAACTAACACACACACACACACACACATACACCGGAAACAATGCAGTGAGACCCAGAACTATGTTGGACTGCATAAAGTTGGAGCCGCGTTAATCACACGAATTAAGGCACAGAAGGAACTACAAGAGCTCAACTATGTTCAGTAGCATCTCAACTATTCAAAGTGAAGCGTTTAAAATGGAAAGGAAAAATAACTCTCCTATCTACAGAAGGACGGATCCATTTTTAGAGAGAGAGAGAGAGAGAGAGAGAGAGAGAGAGAAGAGAGAGAGAGTTGAGTCTGATATGGGGGTAATCCCCAAAATCTCGGTTCTGCACAAAAAGAATGAGAGAGAGAGAGAGAAGAGAGGGGAGAGGAGCCGATTGGAAGGGGAGATTTTCTTGGTTTGTAGGAGGAGGAGGAGGAGAGAGAGGGAGGAGAGAGGAGGGGACGGAGGAGAGGAGAGGAGGGGGAGCGTTGTTAAAAAATATCATTCTCAAGCATCAAGTCCACTCACTGAATGCATTGGCAGACCGACTGACAGCCAGACAGTCGCCGAGGCACAGTCAATGTTTCCCCTATTTCCCCTGTTAGGACTGGCATACGTACATACAGTCAGTCATCTTAATGTATTCTTAGCCTACAAGGCCTCTTCCGTTATGGCGTCCTATAGAACAGCATATTAAAAAGGAAATATATAGGGATATATATATATATATATATATATATATATAATATATATATATATATATATATAATATATATATATATATATATAGATATATCTATATATATATATATATATATATAATATATACATGTAAGATGTACAACATCTACCGGAAATGTCTTTGGAATCAAAGCTCAAATCTTCTAAATATGGGATAGTCGACTATGCTAGTAAGACAATTGAAGAGTTGATTGGATGTGCACACCTCTCTCTCTCTCTCTCTCTCTCTCTCTCTCTCTCTCTCTCTAACCTCTGCTATCTCTCCCGCTATCCTTTCCCGAACAGACATGGCCCATTTTCTGGCATTTTTTTTTTTCCGCACATAGATACATCTTCATCACAGAAGAAGAAGAAGAAGAAGAAGAAGAAGAAGAAGAACCGTCCCCTTCCATACACAGAAGGAGATAATGCAGGTGGAGATAAACAGAGCTTTTCAAGTCGTGGCTCGAGAGTATATTTAAAATTCTCTCTCTCTCTCTCTCTCTCTCTCTCTCTCTCTCTCTCTCTCTCGGGGGGAGGAAGGGGTCTCTATCCGGCTTTTAAATAGACACACCTAATTACATTCTCTCCACGGATTGAAACTCAACACACCTTCTGGAACAATTTCCACCGATCGGCGGTAGGGGGAGGGGGAAGGTGTTTCCCACTTGTGGGGGCGCGGATGGAGTATTGGAAATAGGCGGGAGGCTTTAGGAGTTACACGAATTTGGGAAAAGAATGAATGAAATTCAACTATGGAAATATATAAATATATATATATATATATATATAATATATATATATATCTATACATATAGTATGTATAACTGAATCGAAAGTTAGGAACGTGATAAATCCAAAATAAATAAATATATATGCCACGAAGGAAAAATAAACGAAGGAGTATCTGTGAGACCTTTCGACGTTAAACGTCCTTTACTAAGCAGAAACTGACATACATGAGGAAAAAGACAATACAAGAAGATTCGTATAACTGACAGATAGGGATTATAAAGAGATTAGTACCTAGAATCCGACACACCTGGAAGATGAGTAACCTTCCCAAACAAGCATAAACAATGGGTGCAATTAAAAGTTTAAGACAACCATCTCAGATACAAGGACAAGGCAATTAAAGAATTATAGGTGACAGCTATTCAGAACTGGTAAACAAAACCATATTCACAATACATATTCACAATACATGTCAGACATACATTACAACGAAGATAACTCTAAGGCAACTAATTTTTATTTAAGTCTGTAATTATATCTTTGAGGTCATTCTTAAACATGTTACAAATACAAGGGTCTAAATGAAAAAGGCCACGACTAACATTGAAATTACAATGAAAAGTAAGTTGTATTAAAGCAGATTTTATTTTTCATTGTAATTTCAATGTTAGTCGTGGCCTTTTTTCATTTAGACCCTTGTATTTGTAACATGTTTTTTTAAGAATGACCTCAAAGATATAATTACAGACTTAAATAAAAATTAGTTGCCTTTAGAGTTATCTTCGTTGTAATGTATGTCTGACATGTATTGTGAATATGTATTGTGAATATGGATTTTGTTTACCAAAGTTCTTGAATAGCGTCACCTATAATTCTTTAATTGCCTTGTCCTTGTATCTGAGATGGTTGTCTTAAACTTTTAATTGCACCCATTGTTTATGTTGTTTGGGAAGGTTACTCATCTTCCAGGTGTGTCGGATTCTAGGTACTAATCTCTTTATATCCCTATCTGTCAGTTATACGAATCTTCTTGTATTGTCTTTTTCCTCATGTATGTCAGTTTCTGCTTAGTAAAGGACGTTTAACGTCGAAAGGTCTCACGATACTCCTTCGTTTATTTTTCCTTCGTTGCATATCTATATATATATATATATATATATATATATATATATATATATATATATATATATGCAACTGTAATAGCCACATTGCCCTCTTAACCTCTTGAATTTTTTGCTCTTTTCAGGATACGTTTGTGACAAGCGTATCCTGAAAAGAGCAAAGAATTCAAGAAGTTAAGAGGGCATTGTGGGCCATTACAGTTGCATATGTAACTGTAAAAAAGTGACAAGTAGATTCGTTATATAAATATATATATATTGGTAAAAAAGTGACCAGTAGATCTACATATAATATATATATATATATATATATATATATATATATATATATATATATATATATATATGATATTATATATATAGATATATATATACAGTATTAGTAAATGTATGCGATTATGTGTGTATATATATATATATATATATATATATATATATATATATATATATATATATATATATATATATGTATGTATGTATGTATATATATATTCTATATGATAGTTATCACATCACCGCGATTCATATAATCATTCGAGCTACAAATGTCCTTTAATATCTAATTCGCTCTACCCACCTCGGCGGTGGTTTTTCGATCCCATGAGGGGACGAAATTATTATCAACTAAAAATTCCCCTTCGGTACATATATGAAAATATATGTACCGAATTCCGAGTTGAGCGAATTAGATATTAAAGGACATTTGTAGCTCGAATGATATATATGCAAATGTATATATATATATATATATATATATATAATATATATATATGTATATATATATATATATAATATATTATATATATATATATAGTATATATATATATATATATATTATAATATATATATATATATATATATATATATATATATATATATATATATACAGTAGCATAGGGCATATATATAGATAGCATACATATATATATTACTATATATATATATATATATATATATATATATATAAACACAAGGGCATAACGCTAATTCAGAATTGGAAACCCCGAGCAGGATCGGATCAGTCAGTGTAAGCCCTGCAGTAATTATCGTCCCTGTCATAAAAAAAAAGGAACATAGCTAATGGTTATGCATGAGGGTGCATATAAACATTGCGGGCAATATCACAGATGTTACAGGCTGGTAAACACACAGAGACGTGGTAACATCAAATGTTTTTTCCTTTTTCATTTTCAAAGTTTAGCGTTTATAGAGAGCGATGAAAAAATATCATGAATTGTTGTCCTTGATGTAGAAAATGTATTACTTAGGGAAATCATTTACGTAATATACATTAATAAAGGATTCACTTGTTTTATATGTAACCAATAATAAGGGAAGGGAATTTCATACATACATACATACATACATAGATACATGATATATATATATATATATTATATATATATATATATATATATATATATATATATATGATATATATCATATATATATATATATATATATATATATATATCTCAAAAATTACCTTACTTGAAAAAATCAAGTAGATAATCTTGGCTATACTAAACCTTCATTAACTCTCTCTCTCTCTCTCTCTCTCTCTCGCGCTCTCCTCTCCCAATCTTCTCTCTCTCGTCTCTCTCTCTCTCTCTCTTACAAAGATTAAGAGTTTTCCAACACGTCGCAAAATAATAATAAATAATAATAATAATAATAATAAATAATAATAATTAATACTAATACGGTAATCAGAGACGGAACGTAATTCACCTTTGTTAATCAATCCCCAGTGGCAGGAGTGATTCATGGGAAACACGATTCGATCTACTGGGACCAGTGAGTGAGTGAGTGAGAGAGTGAATCATTCCTTTCACTCACTCGTTCATATAACCTACTAACCAAACGGGTGGGCGGGGCTTCCTTCTCAACTCTGCAGCTAAGCCAATGGCGGGTGTTCGGATACCTGGACAACGAACGTTGGGGAAATTGAAACAGTTGAAAATGTTCAAGAGTAAATTGTCTTAGTCAATAAATTGTGGTACTTGGTTATATCGCCCAATATTGCCGGAGGGTCTTGAACATGCTGTGCCAAAATACAAGAAGATACAGCTGGAATATGAAGAGATATTCAAGAAAATCTATCCGACGACGGGCTTGAAATGGTTAGTAATCCGGTGGACTTAGGTTCATTCCCAAAATCGACACGCGTCAACAATTCATGAAGAATTCTTTTCACTCGACTCGCTACCTTAGCTTTATTGATGTTATTTGCTGAAGAGCGAATAAATGAATTAATCTTTACTATTTATCTGTTGAGTTCCTTGTATAATAATGAAATAAAATGCAATGTATAAAAATTGAGGAAAAGCATGTTAATGAATTGTCATCAAAATGAATGGCAAAATAATTATACAATACTGTCTTCTGCTGTGTGTATCAACCAGTGATATAAAATAAAAAAGGTAAATAAATATGAAATGAATGATTGCCCAAATGTATACATACATACATACATACATACACCACACACGTATATATATTATATAAATTTAATAAAACTTTAAACCTTCATTACAAATATATTTAAAATCCTTCCAACCTTTATTAAAGATAAATAAAAAAACTTTCAACCTTCACTGAATTCAAATTTTAAATTTTAAATATTCATAAAAGTTCCAGTTTATGTTCTAAAGCTTCATATCTGTAAGCCTGCATTCTCCTCAATGTAATTTTCGCTTACTCGGGGAGAAAGTTTACAAACTAACTTCTTGTTGTTGTTGTTGGTGGTGGTGGTGGGGGGGAGGGGGTAGGAAAGGTCTATGGAAGAGCCTAAAAAGGTCTGAAAAGGTAAAAGGTGTTTTGTGTTGAGTTAAAAAAAAAAAAAAAAAAAAAAAAAAAAGAGGAGCCTCAGTGGCGTGGTTTGTATGGTGTTGGCGTACTACCTCGATGGCTGCGAGTTCCATTCTCGGGCATTCCATTGAGGTGTGAGAGATGTGTATTTCTAGTGACAGAAGTTCACTCTCAATGTGGTTCGAAAGTCACATGAAGCCGTTGGTCCCGTTGCTGAATAACCACTGGTACCATGCAATGTTAAAACACCATACAAACAAACAAACGTTGAGTTAAAGATACAGGAATGTTAGGACAGGATATTTATTATTTGAACAGTACAGAAAAATTATTTCTAATAAAATGTAGCATATTCATTTTAATTTTCGTTTGTGGAACTATGTGCTATTTCACCCTAGACTTTAGCATGCGCCCTGCGCAAGCTCGAGGTCGGATCATGCCTTGTTAGTCAATCTTCCCTGTTTTACTATAAGTACTCTTATATAGTACCAATGTATTTTATATATATGCACATACATGTAAATATATATTAATAATAAATAAATAAATATATATAATATATATATATATATATATATATATATAGATATATATATACTATATTATATATATATATATATATATATATATATATATATATATATATATATATATATATATATATATATATATATATATATATATATATACATAGGATATATATACTATATATACAGATATATATATATATATATATATATATATATATATATATATATATATATATATATATATATATTATATATATCACATAAGGCGCCTACTAGCATATGACACAAAAAGCGAAAAGCATTCAGTTTCAGTCTGCTCCAGCACACCAATCTGACCAAATACGCCAAGACCAAATACAAATCCTTCTATATATATTTTCAGTTTTTTCCATCTTGAAGTTCCTTAAAAGTACAGACATCCTCCTCCTTCCTCCATCACACCTGAGCGTCTACATATAATCCCTCTCCTCCTCCTCCTCCTCCTCCTCCCGTCAGAATCCTCCGCAGGTCCCGTCCTCTCTCTCTCTCTCTCTTCTCTCTCTCTCTCTCTCCTTCGTAATAACCTCATCTCGTCATTCCCCCCACCCCCCTCCCCAATCGCCGTGCCATTTCGATACGGCTTACTGAGAGAGAGAGAGAGAGAGAGAGAGAAGAGAGAGAGACGCTTAGATATTAGTTATAGTGTGTTGGGCTTGTACACCGGGGACGGCTTAAGCCGAAGTAATCCTCTGTGCAAACAATTTCCTGGAATATCATTGACTCACTTCACTAACTTCCCCACCAGCGCCCTCTCTCTCTCTCTCTCTCTCTCTCTCTCTCTCTCTCTCCCTCGGACACGGGGATGCCGGAGGGGTAAGTAAATGGAGGAAACGACGACAAGATAAAAGGAGTACATAGTGAGAAGGGAATGGAAATATTCCCTCTCTTAACTTCGGTAAGAGAAATTGGAACATAGTTTCTACGTAAATGAAGTTATTTATTTATTTATTTATATTTATTTTGTTTACCAGAGATGAATAAATGGGCACATCACAACACGGAGAAGAGGTAAATCTTTTCCTTAACTGTGCACGTGTGTATGTGCGTGGTTTTTTTTTTTCTTTCTTTTTTCTTTTTAATAAAAGAGATTATTTTGACGTCTTCAACGTGGATTAGTTTTCCTAACGCATGACGAGTCAAGGCCTCTAAAACAGCAAACTATTACAGTCTTCCGCTTGAGTCTGTTACATCATTCATTTATTTCCTACAGTTTATGACAATACTTTGTAAGGCTGTTTATCTAATTCATTACAATTACTCCTTATTTTTTCTAAACTCATTCATGGAATGGAATAGAATATAGGCTTTTGGCCAAAGGCCAAGCGCTGGGACCTAAGACGTCATTCAGTGCTGAAACGGAAATTGACAGTAAAAAGTTTTGAAGGGTGTAACAGGAGGAAAACCTCAAAGGAGTTCCACTAAGAATCAATCGTTAGGAGAGGGTGGGAAGGAAGAAGGAAGAGAGAGAATAAGAACGGAGATACAATAAATGAACGAGAAGGGTTACAGCTTGGGGCCAAAAGGACACTGCAAAGAACCTTAAGTAACGCGTACAGTGCACCGCATGAAATGAACTGAAGGCACTACCTCCCCATGGGGCATCAATGGAGATTGCATTCTTCAAAAGCCACTTCGTCATTTCCACAGTCTTCTGAATAATTCCATACAGCTCACTGCGCATCTTAAATAACAAAACAAACCAGAATTTACATTTTGATGAAACTGAAGACACAGGAGGAATAGGTGGCAAATCTGCCGAAACAGAAAAGCCATCCATTATCTGCGAGATCATCTGACGTCACGCCATGCGAGGGTCAACGAAATTGGGGGGCGTTGTTCCAACGAAGTCGGGGGGCGTTGTTCCAACGAGGTCGGGGGCAGCCAACGAAGGGGGTCCTTGGGGTCGGGGTTTGTTCCAACACCGGGGGAAAGTTCGGGGGGTCGTTGTTCCAACAACGGGAGTTCCAAAAGGGTCGTTGTTCCAACGAGTCGGGGGAGTTAATCAGTCTGAACGTTTTCAAACGCAATGCTTAACGTCACGAAATTCGGGTGGGCGTTGTTCAAGACCGAAGTCGGGGGTCGTTGTTCAAGGAAGCCAACGAAGTCGGGGGTCGTTGTTCAGACGAAGTTCGAGGGGGCGTTGTTCCAACGAATCAAGGGTCGTTGTTCAACGGAAGTCCGGGGTTCGTTGTTCCAACGAAGTCGGGGGTCCGTTGTTTTCCAACAAGTCTTGGGGCGTTGTTCCAACGAAGTCGGGGGGCGTTGTTCCAACGAAGTCGGGGGCGTTGTTCCAACGAAGTCGGGGGGCGTTGGGTTCCAACCGAAGTTTCGTGGGCTTGTTTCAAGACGAAGTTCGGGGGCGGGGGTTGTTTCCAACGAATCCGGGGGCGTTGTTCCAACGAAGTCGGGGGCGTTGTTCCAAGGAACGAATTAAACGGGGGGCGTTTTTCCAACGGGGGATTCAAGGGGCGTTGTTTCCTTGTTCCAACGAAGTCGGGGTTTTCGTTGTTCCAACTAAAGTTCGGGGCGGTTGTTGCACCGAATTGTCGTTGGTCGTTGTTCAAGAAGGGGGGTCGCAATTGTTCCAAACGAAGTCGTGGTCGTTGTTCCAACGAAGGTCGTTGTAATCCAACGTTGTTCCAACGGAAGTCGGGGTCATTGTTCCAACGAGCAGTCGTCTTGTTCCAACGAAGTCGGGGGCGTTGTTCCAACGAAGTCGGGGGGCGTTGTTCCAACGAAGTCGGGGGTCGTTGTTCCAACGAAGTCGGGGGGCGTTGTTCCAACGAAGTCGGCGTTGTTCCAACGAAGTCGGGGTCGTTGTTCCAACGAAGTCGGGGTCGTTGTTCCAACGAAGTCGGGGGTCGTTGTTCCAACGAAGTCGGGGGCGTTGTTCCAACGAAGTCGGGAGGGGAAGCGTTCCAACGAAGTCGTGGGGGTCGTTGTTCCACGAACGTAGGGGGCCGTCGTTCCAACAAAGGGTCGGGGGGCGTTTGTTCCAACGAAGTCGGGGGGCGTTGTTCCAACGAAGTCGGGGGGGCTTGTGTTCCAACGAAGTCGGGGGGGGGCGTTGTTCCAACGAAGTCGGGGTCGTTGTTCCAACGAAGTCGGGGGGCGTTGTTTTCCAACGAAGTTCGTTCGAAGTTCCGGAACGAAGTCGGGGGGCTTTGTTTTCCAACGGGGGGTGGGGGGGGTTGTCCAACGAAGGCGGGGGTCGTTGTTCCAACGAAGTCGGGGGGCGTTGTTCCAACGAAGTCGGGGGCATTGTTCCAACGAAGTCGGGGGGCGTTGTTCCAACGAAGTCGGGGGGCGTTGTTCCAACGAAGTCGGGGGGGGCGTGTTCCAACGAAGCGAGGGGCGTTGTTCCAAACGAAGAAGTCTCGGGGGGGGCGGGGGTCGTTTTCCAACCAACGAAGTGGGCGGGGCGTTGGGGTTCCAAGAAGTTCGGGGGGGGGGGGGCGTTGTTCCAACCGAGAAAAGTCGGGGGGTAACGGGCGTGTTTCCAACGAAAGTCGGGGGCGTTGTTCCGACGAAGTCTGGGGGCGTTGTTCCAACGAAGTCGGGGGGCGTTGTTCCAACGAAGTCGGGGGGCGTTGTTCCAAGGGCAAATTGTAATGGCATGTCTTACGAATCCTTTGGAATATGACAAATTATTACAAGATCCCAGAGCTTCCACTATTAGGCAATGTTTGGAAGGCTGACTACTGTCACATGTTTCAGAGAAGAATGCAGTGCTTTTACAAAGCACCATGCTCAGCACTTTATATACACAAACATATAAATTTATACATTTTAGTGATCTCGGGATCGAACCCGAGTATTTCAAATTACAATTCATGGGCGCTACCTACTGACCCACACAGGTAGCGCCCTCGTCTTTCAATTTGAAAGACCTGGGTTCGATTCCGATGTGAATCAGGTAATTATTCCTGTTGCACACGTGATTGGGTGATGATTATATCTTGATTATTTTTAACATATACACACATACATACATATCTATATACATATATATTTATATACATACATACATATGTATATATATATATATATATATATATACACATATACAGATATATATATATATATATATATATATATATATATATATATATAGTATATATATTATATATATATATATATATATATATATATATATATATATTCCATACTTTATTGTTCTCAGTTGGGCAGCTATATCATTTTCTAAATGATTTTTGAAGCAAAAATCATCCATCACAAAGAGGAATAAATTTCAAATAGACATGTTAAAATAATAATTATTTTTTTTTATTGTTCCATAAGAATCGACCACAGCATGCCATGAAAGCACAAAAACAGAAAAAAACCACGTTTTTTACCACAGGACTACTAACCAATTGGAGCACTTTTGTTATCAATAACACAAGATCCAAAGTCATGCTTTTATACAAGAGACTCCCAGTCAACATAACGAACTAATAATAGCAAAGACCTTCCTTTTGACACAAAACTTCCCAACACATTTTTAGGAGATATGGAAACGAAATGATAAGGGACAAAATTAGACAAGGCATGATCCGACCTCCATCTTACTCGGGGCACTTGCTAAAATCTACGGTCAAATAGAGCGTTGTTTCACCAACGAAAATTTAAATATCCTATATTTTATTAGAAATAATTGTTCTGTACTGTTTAACATGCTCATTATTTATTTATTACATTTTCATTCTAATAAATAAGTCATAAATATCCTCTCCTAAAATTCCTGTATCTTTAAGTCAATGCGAAACACCTTTTTCAGACCTCTTTAGGCTTTCCTACCCGCCCCCCCCCCCCCCCCCCCCCCCCCCCCCCCCCCAAAGAAGAACAGCAAAGTAGTTTGAAGGCTTACTCCCCGAGTAAGCGAAAATGTAAAAAGAGCGAGAGAAAAAAAAACCCAACCCTTAACTCATATCCGGGGGCTGCTTTACTTATTTCACGCCCGGCTGGTTTATCTCCCACCGACCCACTTCTACCTTATCTTCTTTTCTTTTTTTTTCTTTTAAGCTGTTAACGGCTTCTATACACCGCCGCGTTTCTCTCCCACCCCCACCACCCCCTCCCCAAAACCTACGGGGACATAAAATCGCACGCTCCTCTGCCCTTGCCTATTACGCCCAAATTAATACGCTCCGGAGCGGTGAAATGCGTAGATTTAGTGTAGGACGCTTCTGAGACTTAATGTTGCAGAAATTAGTAATAATAGTTGTCCGCGGGATGTAAAAAAAATGACAGGCGATGCTATTAGGGCGGACTCCTTCTGCAAAATATCGTCTCAAAGATGCTACTACGGCAGAGAGGCACCATCACCAGAGGTAGCAGTTGCAGTAATAGCAGCAGTAGCAGTAGCAGTAGAAGTAACAGTAGCAATAGAAGTAGCAGTACCAGTACCACAAGCTAAGCTGAATCAGTGGCAGAACTGCTGGTAGAAGTATTATTAATACCAGTAATTGAGAATAAAACTGGCGCATATATTATACGCTGCGGGATCAGTGGAAGGGGTAGGAAGGATGTAGATGGGTTGGGGGGAGGGGGGAAGCAGTAGCAGACATTGTCAATAAGATAATGGCCCTTTTCGTCATAATGACAACGAGCAGCATCCCTACACTATGGCAGCAACTTATCCGTCATTATCGGAGAAGTTCGTGGTCCTCTGGCGGCGACGGAAGAAAGCGCCGAATGTAAACACTTACTCTCTCCAGGTTCCTTGAGCGAATATACCTCTTTAATTCTTTATTTATCCATTCTCTGTTTGTAGATTTCAAAATAACACTGAAGTGAATAAAGTGTAGGCAAAGTTCGACATTATTCAGGAGTAATTTGGAATGGCTGAAACGCCTGAATCGAAAAATCAATAACAAAAACTCTCTACACAAACACGGTGTGAACATGAGGGACATCTTCCCTGGGAGTGCCATACGAGAGTTCGTTGTGTTCAGCTTAAATCATCACAAAATCAACGCGATACAAAACGTTATAGATGAACTGGCAATTCGTTTCCCCTTCGTCTTCTGCCGATTCAAAAAATGGAGACGACAGGAGAAGAAGATGAAAAAAAGAAAGTCTTAGGAAAATTTCACCCCTGTAAGATTTGTCTCAGGGGATAGGCACTGGATATTAAATAGAGTTCAAATAGCAAAAGGAAAACATACATTATATTTCAATGGCTATGTCTGATTAAGTATGTAAGATAGGAAGCATAAAAATAAAACTCCCATTTTGAGAAAAAAACATAAGTGGATTCTATCTTGAACTAAAATTCTCTCTCTCTCTCTCTCTCTCTCTCTCTCTCTCTCTCTCTCTCTCTCTCTCTCTCTCTCGTAACATAATTAAGTCTACAGGTCCCATTAATCATTTAATCCTCACGCCAGATAGGGAGGCTTAAGTCCACATTTTATGTATCTCCTTCCTCAGTCTTTTTCACAAATAGGCCTACGCAGTTGGAGCTATACCAATCATAGAGCATGGGAAATTCATATGTCCATAACTCAGGAAATGGAACCGGCTGTGTGTGTGTGTGTATTTTATATATATATATATATATAGTATATATATATATTGTATATATCATATATATATATATATATATATCTATATATATATATATATATATATAATAATATAGGCATCAATACAAAAATAGGCAAATAGAAAAAACACGAAGACATCAATCAAGGCATCATCAAAAAGGCAAATGCAAAAAAAAAATACCATCACACGACGCCAATCACTGCCGCGTAATCAACGCCCCCAGGTGTTTATCCATTCATGCACACCCTGATTCCCTGACACTCCCGCGTGTGACGTCATGATCCACCTCACATGCTTAAGCCTAAATAAAACATAATGAAAGGCCCTTCAAGCCTCTTCTTATGAGGCCGATGCAGCAACCAATGCACCAAACACAAAAAAAAAAAAAAAAAAAAAGATACAATGCTATAATCGGGTATCGATTATCACAAAGATGGAGTGATTTCCCTCACGCTGGAATGATGCAGTGGGGAAGGGGGTGGGGGTGGGGGGGGGCGACCAGGGGGTGGGGTTGGGGTTAAGGCGAAGATGTGGGGCGGGAGGAGAGCGTTACTAATTATGACGAGTAAATTTAGCGTCACAAACACGGAAGGCATCGATGCAAAATATATAATTCAATAGTAATATTCAGCGAGAGAGAGAAGAGAGAGAGAGAGAAGGAGACCGTTAGCATAGCAAAGATAAAAAAAGATAAAAGGATTATTTTCCTATAATCCTCAACTAGCCTAAAGTTTCAAGGGCTGGCATTGGATTACATTCATTCTAGAGGAGGTATTTGCATAACTCAAACATAAAAATTCATAAAATTAATAATAATAATAATAATAAAATAATTAATAATAATAATAATAATAATAATAATAATAATAATAATAATAATAATAATAATAATAATAATAGGTAATAATAATAAATATATCACAACTGGGCAGCTGACACTAGAGTGAGGCATTCCAGACATTTTCTCAACCTTAAAAATTTTCTTGTAATAAAGATATCACAAAAAAGTGGCAACTTAAGGAATGCATATATACAAACATACAATTTACTATATACACAAATACACACACACACACATACACAGACATATATATACTTATATATATATATATATATATATATATATATATATAAGTAATGTATATATATATATATATAATATATATATATATATATATATAATTACTGTTGACATTTTAGTGAAGAATCTTTAGTCTGACAATGAAGACTTGTTGAAACAAAGCAATAGAATATACTTTTCATTTTTTTTACGCATCATTACAGCACTGTACACTATAGAAAATTATATAAATAAAAAACACACTCTCTCCTACTGAATTAATAATAATAATAATAATAATAATAATAATAATAATAATATAATAATAATAATAATAAAGCCTACTACCTTCAAATAATCATAAGTTTCTGACCACTATATACGCAATGCATTTCAATATAAAAAAACTAAGTTCAACACCTTGGAAAAAGCCTTCCTGGGCAAATTTCTTTAAGAAAGGCCAAAACCACTCACCCCCCCCCCCCCCCTCCCCCCCCCGCCCCCCGCCCGCCCCTTCGCCGTCCGTCCCGTCAAGATGACGAGCGCCTCTGAAAACCGTCCAGAACTATAGAACTATATACTAATAATAATTAGCTGCCAGTGTTATACACGTTCAGCAGCAACCGATCGTTATACTTTGTTAACTCGTCGTAAAACTGGTGAACAAACGAGATTCCTCTCCTCCCCGCCCCCCCCCCCCCCCCCCCCCCCAACCACCACACCCCACCTCCTACATCACAGCTTTAACGATCCCCGTTGGTGGAACCATATCATTAAACAATCTCGCTCTCATCACAAAACCAATGCCTCTCCCTAGGTGACTCTCTCCCCTCTACTCCCCTCAACTAGGGCCATCCGCACACCCCCCACCCATGGTGGAAAACAAGGCGACGTCGGAGGTAGCGAGCAGCAAGCAATACTTTTGATGGCGGTAGGGATGGAGTTGGTCAAACACATTCGGTCTCCCGTTGAAGGCGGTGTTTTTGTACTTCTCGCCTCAGGTGATGAGACAGGCGCCTCTTTGGAGGCAGATGAGATGATTCACATAACAGAGCTTTAAAAGTTCTCATTCTGGAAGACACTGTCACGAAAGAATATTGAACAGATAACAAAAATATCTACGGCTAAATCCTTGTTTCACCAATGGAAATTAAAACAAATATGCTATATTTCATTAGAAATAATTTTTTTGTGCTGTATAAAACAAAAATGCACATGATCTATCTTTTACATTTTCATTCTCGTAAATAAATCATAAATATCCTATCCTAAAATTCCTGTATCTTCAACTCAATGCAAAACACTTTTTCTGACCATTTTAGGTTCTTCCATAGCCCTTTCCTACACCCCCACCACCAATAACAACACACTGGTTTGTAGGGTTACTCCCCGAGTAGGCAAAATTACCATGCAAAGTTAACCATGCTTTAGAACTACGGTACACGTATCTATATATATATATATATATATATATATATATATCTATATAATATATATATATATATATATATATATGTAATGTGTATATGTATGTATGTATATATATAATTATGTATATATATATATATATATATATAATATATATATATATAGATATATATATATATATATATATATATGACTTGCTAAATATATTCTGTAAAAACAGAATTCCATCTGATGGAAGTAGCCCATGAAAACGCCAAAATGTATGAAGTAAGTATTTACTTTCTACATTCTGGCGTTTTTATGGTCTCTTTCCCTTCCATATATATATATATATATATATATATATATATATATATATATATATATATATATATAATATATATATGCTGAGTGCGATTTCAAACAAACAGAAAAATATCGAAAACAATAAGAAAAAGATAAGAACGTTACTTCTTTATTCCCCTTGATATAATTGATGTGGGTAAAATAAAATAACTGATGAGGCTGACAAACTGACATCTTTAAGGAGGTCAATAACAGCAATATATATATATATATATATATATATATATATATATATATATATATATATATATATATATGCTAGTGAAGAAAGAATAATTCATTATAAATTAATTCGCCGTTTTGTTTTCACGCTACTGTGCCATTACTTTCCTTTTCCTCTCCATTCATCGCTGCAATTTCCGTTCTCTCTGTCCCTCTTCATCTCTCTCCTCTCTCTCTCTCTCTCTCTCTCTCTCTCTCTCTCTCTCCATCGTACTCCAGTTCCACCTTCTTCAGCTTTTATCAGCGTTTCCTCTTCTCGTGATTCTATCATCCGGTCATCTATCTCCTCTTTATTATAATTTCCTTTCCAGTCGTTTTCAAGCAGTTATCCTCCCGTGTGATCTCCGCTTTATTCGCCCCGTTATTTATTTTTCCCCTTGTTACCCTTCTTCTTGATCTCCTAACACTCTTCTCTCTTTCTCTCTCTTCTCAGCTGCGACAGGTTATCTTATCCTTATCGCTTAAACTTCCTTCCTGTTATCGTTATGCCTCTGTTATCAAATTTAATACTTCTATTCACTTTCACCACAACATTCAGGTTGTGGTGAAAGTGAATAGAAGTATTAAATATATTAAATCATATATTAAATATATATATATATACTACACAACACACATATATATAATATAATATTTTTATATAATATAAATAAAATATAATAAAATATATATAAATAAATAAAAAAAAAAATTAATTAAAATTATATATTAATATAAATATATAATATATATACTATATATATATATATATATATATATATAGAAATATATACCATATCTATATATATATATATATATATATATAATATATATATATATACATATATATATAATATAATATACAACTAAACTATGCTTATAAATATTATAATAATATAATTATAATATTTATAATATATAATTATTATATATCATATATATCTATTTAATAATCTTAATATATTATTAATAATATTATAATATAATATGTTGTAATAAAAAAATATATCTATATATATTATGATATATAATACTATATATATATATATGAGTAATATTATCTATAAATATTAATTATAAAACTATATATAACTATATAAAATAATTTCTATTCAAACACGGTGACAGTGAAAGCCTTGAATATACAAATATATTAGATAATAAAGATCATGGGTAATAAAAACGAGGAAACTAGAAGACGGTAGAAAATTCCAGATTGCTAAAGAAGAGTATAGGAAGAGAGAGAGAGAAGAGAGAGAGAGAGAGAGAGAGAGAGAATAACTTTCCATCATTTGGAAATGTGACGATTAAAAATATGCACGAAACAGGATGAATTGAATGATTAATGGATTTTTTTACCAAGGCTGAAGATCGATGACTCACAGAGAGAGAGAGAGAGAAGAGAGAGAAGAGAGGAGAAAAAAAACCATGTCGCATTCACCTTCCATTCACTGAATTAATAATCAAGGAAGATATGGCAGTTTACTCGAGCGACAAAGTCATTCTCGGCCGAATCGAATAGAAAACAGAATTTAGGCCAAAGGCCAAGCGCTAAGACCTATGAGGTCATTCAGCGCCGACGGGGAAACTGGCACTGAAAAGGTTTGAGAGGTGTAACAGGAGGAAAACCTCAAAGCCGTTGCCCTATGAATCAAATCTCAGGAGAAGGCTGAGGAAAGTAAGATGGAAGAAAGGGAATACGAACGGAGGTACAGTAAGAGGAATATGAGGGGTTGCAGCTAGGGGCCTGCAAAGAACCTGAGAGACAGTTTACGCCCGGCCTGAAGAGGCTGGACCCCCCAACAGAGAAAGGAGGAGCGAGTTCTTCCTCTAGAGGAACCTTAGGCCTAAGTAAGCGAGAGTGAAACGGCAATGTTTAAGAGTTTTTATCTTATGAAAAAAGAGGAAGAACTTTCTTAAAAAAAAAAAAGGGGGGTAAAACTTTTAGGGAAACCACTGGAGGAGGAGGAGGAGGAGGAGGAGGAGGAGGAGGAGGAGGAGGAGGTGGAGGAGGAGGAGATCTGAAGCGCCATCGTACACAGCAGAAACAGAGCAGTCAGATGAAAGCCCAAAGTCTCGGAGAATGTCTATGATGAGCTTCTCTTTTTTTATTTGAGCCTCATCAGACTCTATAAGCATACAGAGCCACTCAATGGAGCCTTGGTAGCAAAACAGGCTTTATACTTTTTTTAATGTAATTAGCTGTCTAAATTTGACAATCATCAAAGGGCACCCGTCGACTATACAGGAAAGGAAATAGGCTTACTGAATTTTTTCCCTTTTTTACAATACTGTTCATTAAACTCAGTGTATCTACATAATACATTCAATAAATTCGCCCACTTGGCCATTCAAATAACGTCCAACAAAACATAACCTATAATAATAAAATCCGAGTGGATCTCTCTTGTTTGTCCGCCCCGGGTGGAGGCGGGATAGGTAGGGGATCGGGAGGCTAGGGGAGACATGACGGGCAGCGGCGGGTTCCAGCACAGCGTAGCTAGCGCTATCAAGCTCGTGATTAAACAATAGAAGAGCTTTCTTGGATAGAAATTACATGAAAACAGTCCTTGGATTATACTTAGGAAGAGAATGCCACTCGAATGCACACGATTACATTTGGGAAAGAACACGCTAACACGCTCACTCGACCGAGCATCCAAGATGCGAATTGGGAGAGGGCTAAAGGTCACCTGTCAATTTTGCAACCAGGCAAGAATACCTGCGCCGTTCGGCAACCCTTTAAAGAAGAGTGCCGCTAATCTTGAGCGATTTATGCTGGAACTTCCATAACAGAAGAAGACACAAAGTGTATTCAAATATACAGTTTCTTGTCACGATACACTATGAAAACAAGTCAAATGATTTGGTTTCACCTGCTCAGGGCATCCATAGATTAAAATACTGAATTTACATAGTGAAATCATAGAGAAACAAGTGAACAATGCGCTGAAGTTTCTTCGGCGAAATCGTGTGTTCTGTAGATCGTATAATCAAGGCCACCGGAAATACATACATCTATCTCTCAGCGGTTTCGGTAAAGGGCTGCATGAGCCGCGTCCCAAGAAGCTTTACCCACGGCCCTGTGGTGGCCTGACCCGTCTCTTTCCAGATGCACAATTATGGGTAACTTTATCCTTAAATAATATAAAAACTAGTGAGGCTAGAGGGCTGCGATTTTGGTATGTTTGAGGGTTGGAAGGTGGATGACCAACATACCAATTTGCAGCACTCTGGTCTCACGAGTTTTCAAGATCTGGGGGCGGACGGAAAAAGTGCGGGCGGATAGAAAAAGCCGCCACAATAGTTTTCTTTTAGTCAACTAACATATCTGTAGCTTATACTTTAATTTTCATACATAAATCGCTGTGGTCCTTGTATAATTAAAATGTACAAAAATGACATAGGAATTATACAAAAAATATCTGTTTTTTTCCAGCCAAATAAAAACCCCATAATATTCTCTCCGACATTCATAAACTACCTATTTCAAGAAACTGATTTAATACCCATAAAATCGGTCTCTAAAAATAGTCTTTTCCAGCCAAAAACACATTCCATAATTTTCTACTTGATGAATAATAAAAGGAAAGATAAAAGAGAACGTGTTTTTTTTACAGTATTTTTTAAGGAATTTTCAACCAGATAAAGAACAGAAAATGACAGAAAATCGAACCACAAACATTCTCTCTCTCTCTCTCTCTCTCTCTCTCTCTCCCTCTCTCTCTCTCTCTCTCTCTCTCTATCAACATTTTGAAGGAACTTTCGGCCAGATTCAGAACGGACAATGGCAGAAATGCGAACCACACACCACTCTCCCCCCCACCCTCTCTCTCTCTCTCTCTCTTCTCTCTTTATAAATATTTTCTAAGGTATTTTCAACTACATAAAGAACGCACATTGACAGAAATTCGAACCATAAACACTCCCCATCCTAACACCCCCCCCCCCCCCTTCCCTCTCTCTCTCTCTCTCTCTCTCTCTCTCACAAACACACACAGACAAACACACAGTCCCTATCAATATAAGATCTCAGATGACAACGAGGCCGTCCCCAAATTTCTGGAACAAAGGGTCTCCTCGCCCGCCCATTTTATTGGTCTTTCAATCCTAATTTACATAGGAGAGAAAAGTCTATGGGGATGATGTTATGGAAGTCGCTTCCAAAGTTATTGTGAAAAGAAACGACATCGTAGTTATACGAAGTGGGTCGTAAATTTTCAGGGCTGGGTGGGGGTAGATATGGATTCATGGATTTCTGGATTTTGGAAGGAGGAATGAAGGACCTAGTGCTTTTGGATTTCTGGAATTTTGGATTTTGGAAGGAGGAATGAAGGACCTAGTGTTTTCGGATTCCTGGATTCCTAGAGTTTGGAAGGAGGAATGAAGGGCCTAGTGCTTTCGGATTCCTGCATTTTTGGATTTAGGAAGGAGGAATGAAGGACCTAGTGCTTTCGGATTCCAAGATTCCTAGAGTTTGGAAGGAAGAATGAAGGACCTAGTGCTTTCGGATTCCTGGATTTGTGGATTTTGGGAATGGAGGGCCTGGTGCTTTCGGATTCCTGCATTTTTGGATTTAGGAAGGAGGAATGAAGGACCTAGTGCTTTCGATTCCAGATTCCTAGAGTTTGGAGGAAGAATGAAGACCTAGTGCTTTCGATTCCTGATTTTTGTGGATTTTGGGATGGAGGGCCTGAGTGCTTTCGGATTCCTGCATTTTGGATTTAGGAAGGAGGATGGAGTACCTAGTGCTTTCGGATTCCTGGCCTTTTTGATTAGGGAAAGGAGGAATGAATGGACCTAGTGCTTTCGGATTCCAAGATTTCCTAGAGTTTGGAAGGAAGAATCAAGACCTAGTGCTTTCGGATTCCTGGATTTGTGGATTTTGGGAATGGAGGGCCTGGTGCTTTCGGATTCCTGGATTCCTAGATTTTGGAAGGAGGAATGAAGGACCTATTGCTTTCGGATTCCTGGATTCCTAGATTTTGGAAGGAGGAATGAAGAACCTAGTGCTTTCGGATTCCCTTTGTATTTTTGGAATTTTGAAGCGGTAATAAAGGACCTAGTGGCTTTCGATTCTGATTTCTAGAGTTTGGAAGGAGGAATGAAGGACTAGTTGCCTTTCGGATTCATGGATTTTGGCCATATTTGGAAGGAGAAGAAGGACTAGTGCTTTCGGATTCCTGGATTCCTAGAGTTTGGAAGGAGGAATGAAGGACCTAGTGCTTTCGGATTCCTGGATTCCTAGAGTTTGGAAGGAGGAATGAGACCTAATGCTTTTTTTTTTTTTCGGATTCCTGTATTCCTAGAATGTTGGAGGGAGGAAGGAAGGCCTTAGTGCTTTCGATTCCGTGGATTCTAGATTTTGGAGGAGGAAATGCAAAAGGACCTAGTGCTTTCGGATTCCTGGATTCCTAGAGTTTGGAAGGAGGAATGAAGGACCTAGTGCTTTCGGATTCCTGGATTCCTGGATTTTGGAAGGAGGACTGAAGGACCTAGTGCTTTCGGATTCCTGGATTCTGGAAGGAGGAATGAAGGACCTACTGCTTTCGGATTCCTGGATTCCTGGATTTTGGAAGGAGGAATGAAGGACCTAGTCTTTTGGATTCCTGGACTTTGGAAGAAGGGAAAAAGGACTCGTGCTTTTGGATTCCTGAATCATGGATTTTGAAAGAAATAATGACACGCTACTTTTGGATTCCTGGATTTTGGAAAAAGGAATATGGAAGGACTCGGGCTTTTGGATACCTGAAATCCTAGATTTTGAAGAAGGACACTCCTTCTTATGTCTTGGGATGAAGGTTCGTTATGTACAGTGGTGCTAAAATCTCATGCGACATGATTCTTTTTGTATCGTCCAGATTCTCAGACTCAACGTGACGTTGCCAAGTAGTGTTAGACTTTTTTTTTTATTTCTAATGCCATGCATGTCGAAAAGTTTGCGAATTCATAGCGATCCAGAATTTTCCTTAAAATGGTTTAAAGGTTCAATAAAATAAATTGAAATTCTTTATGCATTGCTATAATTCGTAATCGGTGCGATTTGAACTGATTTTTTTACGTTACTTAGTTCACAGTGTGGTGTGTTAAGGTTAACTGTGCTATCAATGAAAGCACACTTAGCATGCTCCTCGGACTGGTCAACATAACTACGTCTGCAGCATTATGACAGTAGACCTAATAAGCTCAACAGTCATTACAACATTTTCAAAGTAGGAATATGAATTAAAACAGTTTTTCTTTGAATGTTGAAGTTTTCGGCTGGGTTTAAGCTGCCTGTATGTTGCAAAATGTTTTATAGGTCATGAAAAATAATCTAAGCCTTCTGAGATGTAATCTGTTACTAATAAATTTATTTGTAGAGATTACCTGTTTCTTTGAGGAAAACAAGAGAATAGAATACAACCGTGTTCTTTGAATGTCAAGTTTCAGGGCTGTGTTTAATTCCTGAGTTCAAAATGATTTATAGGCAGAAAAATAATCTAGCTTCTATGTAATCTGTTTACTAAGTATTATTTGAGAGATTACCTGTTCTTGAGGAATAATAGATGATGATGATTTGATTATATATGAGAAGATGGCTTATTATAAAATCGAAATATCGAAGTATAATATCAAGGCGTGTGGAACACTTATTTTCTAATTGGTTTAAAATATTACTTTCTTTTAAGTCCTGCTTGCTTTGGTGAATAATTTATTCTTTCATAAGGTAACTTGAAGTATAAGAATGTGTAGATAACCTCATTTGCTTTCTGGCCAGAAATTGTTAATAGAGAGATGTGACTGTTCAGTGTAAAGTAAGGAAATCTAACACCTAGGCCTAGGAACAATATCTATGCTTTGACAAAAGAATAACTGCATAAGCGAATATGTGGTAGTATGCCATAATTTTCGAAATATTTAAGAAATATAACAAATAATTATGTATGAAAATCCAAATATTCCTCTAACACATATAAAAAAAAGGTTTTTAAGATAATTTCACTGACGCTACTCATTTAGATCTACTTATGTTACACCAGCTGGTTGTTCTTGCACCGACACTAATGATACGTCACACAAGCTCCCATCACACGGTGATATCGGTGGGCGCATTCTACTTTTGTATGTAATTATTTACATTTTTTTCAGCGTTAAGGTGTAAAAGCAGTCAAATAGGACTATTTCAAATTTTATACTTGCTTTGGAAGCATTTTTAATATTATGACTTTTTTTCGTTTTTTATTTAACTTTTGAACTGAGGTTTGATGACGACTTCATTTTGGTCAAATGCTTCAGCGTGTGTTGGAACATGTTTTGTTGAAAATTTCGTAAGGAGAATTTTGTCTGAAATTTGGCTACACGTGAGATTTTCTTACTGTTTTGAAATATATGACAGATTTCATTCTTATGAAACATACTATGGCCTTATTGTATGCAATAATCGCGTTTGCGCACTGAAATAATAGATAAATATGGATCATGCTAGGTTGCCAGTTAGTGGATTTTGAACGAAATAATATGGAGTCATGTCGCATGAGATTTGAGCATCACTGTACTTAATCTGGAAACATGAAATTGAAAAAAAGCGAAAAAAATCCACACATACAAACTTAAGAGGTATTATATCTAAGTATATTTGGTACTAGAAATGATTGCTGATTGATTTATGGTTACTATATCTGGCGTCGCAAATCCAGGTTATTGAACCGTAACATACGAACAAGAAAGATACTTGTCGGCGTATTTATAATGAAATATATATATGCATATATATACATATATACATAAACCATTCTCTGCCTAGGCAAGCGTATGAGTACCCAAAATTCTCGAGGATTTTTCCCATAATTCAACGCACTCTGTCTCTTTTATCTGCGCGTAATTCCTCGAAGGTTGTAATAAATTTTTGTTTTCCAATTGGCATTTCCAAAGACCTGGAACAATGGAGAGGGGGCGGGGAGAAAAGTTTATTTATGCCTCTTCTTCCTCTCTCTCCCTCCTTTCTTATCTCTTCCCCCTCTCTCTCTCTCTCTCTCTCTCTCTCTCTCCGGGGAAGAAAAGATTATGCCTTCCTTTCTCTCTCTCTGGCTATCTCTGCCGAGGCCTAACATCCAGAGAGAGAGAGAGAGAGAGAGAGAGAGAGAGAGAGAGAGAGAGATGTTTCAAAGAATATCACAAGCTGCGTGTGTGTGAGAGAGAGATAGAGAGAGAGAGAGACGTCAGACAATATCACAAACTATATGGTGTGTGTTTGTGTTTGTGTGTGTGCTTGTGTGTATATGTCAGAGAGAGAGAGAGAGAGAGAGAGAGAGAGAGAGACTCCTCCATAAAAACACCTTCCCAGAACTGGCCTGGGAAGGCAGCACATGAGCTAACGACTGGAGGTTAAGTTCACCTTTAATCTCGGCGTTTGGTTCCAGCCTATGTGAGAGAGAGAGAGAGAGAGAGAGAGAGAGAGAGAGAGAGAGAGAGAGAGAGAGAGAGAGAGAGAGAGAGAGAGAGAGCAAGTGTTAATAATTTAGGTAATCAATACACAGGATAGACGAGAAGACTGAAGTTGGAGATGACGATAGTGAGGAGAGGAAGATGTTGATGGGGGGATAAGACGGCGATAGTGAGGAAAATGTGAAGACAGTGAGAGATGGATGATAGGAAACGATGGAGATGGTGAGAGAAGATGATGCAGGCGAAAGAGGGAAGAAGATAGTGGGGAAAGAGTGACGATGATAGCGGGGAAAACTGAAGACAGTGAGAAGACAGCAGTAAGGAGACAATGATGGTCAATATTGAGGAGAGAATAAGATGATAGTGAGATAAGATGGTGAATGAGACTGATAGTGAGGAGAGGTCAATATAAAGAGGAGTATGGCGATAAGAAAGGGGAAGGCGTGCGGCCCAAAAGCCAAAGGATGCGACAGAAATGCCTTCCGGTTTGTGTATGAGAGAGAGAGAGAGAGAGAGAGAGAGAGAGAGAGAGAGAGAGAGAGAATTATTCTAATCTTTCACAGGAATGTATGAAAAACTCAAAGATAAAAATAAAGGAAAAGAAAGTAATCCAATACGAAGATTGAAAAAAAATAAAATTAAAAATAAGTACGAAAAATGACAATGAGTAAAACACGATGCACAATATTCGAAAATATAACCAGGATTCCTGACATATTTAAAAAAAAAATCTAACACGTTAACGACGACCATCCACAATTTCTTCTAATTCCTCTTATTCTTCTTCTCAGCTTAATCCCTAGTCGGGGTCGCTGTTTCTAACACTCGCTGAACGGCCCATTGCATTATTTGTCTGGCCAGATGTCTTAATGACGTATATGCCCTTTCTATTCATCCGGGCTTCGGACCTAATAAAAATCTAAACAATAAATCTCAATTCTGATATCCTACTAGGACTGCAGGATTTGATACTCTGCTTAATGAGTAAATCCTGAAACTCTCAGCACCTGCTCCAACTTCCTCCTACAACTCCTACAATTCCTCCTCCTCCTCCTCCTACAGCTCTTCCTCTTCCTCCCTCCCTCTCACTTCTATTTTCCTCAACCGGAGAAGGAAGCAGCAGCATGACGGGGTTGGGGTTAGAAAAGGGAGGGGTGTTGGAAAGGAGTAAGGGGGAGGGGGTCTGATTGATCTCCAGACCAAGAGGCCATCAATCAGAGGATGGAAATTGAAAAGCTATCGTGATTAATCGATGCATCTCAGCTCTTGCTTCTTAAATGATTATGATTAATCACAGACACAAACAACACCAAAAACATGAAAGTCAAAAAATAATAATAATAATAATAATAATAATAATAATAATAATAATAATAATAATAATAATAATAATAAGAATAAGAAAAAAAAGACATCTCTAGAAACAAACTGCTTTGACCGGGGACTTTCCATTTCCAAAGTACCTTAAATTCCCTTGTTATACATGTTATATATATAATATATATATATAATATATATATATAATATAATATATATATATATAATATGTATATATAGTATATTTATATATATTATATTGGTATATATAATATATGTATAGTATATATATGTATAGACATATTATATAGATACATATATATAAGATATATATATGTATACTATATATTATATATAATATATATATTATGTATAACACCTGTATATTATTATATATACATATATATATGTATAGTATGTATATCATATATATATATATAGATACATATATATATATATTATTAACTAATATAAAAACATATTTGGATACCGACATCGCATATATGCATCTACAAGACGAGAGGTCACATATAAACCATAAGAATTTTTCTAAAAAAAATCCTAATATCTTTTATTCCAAATAATCCTTATGAGATTGTGATCAAAATTTCTTACAGCGGAAATTAAAAAAAAAACTAAAAAAAAAAAATCAAATAAACAAGACAAATAGAAACACAATTCCTGCACCCAGCTCTTTACACGAATGCTCAAGCTAAATGGAGAGAGAGAGAGAGAGAGAGAGAGAGAGAGAGAGAGAGAGAGAATTACTAACACCAATAAAGTCTACGGCCCTTCCTCTCCCTATTTCACTATACAGCCAGGTACCGGTGGCCATCTTGGAACGCCCAAGTTCCAGCAATTAGGAAGAAATAAGCCGTACTTCCTATTCCCAATAATCAGGAGGACTTCCTCCTGCTCCTCCAATCGAAAAAGGTCGTTGCTCCCAAGTGTTATTGTTAACCCCATAAACGAGGAGAAACAGCACTTTGAAGCCATACACCTAAGTTTATGGAACTAAGGACCAGGTGTGAGGTCCTTGTCTCCGTGTTCACATATTTTCTCAGGGGATTGATAACGAGAGAGAGAGAGAGAGAGAGAGAGAGAGGGGGGGGGGGGGGGGGTAAGTCAAGGGACGCTTGTATGCATGGGAAAATACAGCTGAGTGGCTACAGGGTATGCAGACGTCCCTAGAATCTGACGGACCCTGTATATATGAGAAAACTTCTTAATTGAACTACCAAATCTCTCTCTCTCTCTCTCTCTCTCTCTCTCATATCCTCCTCTTCTGCCATCACTGCTGCGAGGTTTTCGCATATAAAATAAAACAGCAGGCAATACATCTTTTATTACCCTTTTACCTTTGGTCATGTCATACAGCAACCAATAAAAATGTATGCTGTTTAAAGTTACTAAAAACATAAAATTTAAGGTCAAAACTGATAATGAATGAATTCTCCGATGCTAACGAAAAAGTTGATGCGCTTTTTGGAGTTATATCGAAGACAATTGGTCATTGGCCTAACGCATTTATTTTTAAGCAATCAAGAGTGCCTTGTTGTCTTCATTTCTATTCCAGGTTTAAGAGAGAAAACAAGAACTCTTTGGTTTCTCTTTTGTTCCCCGAACCACGAGATATGTCTCCCACCTCATAAAGAGACAATGCTAAGAAACCCTTGCTCAATTTTTTAAGTTCTCAGCCAATTCGAAGATATCTAACTCAAGAACCAGACATAGACTTCTATCTCAGCTCTTCTCTAAATCTGGAATGATCCTGTCCGCCTCCCAAACAAAAGAGCCTCAGATAACCTTCGCACGAAGCAATTGGAAATAGAATATAAAATTTAAGCCGAAGGCCAAGCGATGGGACCTCATGAGGTCAATCAGCACTGAAAGGGGAATTGAGAGAGATTTGAAAGGTATAACAGGAGGGAAACCTTGCAGTTGAACTACGAAATAATGGATGGGAGATGGTGGAAAGTAAGATGGAAGAAAGAGAATATTATTATATATTATTCCAAAGAGAACGAGCACCCAAGGGAGCTATTGACTTGCAATCCAAGTTTCCAAAGTGTATGGTGTTCATTAGGAAGAAGTAACAGAAGGTAATGGGATATACAGAAAGAAAGACGAGAAAAAAAAAAATACATATGAACGGAGGTACAGTAAATGGAATGAAAGAGGAGGCAGCCAGGGGCCTGAGGAAGGGACGCTGAGAAGAACCTTGAAAAATGCCTACAGTGCAACGTGTGAGGTGTACTGACGGCATTACAAACATCCACCAACCCACACAGGGGCTCGCATGATAGACGAAAAAAACACCGCCTGACGGAGGCCTGAATTCGGCGGAAGATTACAGTACCGCCCCGACCCACGACCCACTCCAACCGAATGATGACCTTTCCCTCATGAAAACGGGACCCTAATATCTTGAAAACTAACTATAGAATCTTCTTGGAAATAGTATCATTGTATTTCCCACACCCAAATGACCTGTTTCATTTCGAACTTATCCCAACCTAACCTAAGGGCATGGCAGAAAAACCGGGGCTGGTGGAATACTAGTTTACATTCTTGGGAATCTGCCGACCGACCGGACTGCCTTCCTTCCTTCCTTCCTTCCTTGCGTCGATGTGCGTTCCTACCGATGACGACGACGACGGTTCTTCCTGTGCGCCTTTCGGGTTGTTTGGGTACGCTGGATACGGAACGGGGCCGCCCAACGATTCATATAATATCCCCCCCTCAACCACCCTCCCGCCCCCCTGCTACCAGATGGCGAGACACTATATTGCCCTGGGCCGAATCCTTTCACGAATTATGTTTTATTGCTGTTGCTGTTGGTGGCGGGATTCTGGATTCTGACATAGGTCCGTTTGTGCTCTCTCTCTCTCTCTCTCTCTCTCTCTCTCTCTCTCTCTCTCTCTGAGGCTGAAGCATTTCAGCCTATGTCGTCTCTGGGCATTTCTCTGAATGAATAATTCAACTGTCTCAGCTTGACGTGGATGAATGACGTGTCATGCCCTGGTGGTATAGCAATTTGACCGCATGCACAGATATACCTTTTACGTACCCATGTATTTGCATATACACGATTTGTTCCTTTACCTATCTATTTAAGATGTTTTTATCTAAGGTACCTTCAGAAAAAAATATGTCTATATATATATAGTACATGCATACACATACACATTATTATTATTATTATTATTATTATTATTATTATTTTTATTATAATCATTATTATTATTAAGAAAATGAAACTTAGTCATATGGAACAAACACACAGTGGGCCACTGACTTGAAATTCAAGATTCCAAAGAATATGGTGTTCTTTAGCAGAAGTAAACGAGGTAAAGGGACACAGACACACACCACACACACACACACACACACATATATATATATATATATATAATATATATATATATATATATATAGTGTGTGTGTGTGTGTGTGTGTGTGTGTGTGTGTGTGTGTGTGTGTATGTATATATTTACATACTTGGATTTTTACATTACAGAAAGCTTTATGATAAACCGAAAATAATAAAAATGGTAAGATTGCACTCGAGTCTATCCCCAATGAATTCTTGATTATAAGCAAAAAAACAAAAAAATAATGATAAATAAGTAAATAAATATCTCTTACAATATATGCTACGACTATAAGCCAACCAATTAACAGATGAACCAACTTAAGCCGGTTTTCAAATGGTCTCTATTTTTCTGGTTTCAATTCCCCGTGAGTTTTCTCTTCATTTTTGCGGGAGGATACCGATGTTTTTGCATTTTCTTGAGAAGTCCCATGAATTGTGAATTTCAGGAAGTGCATCTATAAACAAAAGTTAACTTTTGACATTATCAGTCTATCAGAAACTTATTGCTCCGAGTACTTCACATATTATGTGAGCATAGCCATATATTTGGCCATATTTCTTATTATTATGCATTTGGGTCGAGTATATCAATACACAAGTATTATTTCTCTTTACATAAACTTCCAATTTGGTTTGGAGTAACGCTGACAACTTAATAATGTACCAAATATATTTATATAAAAAAAGTATTTTTCGTTTTCCAGGGATTATTGGTGCTATCAGCGTTACTCCTATTAGTATTAATATTACCAATATTAGTTTTAATATTACTATTTATAGCTGGAAATAGTCACGGCATTAATTCTTTAACAATTCAAGAGAGAATACAAACATACAACATAAAAAAATTCCCACAAAAAAATGGAAAAAAAAAACTAACAACATGCATCTTTTGGGCAGAGAGGGAAGGGGTTGGGTGGGTGGGAAATGGGGGGGAGGGTGGGGGTTCCCCTAGCCCTCTTCCCTGGGCCCCCTCCCCTCCACAAGGGAAAAGTTTAAAACCCTCCCTTAAGGAAGATTCCGGGGAACTTTTATAGAGCTCGATAAGCGACTCTCCCGTCAACCCCCTTCCCCCCCTCTCCCGAAGGATGAACCCTTCCCCTTCCCCCTCCCCCCAGCAGCAGAACCACCGCAGTCATCCCTTTCCTCCGTCTGACCTTATGAACGATGAGGTCAATGAGATAACCGTATTTTTCCCCACACTCCCGCAGGAGGAGGAGGAGGAGGAGGAGGACCGACTGAGGGGAGGGAAGTTGGGAAGGAATAAGAACGGATGGAATAAACGCGGAGGAGAAGACGATGGGAGGGCGATGCGAAGAGCCTCTCTCTTCCCCAACTCGCGAGGAATGGGGAATGTAGATGGAGGAAGTTTCCGCTTCAGACGAGTAACGCATTGCGCAAGATGCGTAGCCTTAGAGCAGCGTAGTCGAGATTGTAGACGATAATGAGAGGAATGGAACTGAATGACGACTTGGAAATTAAGAAAGGAATGAATGAACTTCAAAAAAGTAAAAGGATACAGATTTGTCAGCGATGATCAGGAGATCTTTCAACTATGATAAAGTAGTTAATATTAACACATCAACTAAGATAAGGCAGTTAAAATAAATACAACAGATAAAACGATAAATCATTCATGTAGACAATTACATAATAAGCCTCATCGAAAGTTATATAATGAAGACTAAGAGAACATTAGAGAAAGTGATTAGCATAAAAGACAAAGCGATATTTCAAAAGGCAAAAGATTAATTGATTTAAAAGGTCCATAAGAGTTAACAAGCAGAAATGGTGAAGTGACTGACATGAACGTCATATATAGTCTTGAATTTTCATATATGTCAAGAGGAAAAGTTGTTTGGACAAAAACAAATTGCAATTCATATAATTTGTGTACTATTATTCCACACCGAAATCACATAATGCAATTGCCTTTCAATGCAATCAATGCAGCAGGTAAGCCATTAAAGACTTTTTAAAATCATGGATTGAAATATATGCTGTTCTCGCTGAAATATCATAAAAGACAATTTTATTTGTAACCTCGAATAATACGTCAGGATAACAAAGAAAAATAGACTTAAAAAGGAAAATTATTTCTTAACAATGTGGCACCTACTTACCACGTTCGATCAACGTAAGAAAATAAATGTTTTGTTTAACAAGTAACCTGTCACAGTGAAAAATACGCCAGAGTGCAATAAATACATGAGAACCCTGATAACTTTGAAATGACCTTGAATAGAAGGCCAAGGGCCAAATCTTTTCTGGAAAACCTTCCAGAAAAGTCCCTACAGTGAACTTTCGTCTGCATCTAAGAAAGATTAAATGTTGACCTTTAATATGACCTGTAACCTTCAAAAATGAATCAAGGTCGAGTAGCTTCGAACCATAGCGCTGAATTTAGAAGACCAGAACTTCTCTCACAGTTCCTCAGATTTGAAGAGGAAATTAATATAAATTTCGACCTTTATATTAACCTGTGACCTTATTAAAAGGGTCCAGGCAAAAAAAAAAAAAAAAAAATCATCGGCCCCCATAGTCCTTACCTAGTAGTTTCACGAACACGAAAAGACAAATAGCGAAAAGGGGATGTAATAACAATAATAATAACAATAATGGACTCCTAAAGAGGAAGGATGCAACCGGGAACCCCACACTATAAATACCACCCAGTCAAACAGGGTGAGTGAGACAGAAAAAAAATAATGATATAAAATAATAATAATTACGAAGATTAGACTATTTCGAATCATTTTTCCTTACACGTTTTGGCAGCATCAGAGCTGACGATTTTAGAGAATCCATCTTTTAATTCTACCTATTTTTATAGACCAGAATCGTGGGACTACACCCTCCTCCTATGGACCTACACAACCCAGGCCCCGTCCAGGAACCTAGAAGACCGAGAGAGAGAGAGAGAGAACCCGAAGAGAGAGAGAGAGAGAGAGAGAAGAGAGAGAGAGGAGAGAGAGAGAGAGAGAGGGGCGGGGGGTGGGGCGGGGGGGGGGATGTCGCCTATAAATTCCCTTAACGCCTCTCTCACGCCACCCACAGGAGGGAGCCATTTATAAGTGTTACAGTCACGCCCTTAGAGGCGCCCTTACGAAACGAATGTAAACCAAGACTGTGACTACAGACAATTACTAAACAACCATCTCCTCCATTTTCCTGATCGTCGTCATCCAAGGATTCCTTGATCTTGTCGCTTTCATAGTTCCTCGCTGGACGAGTGGTTTTCGCGCTCGACCAATCCGGTGGTCCGAAGTTCGATTCTCGACGCGGCCGACGTGGAATCAGAGAAATGTATTTCTGGTGATAGAAATTCATTTCTCGACATAATGTGGTTCAGATCCCAAAATAAGCTGTAGGTTCCGTTGCTAGGTGACCAATTGGTTCCTAGCCACGTCAAAATATCTAATCCTTCGGGCCAGTCCCCCTAGGAGAGCTGTTCATCAGCTCCTCAGTGGTCTGGTTAAACAAAGATATACTTAACTTTTTTGTCGCGTTAAGTAAGAGACAGACAAAAACCAAGGTCCTCCCACCTAGCGTGGAATGGAATAAAAATTGAGTCCGAAGGCCAAGCGCTGGGATGTATGGGTCATTCAGCGCTGAAAGGGCAATTGAGAGTAGAAAGGTATGAAATGTGTAACGGAAGGAAAACCTCGCAGCTGCACTATGAGAGGGTGGAAAGTAAGATGGAAGGAAGAGAATACAAAAGGAGGTACAGTAAAAAGGAATGAAAGGGGCTGCAGCTAGTGGCCGAAGGGACGCTGGAACGAGATGCACTGAAAACACTGGCCCCCTTGGCGGGTCCTCTCAGCTAAACACCAGAGTGAGGTGCTTCTTAACTCGTCACTTAAAGCAGCCAATCATCGCCACGAGCGATACGTATTGGCCAATCCCCAGCCAGATAACCACCGTTCCCACACCTGAGTCATGGATGTATAACGTGCCTGACCTGATCGTTGGGAATCGTGGTCTCTTTCCCATCGGTAAGTACTTTTACGAAGCCTTCAGTTTCTTGAATAAATATACCGATTATATGTCCTCCGGAAATTTGCTAAAAAAGCCCCCTGCTTAAGGAAAACTAACTACATGCTACAAAGATGTATAGCTACATAAAATTACATATTTTCATGTAACTGTAAAATTTAGCCATAACAATATCTTAGACAAACACATGGTAAAAAAAAAAAAAAGGCAAAGCGATCAATACGATGTAGTTACAGCATTTAACAAGAATAACAACATCATGATCGAATGTATTGACGAATGGTAAGAGAAAGAGAAAAAAAAGATAAAGCCATCAATACGAATAAAGAATATATGTTGATTCTCATACCCAAGAAAGATAGAGGAATTAACATATCACAAACATCATTAACATAAAACAATTAACATGAATAAATGGCAAATAGGTTAACACTAATAGAGTAGCGGTACTACCGCACCAAGACTGTAATTTTATTTCAAAAAATGAGACTAGAAAAAAACATTATATATAAAAAAGGATGGAGGAGATGAAAAACAGAAATCTCCATCTTGGAGCCATGCCAAGGCAAGGGAATGAATACGGGAGGGCAACAGATGTAGATAAGGTTATGAGACAATGAGAGAGAGAGAGAGAGAGAGAGAGAGAGAGAGAGAGAGAGAGAGAGAGAGAGCAAAGGCGTAAAATTTAATGATCCACTCCAAGAGCTGACCTGCTTTAATAGGCCTAAACTCTGACAGGAATAACATAAACAGATAAAGACGCTGGGCTCTCTCTCTCTCTCTCTCTCTCTCTCTCTCTCTCTCTCTCTCCTTCTCCTTCTTCTTCTGCTGCTTTCACAAAAAATAATTATATTCTAAACTTGACGTCTACTGTTATACCATTACTGAGAGAGAGAGAGATTCTGGCTTTCGATAGTTCCAAGTAAGGCAAAGAAATATTTTAGGAATGTTTTATATCTAAAGAAAAGTCATATATATTATTTATTATTATTATCATTATGAAGCAACTTCCTTACGATGAGTCCACATGACAGTGGAACACGCCATAAACACATGTCGGCAACCTATTGCATACATATCACAAACAGGTTGAAAGCCTGTCGGCAACCATAAAAGCGGAGAACTAACCTTTGGCAAATGCTGGATAATCGCATGAAGGACGGGTTAAAACTACCAATCAGTCGATGACTTGTATTCAACCTGTTCGTGACTTGTGGGCAATGAGTTAGTCAATGTCCTTCATTCCTCACACCACTAGACTGGGGATGTCGTGCAATTGGAACCACTAAAGTTCGAGGGAAGTTTCAACGAATTACTACCATACAACTATTCTCCTAGTATTTAAATAATCAATCAGATAATTAATTTACTTACATTCTTATCCAGTTATTGATGAATTACTTTAATTTGTCTTTTCTTGTCCAATAACTGATCTCTTCCACCTGTGTCTCCTGTTACCTTAAATTCCGTCTTTCAAACGAACACCATAATATTCTTCGGAAGCTTGAATTTCGAGTCAATGGCGCTTTTGGTGCGCTTGTTCCAAGTGACTAAGGGTCATCTTCGTAATAATAATAATAATAATAATAATTGGTATCAGTCGAAGATTTTCAGCACATTACAGGAATTAGCAGTTGGCTGAGCTGTAATGGTTTAATATAATCGTCTCAAGAGCAATTTTCACAAACAATCAGGGTAATACAGAATTAATGGCGGGTTCGGTGGACGGGAGAGAGCAGAAAGATAAACCGGTTAGAGCCGGTTTAACCCAGTTCAAGAATAACCAACAGGCATAGAGACCGCAATTGAGGGTGTAGGCCATGCAGTCGCACCCTTTAATGAAATGCAAATGAGGTTTTTGAGCAGCTGAAGCCTTTAAAATTTAATGATTAAATAATGTAAATCACAGCAGATAGCAAGAGAGAGAGAGAGAGAGAGAGCTCAAGTTCCACTAACAAATATGCCCCATAGGGAGGTAGCGCCGTCAGTGCACCTCACGGGGTGCATTGTATAGGCATTACTGAAGGTTTTATACAGCGTCTCTTCGGCCCCCAGCTGCGACCCCTCTCATTCCTTTTACTGAACCACATCCATATTACCTTTCTTCCATCTTTCTATCCTAACACCTTTTACACCTTTCAAACCTGCCTAGCCTTAATTCCTTTCTGTCGCTGAATAACCTCATAGCTCCCAGTGTTTGGCCTTTGGCCTAAACTCTATATTCCACTCCAGTCCACTAACAAATATG
>NC_061109.1:18866486-18898986 GCF_015104395.2 Macrobrachium nipponense | reverse complement strand
TAGACTCTAAAGAAAAACAGACCCTTAATGAAGGGAGACCCTAAATAAAATTAGACCTTTAACGATGGTAGACCCTTACATTACAGCAGACCCTTAAAAGAGGGTAGACTCTCGGGGAGGGTATGCCCTCACGTAGGGTACAATTTTAATGGGACAATATAAAGACAACCTGTTAGGGAGGGTGTAATGTCTTGGGTACTGGGTCATAGAAGTCAAACTATGAGGTCACAGAGCAACTGGATCAGTGGGCAAGTGAGTGACCCACTGGCCTATATGTGTATGTACCAGTCCTTGAGTATTCCCAGGAGGTTTTCAAAGCTTGTTCCCATATACAGTAAATCTCATATAAAAAAAAAATTCTTTCCTAAACTGTCCTTGAAAAACCAGATCATTATTGGAATATCTTCAGGTGTGAATTGAAATACAGAATTTAGGACAGTGGCCAAGCGCTGGGACCTATGAGGTCATTCAGCTCTGAAAAGGAAATTTAAAGTAAATGAGGAGAGGATGGAAAGTAAGATGCAAGAAAGATAATACGAAAAGAGGTACAGTAAAGGGAATGTAAGGGGTTGCAGCTAGGGGCCGAAGGGACGCTGCAATAAACTTTCAGCGATGCTAACAGTGTTCCACGTGAGGTGCAATGACGGCACTACTTCCCTAGGGGGTACATGAAGTTGGAGATAACAGACTACGAACGAAGAAAATCTGAGTTATTTTACTAATTTCTGCCTAAGAAAAACATTGTTTTTTGGGGGGAGGGGGGTGGGCGGTGGGGCAGTGGGAGGTGTGGAACATGGCCAAATGTTTACAAAGGAGGAATTGAAAATAACACTGACGCCAGCAGGACATAGGAGGAAAATGCCCATTTTTGCTGAATATTTTCGAGCAAAATCAATCTTCGAAATATACAACCAGAACCCTTTGCAAACGATCTGCAGAAAATATTTAGGAACATATAAACCTTGGAATCCCATAATGGAAAAATTTGTCCCCCAAAAATTCATTTTTTCGCATCTTAAAAACTAAAATACAAACGTACCCATTTTTATAGCCAATTCTGGCACCAATATAAAGTGAAACTATTTACAAAGGCTTCCAAATGAAAATATACATTTTATGTCAAAAGGTTTTCGCAGCGTTTCTTTATAATAAAAGGATCCCATAAAAACGCCAATATATAGAAAATAAGTACTATATTTCAGAGACTCCTGTCTCTCTCTTCATTACCTACCTGAAGAGGGAGACAGCAGTCTCTGAAATATACTACTTACTTTCTATATTTTGGCGTTTTTATGGGTTCCTTTTATCAGATGGAATTCTGTTGTAACAGGACATTTTCATCAGTCATAATATATATATATATATATTATATATATATTATATATATATATATATATATATATAGATATAGTATATATATATATACTATAATATTCATATATATACATATTAAATATAACTTATATCATATGTAGTACATGTCATGAAAAAAGTTAATTCACGTCAAAGTGCAAATACAAATGTATATACAGTTTTATTATAAGTAATACATACAAAAAAATTGATTTATGCCAAAATATACATAGATACAATTATACATACAACTATATACACAAAGAACTTCCATCATATTTGGTACACGTCACAAAAAAGATGATATATGTCAAGGTATGGATACAACTGTTATAAATTTATATGTATAGAACATGTGTGAAAAAAGTTGATTTATGTTAAAGAATAGATATAATTATACATATAGTCATACCTTTAGACCTTGTATCATCACGCGTGGCACGTGTCACTTACCAGAGAGTACAACACTACTAAATTATGACGGCGGAAACTGACACAAAAAAGGACAAAAATAATTTAAAAAAACAAAATATTATTCGCTTTCAAACGCTGACTGACACTAATGACGATTAATGTGTTTAGCCTACGCGACGCTACTCAAATTCTTTGCATTTATACGACAAAAACTATGAAGAGCAGTCCTATGAAAGTATAATTCTGTGTGTGTGTGTTTTTTTTTAATGGTCTGAATTTTGTTGAGCAAATTTCATGATTAATGTCGTGCGACTGTCAGTCTGAGGTCAGTGTTCTAGTGTACTTTCGGCTGGCTCTCGGGTTTCATTGGGACTCACTGCCTTCCATACAACATTCCTCCTTTGAGGCTGTACTATAGTAGATTCACATCAACCGTCCATTTGATTCTAGGCCAGTCCCATACGACACTGCTGATTGGCTATTGATAAGCCAATCACACGGCTGGAAACTCTCAGTCTCTCTCGAGATTTCACATGGGCAGGATGTATACTCCCCATCTCCTGAGGGATACGTCTTTCCAGCCCTGTGACAGGCTTATCAGGAACGTCGTAAGAGACTAGCCTAGACATCAAATGCACAGCTGATGTGAATGTATTATAGTTCCTCGTTGGATGAGTGGTTTTCGCGTTAGGCTACCAATCCGGTGGTCCGAAGTTCGATTCTCGGCTCGGCCAACGCAGAATCAGAATAATCTATATTTTCTGCTAACAGAAATTCATTTCTCGCTGTAATGTGGTTCGGATCCAAAAATAAGTTGTAGGTCCCGTTGCTAGGTAACCAATTGGTTCCTAGCCACGTCAAAATATCTAATCCTTCGGGCCAGCCCCCCCAGGAAAGCTGTTCATTAATCAGCTCCTCAGTAGTCTGGCTAAAGTAAGATATACTTAAATTTTTTGAGGCTGTGGTTTGTTTCTCCTATGGAAGGCGCTAAGCTCTGACCATCGAAGTCACTCTGTTTTATCCAAAGAAGTTGATAAGTTTTGTTTAAAAAATCATGATGTTTTGTTCAATCACATCACCCTGCTTTGTAAAAATAAAAAAAGTCGCTATTTCTAGCCAAAAGAAGTCACTCTTTTTGGCCCGAAGTAGTCACTATATTCTGACTAATGAAGTCATTAAGATGTCGCTACGTTTTGCCCAAAGAGGTCACTCACTGCTTCGTTCAAAGAAGCAATATGCTTAGTCAAAAGAAGACATCAACTATGTTTACATGTTTACTCAAAATAAGTCATCAACTATGTATACCCAAAAAGTCGCCGTTTACCAATCGAAGTCACTATGTATTGACCAAAGTAGTTGCTGTTGTGCCCTACGAAAGTACTCGGATTTATCATCCATCAGTCACCTCCTCTTGCTCAGCTCCTCGACGAATTTTCACATCATATTTCTGGTCATAATCTACCCTCTTTCTTACGAATCTATCCAGAATTTTCGTTACCACCATCTATTTTTACATTGCATCGTCAAACCGTTTCGCATTTCTCAAGACTTGTCCAACTACGAGAGAGAGAGAGAGAGAGAGAGAGAGAGAGAGAGAGAGAGAGAGAGAGAGAGAGAGAGAAGTCCTAAACAAGTGACTATAAAAAAAAAAAAGACTTATATCATTCAGAACCCACCGTCGACTCTCAGGAAAAGTTGCCCAGACGGAATAACATTAAAAAGAAAGTAATTCCTCGCTAGAAAATCCTCCTCAAAAAACAAAATAATAATAAAATTCCTTACTTGAGATTCCTCAGTAATGGCTTTTAGAGTGAGGAATACGTAAGGAGAATTCCCAGCTAACGAATCCTCACCAAAGATCCTCATTAGTGACGCATATCTAAGAATTCTCCATAAAAAAAGAAAAACCTCAACAGCTTTTGTTTCTACGCAAATTAATGAAAAAAAACTACAAAACTTAAAAAACAATTTTTAATAATGGTTAGGAAGACTCATCAGAGATTTCCTCACCAAAGCTCATCATCAGCTTATTCCTGTACCTTAAGCATTGATAGAATAAACAACAGGAGAGAGAGAGAGAGAGAGAGAGAGAGAGAGAGAGAGAGAGAGAGAGAGAGATGCTTCAGAAAGTATCACAGACTGCGTGTATACTGGCTTAACAGAGGAGAGAGAGAGAGAGAGAGAGAGAGAGAGAGAGAGAGAGAGAGAGAGAGAGAGAGAGAGAGAGAGGGTGGTTCTATATTTGGAGACAATCTGTTTCTGCCCTTTTGAAAGTCCTTTCCGGGGGGACCTCATCACACGCTGGCCGTGGCCCCTCTTTTTTTCGGCAGAGGTGGCTTAAGGGCTGAATCATCTGGAGCCTCTGAAAGACTACATGACTGTATAGATATACAGATACAGACCGATATAGATATGGAGTCGGTTCTGCTCTATTTAGAGCAGGTGGATTAGGGTCGGGAAGAGCATCTTGATCAATGGCCGTTCAGAGCTTCTTGCATTGGCATTTGGTGAATGGAACTTTTTTTTTCTTTTACACGCGTACGGTAAACAGGAGAGGAGAGAGAGAGAGGAGAGAAGAGAGAGGAGAGGAGAGAGAGAGAAGAGCCGTAGATTGGAGGAAGAGAGAGGAGAGAGATTCCTTCAGTATCATGGCAATATCATTGTTATGGAGATTGTTACTATAAAAATATACTAGTAATAATATATTATATCTATATATATATATATATATTATATATATAATAATATTATAATATACAAAATTACTATATAGTAAATAGAATATATATATTAATAGATATATATATATATAACGATATAATATATAATATATTACCTTATACAATAAATTAAAATTTATTATAAATATGTATATATACAAATAAAAAAAATATATATATTTTTTTTTTTAATATATATTAATATATAATATATTATATCATATATATATATATATATAAATATATATATAAATATATCTTATATATATATATACATATAGAGAGAGAGAGAGAGAGAGACGAAGAGAAGAGAGAGGGCGTTTAGAGAGAGAGAGACGGGAGAGAGATTCTTCAGTAATCAGGCAAATTATTCATTGTATGAGATTGTTACTATCTAGTATATATATATATATAATATGATATATATATATATATATATATATATACATATAAATATAATTATATATTATATATACGTATATATATACTATATTCAAACATATATGTATATATATTAATATATTTTTATAAATATGTTATATACAAATAAACCATATATAATTATATATATATATCTATAATTTTATGCATATATTTATTATATATAGTATATATATATATATATATTGTATATTATATATAGTATATATAGAGAGAGAGAGAGAGAGAGAGAGAGAGAGAGAGAGAGAGAGAGATTCTTCAGATAGTATCAGGCAATATCACTGTGTGAGTTTGCTACTACTACTACTGCTACGGAGAGAGATATGCTTTACACAGCAGCACAGACTGTATTGAGAGAGAGAGAGAGAGAGAGGAGAGAGAGAGAGCGAGAGAGAGAGAGAGAGTAATTGAATCAATCTGCTTCGTTACAGGCCAGCGAAAAATCCCTTTACACGCGATTTCCTTACAGTGTAAACTAATCTCCCATAGGATCAGTAAGGGTGGTCACCACTGGACAACAATTACTAATTAACCTATAACCCTCCCCCCAACTCTCTCTCTCTCTCTCTCTCTCCTCTCTCTCTCTCTCTCTCTCTCTCTCTCTCTCTCTCTCTCTCTCCCCATTAATTTCCATAAAAACGAAGATCCCATTCGTCACTTAGGCCAATTTATCTGAGTGCATTGGCCTACAGTATCCTCCTAGGAGGGGAGAGGAGGATGGAGGTACAGGAAGGGGCACGAAATCCCCCACCGGCCCCCTCCCCCCTCTATCTCTCTCTAAGGGCAGGAGAATGAGACACTGAATAGAGCACGGTACGATCAAAGTGCAGCGGGAAAATGAGCTATACTGTCAGGTTGTACAAGGGCTGGAATAGCGGTTGAATTCTTTTGGAAGAGCGAGCGTCGAACGGTCGCGTTCTTTCGGTCAGAGTGACGTCGATCTCGTTACAATAATAAACCGATTCGACGTGTAATGGTGGGGCTGGTTGGGGATGTTTATTTGCGCGTCGAGTGAGCCGCACACCTATGGCAAAATGGCCCCATCCAATTGGAGAAGGCGATTCATAATCATGTCGTCTTGTTCAAGAAGAGGGGAGAGCTATGCAATTTATGGTGAGAGAGAGAGAGAGAGAGAGAGAGAGAGAGAGAGAGAGAGAGAGAGAGAAAATCTCCGGCGATCTGTTTCACCAGGGTGTGGAGAGGATTACCTCGCCGAGGTCCTCCCGTTTTCAATTATTTGATAACATGACTGAGTACAGCTCAACCACCTCTCTCTCTCTCTCTCTCCCTCTCTCTCTGTCTCTGTCTCTCTCTCTCACACACACACACACACAACCAGGCACAAAATAAACGGAGCCCAGACACAGCACCAAGTACTTGATCACCATCAAATATCTTTACTTATCGTTTTGAGTCGATGACCTACGATACGTAAATACCGATAATGAAAATGAATAAGTCTCTCACAACTGATGGTTATTCCGGGAGAAATATATTTCAGATAAAAAACGTATCAAGTCAAGTTAGAAACTAAAATACACAATAACACGAGTAAGAAGATGTGTTGAAAAATGAAAGAATGGGTGTATGTAACATGAATATACAATATTAATAATAATATAATATTTATGCATATTCTTGTGGTTACAAACTGGCGAATGCATGTATGGATGTATATATAAAATACATATAATACGTATACTATATAGATATATATAATATATATCATATATAGATATATATATATATAGTATATATATATATATATATCTATAGATATATCTATATATATATATATATATATATATATATATATAATATATCTCTATATATAGATATATATATATATATATATATATAAATATATATATATATAATATAAGATAGATATATATAGATATATATATTATATATATATATATATATATATATATCTATATATATATATATTATATATATAGAATAGTGCATTATACTATCTGACTTACCCGGCGCTGCCTAGGAAAATTATGAATGCCGAGATAGACTACCATTCTCTCTCTCTCTCCTCCCAAACTCCCTCTACTCTCTCTCTCGCTCTCTCTCTCTCTCCTCTCTTCTCGGGGTCTCTCTCTCTCTCTCTCTCTCTCTCTCTCTCTATCTCTCTCACCAGACATTTCTGAATCACGCTATTATAAAATCCCCAAACCCATACCAAATCAAGTAACAAATAAATGAAGACCGAGCAGAAAATGAAATGAAATGAACCATATATACGTATATATATACATATATAATATATAATATATATATACACATATATAAACATATAGTTGTATATATAATATATATATATGATATATATACACATATAAACATATAGTTGTCATTACATAAATTTCTATTCACAATGTATACCATAAAAATGTCTGTGTTTTAACTAAATATACACAATACAGTTTAGTGAAAGAGACACAGAAATAACTCCTGATAATGAGGGATAAGAGAACAAGTAAATAAGAGCAAAAATACAAAAATAAATAAATAAATAATCAAATAAATATGTGAAGAGCAGAGCAACTCACAACAGAAAGACTGGTATAAGACAACGAGAATAAAGGGGGAAATGGACAGAGGAAATCGAGAAGAACGTAAAAAGAGATGAAAGTAAAAGTCCGAAGGAAATGGAATGAGAAGGAGAGAAAAGAGAACGTGAAAAATTGAAGAGACAAAAAAAAAAGAGACCGAGTTTTTGAGAGAGAGAGAGAGAGAGAGAGAGAGAGAGAGAGAGAGAGAGAGAGAGAGAGGGGGGCGTTGGGGGTTGGAGCTCTAGGCAAAATGAAAAAGTTCACACTCCCTTACTCACAAATACAAATACACACGATCTCTCTCTCTCTTCTCTCTTTCTCTCTCTCTCTCTCTCTCAGCGAGCCTTATTCAGCAAGAATCTAGATCAAAGGTTTAAAAGCAAAACAAAGATTATTCCTTAAAAGTACGACGAAACTCGACGTAATGAGAGAGAGAGAGAGAGAGAGAGAGAGAGAGAGAGAGAGAGAGAGAGACTTCATGACGGCCAAGACGCATGAGAGGAATTGTACGTGTATATATATATATATATATATATATATATATATATATATATATATATATATATATATATGTATGTATGTATATATACATATTCTGATGGCATTAAAGTTGTACCTTCCTTCTCCTTCCTAGTTTCCACCATTTCTTTGGCGTCGTCCTTTGACTTCTTACTTTCCCAAAACCTTGCTTTATTTTCTCTCTCTCTCTCTCTCTCTCTCTCATTACGTCGAGTTTCGTCGTACTTTTAAGGAATAATCTTTGTTTTGCTTTTAAACTAGCAAAAGAAAAAAATGCATGGAAAGTTATAGAACTAAAAAGTAAGATAGAAAATGCAGAACAAAAGATTATACAATCAAAAGAAAATGAAAAACGGGACTTGGAAGAAAAAACCCTATTAAATATCAAGCAAAACCCCAAGCTATTATACTCATATGCGAAGAAGATGAATAAAAGAAGAATAGAAATAGGCCCTCTGAGAATTGAAGGGAGATTAACGAATGAAAAAAAGGAAATTTGCAACATACTGGCAGAACGATATAAGAAGAGAATTCACCCCTAGAATAGATAATGAAGATAATGATATAGAAGTAAGGGATGAAAATAGTGAATATTTAGCTGACATAGATATTAATGAAGCTGATATTGTGCAGGCTATTAATGAAATTAAAAATGGAGCTGCTGCAGGGCCTGATGGAATTCCTGCTATTTTGTTAAAGAAAGTAGTTCATTCTATCGCAAAGCCACTTGCAATATTATTAAGACAAAGTGTAGATACAGGCAAGATTTATGATGAGCACCAAATTAGCATATATTACCCACCCCTACTTTCAAAAGTGGATCAAGACTAGAGGAAAGTAATTATAGGCCTGTGAGGTCTAACTCACATATTATGAAAGTGTATGAAAGGGTAATGAAGAAAAATATTATGAAACATTTAATAAAAAAATAATTTGTTTTAATAAGGACAACATGGTTTTCGTACCCGGAAAAAGTACACAAACCCAACTGTTAGTCCACCGTGAGAACATATTCAAAAATATGAAAAGCGGAAATGAAACAGATGTGGTTTATTTAGACTTTGCAAAAAGCTTTTGATAAAGTAGACCATAATATATTAGAAGAAAATTAGAAAACACAATATCGTGGATAAAGTAGGAAGATGTGGTTTAAAAGAATTTTTACACAACAGAAAACAGATAGTTATTGCAAACGACGAGAAATCGGATGAAGTCAAGGTAATATCCGGTGTGCCGCAAGGTACGGTGTTAGCTGCAATACTGTTTGTTATTATGATTGAAGACATAGACAATAATGTGAAGGATTCGGTAGTGAGTAGTTTCGCAGATGACACAAGAATAAGTAGAGAAATACTTGTGATGAAGATAGGAACGCTACAAAGAGACCTTAACAAAGTATATGATTGGCAGAGGTAAATAGGATGGTATTTAAACTCTGATAAATTTGAATCATAAAAATTATGGAGACAGAGAAAGAAAGCTATATGCATATAAGGGACCTAATAATGAGACCATCACAAATAAGGAAGCAGTTAAAGACCTTGGTGTGATGATGAATAGGAACATGTTATGCAATGATCAAATAGCAACTCTGTTGGCAAAATGTAAAGCAAAAATGGGAATGTTGTTACGGCACATCAAAACAAGAAAAGCTGAACACATGATTATGCTTTATAAAACATATGTTCGTAGTCCACTTGAATATTGCAATATGATATGGTACCCACACTATCAAAAGGATATTGCCACAAATAGAGAGTGTACAAAGGTCCTTTACAGCTAGAATAGAAGAAGTTAAGGACCTAGACTACTGGGAAAGACTACAATTCTTAAAATTATATAGTCTAGAAAGGAGAAGAGAACGCTACATGATAATTCAGGCATGGAAACAGATAGAAGGAATAGCAGAAAATATCATGGAACTAAAAATATCAGAAAGAGCAAGCAGAGGTAGATTAATAGTGCCCAAAACTATACCAGGAAAAATAAGGAAAGCACACAGGACATTAATCCACTACGCACCAGCATCGATAATGCAGCGTCTATTCAATGCGTTGCCAGCTCATCTGAGGAATATATCAGGAGTGAGCGTAGATGTGTTTAAGAATAAGCTCGACAAATATCTAAACTGCATCCCAGACCATCCAAGATTGGAAGATGCAAAATATACCGGAAGATGTACTAGCAACTCTCTGGTTAGACATTAGATGGTTGCCTCACACTGAGGGACCGGGGGCTGGGGCAACCCGAACAAGATGTAAGGTAAAAAAGGTAAGTAAGGTCTCTCTCTCTCTCTCTCTCTCTCTCTCTCTCTCTCATTAACCTCTGACCTTTGCCTCTCTTCTTTTCCGTCTAATTCGTGTCCCTCGTATCGATGAAGACTTCCAGGTGATGTTTCTCATATTTACTTCACTCTCTCTCTCTCTCTCTCTCTACTTATTCGTCTCTCATATTCCATTTTTCTCCCCACCTTTCAATGTCTATTCCCCTTTCATAATCACTCTTTCTTCCTACCTCTCTCATATTCTTTCTCCCATCTTTCAATATTTATTCCTCTCTCATATTATCTTTCTTCCTCTCTCATAATCTCTCTTTCTCGCCCTCTCTCAGTATTTATTCCTCTCTCATAGTCTCTTTCTCCTCACTTCTCAATATTTATTCCTTTTTCATATTTTCTCTGTCTCCCAAATTCACACACATTAACACGAGAGGAGGCCATTTCTGTCTGTCTCTCTCACATGCTCACACGCGACCAAGAGAAGGGCTTTACACATTTCTCTCTCTCTTTAATACACCCAGGTAAAGAGCTCAAGTCTCTCTCTCTCTCTCCTCTCTCTCTCTCTCTCTCTCACCTACAGGAAGCACCTCTAACTGTGAACGTGAGCCACACATACGAAGAGACAGACCACGACAGTAACGAAGACATAGAGGCTGCGAGGAGCTGAGCTGAGGAATAGCAAAGGAGAGCAATAGCAAAGAAAGAGCAAGGCCGAGGAAGAGCAGAGCAAAGGAGAGCAAGAGCAGAGCAAGATCCAAGGAGAGGGAGCAACAACAAGAGCAAAGAAGAGCTAGAGCAAAAGATGAGCAGGAGCAACAGCAACAGCAAAGTAGAGCAAGAGCAAAAAGAGCGGGAGCAACAGCAAGAGAAAAGCAGAGCAAGAGCAAAATTAGAGCAGGAGCCACAGCAAGAGCAAAGCAGAGCAAGAGCAAACAAGAGCAGGAGCAACAGCAAGAGCAAAGCAGAGCAAGAGCAAAACGAGAGCAGGAGCAACAGCAAGAGCAAAGCAAAGCAAGTGCAAAACAAGAGCAGGAGCAAAGCAGAGCAGGAGCAGGAGCAAGAGCAAGAGCGAGGCAAGAGCGAGGCAAGAGCAAGACAGAGCAAAGGAGAGCAAGAGCACGAGAGCAGAGCAAGAGCAATGAAGAGCGAGAGGAAGAGCAGAGTAAGAGCAAAAGCAAAGCAGAGCAAGAAGAAGAGCAGAGCAAGAATGAGAGCAGAGCAATAGCAGAGCAAGAAAAAGAGCAGGGCATGAGCAAGGCAGAGCAAAGGAGAGCAAGAGCAGAGCAAAAGCAAGAGCTGAGCAGGGGTGTGTTGTGAATAGCCGTGTTTCTGCCATTGAGCTGTGTCGCAAAATGGAAATATTCCAAATGACGATGGAGAGGAGTCAAGTATTTTCTTTTTTATTTTTTGGTCAGGGGGGAGGGAGAGAGTGGGGGAGGGGCGAGGGGTAGGCAAGTAAAAGATAGGGGTTAACGAATGGACGAGTTTATTTGGGGGTTGGGGTGGGAGTGACGATAAGAGCTCATAGGTATAGAGCAGAACTGCTTTTTTCTCTTTAAGAAAAGAGCGTTATTGCAATTGCTCTGATGTCCATATTATTATATATATATTATATATATATATATATATATATATATATATATATATATATATATATATTATATATATATATATTATATAGTATCATAAATAATAACACGTTCCCCTTCATCATCAACAGCATCAACAGAAGCAGCATAAGCAGAATCCTCCCTCCATCTCCTCTTTCTCCTCCATCTCCTCCTCCTCCGCTTCCTCCTCCTACCCCGGTTGCCATGGAAACTAGCCGTGATGCTAGGGCTAGTACATCCGTTTGCCACCAGGGGGATTTCACAACCAACCTACCATTCCCCTTCCCTTCTCCCCTCAACCAAACCAGCAAGAGCAGAGGCAGCACTACACCTCTGAATCGCTTGCGCGCGTGCGTGAGCGCGAGCTGCGGGATGGGGTAGATGTGAGTAAATGGAGAGAGAGAGAGAGGAAGGAAGGGGAGGGAAGGGGGTTGGGAGTTTAATCCGCCGAAGAGTGCAAATAATAACATCAAGACCGCATTAAAAGAGAGAGGAGAGAGAGAGAGAGAGAGAGAGAGAGAGAGAGAGAGAGAGAGAGAAAACAAAATGGAGTAACAGGTAAAGATGACAACATCGAAAAAAGATTTCGGCTGCCATTTGCGAGCACCTGGACGGATTGAGCAAGAACCTGTGTGCAGCTAGAATACATCATCAGGCGTATGGAGGAAATATTAAAGAGTCTCTCTCTCTCTCTCTCTCTCTCTCTCTCTCCTCTCTCTCATTGTGCATTATAAGATTAACTCTCTCTCGCTCATCTCTCTCTCTCCAGTCTCTCTCATCGTGCTCTCTCTCTCTATATATATATATATATATATATATATATATATATATATATATATATATATATATATATATATATATCCCACTGTGAATTTAATTATTTCTTTGTCTGCATTTCCCACTTTTTAATCTCTCTCTCTCTCTCTCTCTGTCTCTCTCTCTTTCTCTCTCTCTCTCTCTCTCTCTCTCTCTCTCTCTCTCTCTCTCCCACACACGCGCGCGCACGCACACACACACACATCGCAATCAAAACAAATGATAAGCATTTATACGAGAATTTCCCATAAAAAAACTGAACCAACAGCGATAGAGATCATGTGAATATTGACGTAAAATAGACAAGAAGACGGAAATAAATAAAAGAATCTCAAACCGATAACATGACAGGCGAGAATTATTGAAAAATAAAAAAATAAATAAAAAAAACTGGAACACGTACGAAGAGAAATCTGAAAACAATTTTTAACCCCAAACCTTTAGTATTTATTTTTTCTCTCTCTCTCTCTCTCTCTCTCTCTCTCTCTCTCTCTCTCTCTCTCTCTCTCTCTCTCTCTCTCTCAAAGAAGCAACCATTCAATGACATATAAACCATAAATTTACCCATAGCAACCACTGAAGCAAAGCACGGTTCTCAAAAGGAACCTTTCCGAAATAAAATATCAATAAAAAGAAAGTAATTCGCATTTAGAATCACTTTCTTTCCTTGACAACATTTGCACCAAGGTGAAAATAACTAAATCATATTTTTTTCTATATTTTCTCCGTGAAAGAAATTCATGACTTTCACTTCTGTATTTTTAATTAAAATCATGTTTTTCTCTTCTGTATCTTCACAGTGGAAGTAATTCCTTACTTTCTCTTCTATAATTTCCCAGAGAAAAGCCTTCAAAACTTTCTCTTCTGCATTTTCCCAGTGAAAATAACTCATGACTTTCTCTGCTACACTTTCTCTTCAAACATCACCCAAAGTCTTTAACTCCCTTTCTTCTTCATTTCTCTTACAATATTTACAGCTTTACACACTCTCTCTCTCTCTCTCTCTTCTCCTTCCTTGATGAGATCCTCTTGAACAGGTAAGGTTCTTGGACAGCGGAGAGAGAGGAGGCAGAGAGAACAGGTAAGGGTTTCTTGACAGCGAGAGAGAGAGAGAGAGAGAAGAGAGAGAGAGAGAGAGAGAGAGAGCTGGCGACCACCTCGTGTTGAAGAGGATCTCCCACACTTGTTGTCATAATGATGGCGGCCCTCACTAATGAGGAAAAAAAATTCACCAAAGGAAAAACCAAAAATATAAAAGGAAGAGACAAAATGATAGTGATGCTGGTGAAGAAGAAGAAGAAAAAGAAGAAGAAGAAGGAAAATGAGAAGAAGAAAATGAAAAGAAGATGAAAAATGAAAAGTAGAAGAAAATTAAGAAGAAAAAGAAGAAAAATGAAAAGAAGAATTAGAAGAAAAATGAAAAGAAGAAGAATTAGAAGAAAAATAAAAATAAGAAAAAGAAGAAGAAAAATGAAAAGAAGAAGAATTAGAAGAAAAATGAAAAGAAGAAGATAAAGCAAAATGAAAAGAAGAAGAAATAGATGAAGAAAAATGAAAAAAGAAAAAGAAAATGAGAAGAAGAGGAAGAAGACGAAGAAAAAGAAGAAGGAGAATAAGAAGAAATGTGAAATGGAAAATCGTGATGAACGTGGCATAGCAAGAAAGGAAGATCGAAAAAGGAGAATGGCGATGATGGAAGATTACAATTACGATGCCGAACGACAATGAATAACCAAGAAGCTGATGACGATAGAAATGACCGATTTCAATGACGAAAGGGTTGATAAATGGGAGGAGAAGTGAACAGAAGATAATAATGGCGGTGATAGTGAGTAGTTGATGATGACAGCAATGAAGACAGCTTTCACCACAGTACTTGTAAATATGGCCAGAACTAAAAGGTTGAAAGTGATTCTCTCTCTCTCTCTCTCTCTCTCTCTCTCTCTCTCTCTCTCTCTCTCTCTGGGCTGAGGTAAATAGGATGGTATGCAATGATCAAATAGCAATACTACTGGCAAAATGCAAGGCAAAAATGAGAATGTTGTTACGGCACTTTAAATCAAGAAAAGCTGAACACATGATTATGCTTTATAAATGAATATTGCAATATGATAAGGTATCCTTACTACCAAAAGGATATTGCACAAATAGAGAGTGTACAAAGGTCCTTTACAGCTAGAATAGAAGAAGTTAAAGATCTTGACTACTGGGAAAGACTACAATTTTTTAAATTATATAGTCTAAAAAGGAGAAGAGAACGCTACATGATAATACAGGCAATGAAACAGATAGAAAGAATTGCCGAAAACATCATGGAGCTAAAAATATCAGAAAGAGCAAGCAGAGGTAGATTAGTAGTGCCCAAAACTATACCAGGAAAAATAAGGAAAGCACACAGGACATTGATCCACTACGCACAAGCATCGACAATGCAGCGTCTATTCAATGCGTTGCCAGTTCATCTGAGGAACATATCAGAAGTGAGCGTAGATGTGTTCAAGAATAAGCTCGACAAATATCTTAGCTGCATCCCAGACCATTCAAGACTGGAAGATGCAAAATATACCGGTAGATGTATTAGCAATTCTCTGGTAGACATTAAGGTGCCTCACACTGAGGGACCTGGGGCAACCGGAACGAGCTGTAAGGTCTGTGAGGTCTCACTCTCTCTCTCTCTCTCTCTCTCTCTCACAAACTAAAAACTAAATGTAAGATACAGGATATGAAAAGATTTCTGAACAAATTTTTTTCTCTCTTTCTCATTTTCACACTCACCCACCTACAAACTAAATACAAGATTTAAAAAACGACTGAACAAAATTTATTCGCTGTCGCTCTCTCTCTCTGCTGTGACTCACAACATGCGACTGATAACCAGTTTCACAATTAAATACTAAGCTCAACCGCCATATTGGATTTTCAAGAAACAACGGTTCAATTCATCAAGATTTTAAAGAATATCTTAAGCATTGTTTCAGCCTAGAGAAATGAGAATTACCTCGTCGAGGCGATGAACACAATCTCTCTCTCTCTCTCTCTCTCTCTCTCTCTCTCTCTCTCTCTCTCTCTCTCTGCACCCTAGCTGCGACCCACAACGATCGAATGACATCTAGTTGAAACATTCAGTGCTTAAGGTAACCTAAGCTTACTAGGCATTTAGGGAACCCCATGCGTTCCTGCACTAGGCCGATGAGAGAGAGAGAGAGAGAGAGAGAGAGAGAGAGAGAGAGAGAGAGAGAGAGAGAGAGAGAGAGTCTTTCAACATAACAGTGTTTGACATTTGGAGAAAATAAGAGATGATAAAGTATAAAACTACCATCACATTAAACGTAAAAAAAAATGATGACGAAGTTCTCGTAAAAAAATAGCAAACAAATAAACAAACCATAAAAAACAAGAGAAATAAATATTTCAGAAAGTTGTCAATCAAAACCATACTTATAAAATATTAAAAGAGTACCTGTCACTTCTCTCTCTCTCTCTCTCTCTCTCTCTCTCTCTCTCTCTCTCTCTCTCTCTCCTTTCATCGTTCTATCTCCTACCACTAGGAGCAGGTCACGTGTTAATTGGTACAATTAGACCTACACTGAGTAATGATAACCTACCTCCCTGCCTTCTTAAATACACAAGACACTAACACACACTCTCTCTCTCTCTCTCTCTCTCTCTCTCTCTCTCTCTCTCTCTTTTAAATCACCTAATTAGAAAAAACGACGCCTTAGAATCTAGCACTTTATAGAAGACAATTTAAAACATTATATATATTATAAATTGTTCTATTTCGAATGTATATTTATATATACACTATATATACATATATACATACACAAACACATATATATGTTACATATATAATATATACATACATAACATAATATCTATCTATCTATCTATATATATATATGATGCGTATTGCCGAGATGATAAAAATATAAAGATTTATGACGATATTTAAAAACAAAAAAAACATTCTCTTTTGATGAGAGAGAGAGAGAGAGAGAGAGAGAGAGAGAGAGAGAGAGAGAGAGAGGAAATTCATGGGGCTGAAGATTTACTGGTAACTGAAGCCCAAGAAAGACTTTCAAATTTTACTGAGAGAGAGAGAGAGAGAAGAGAGAGAGAGAGAGAGAGAGAGAGAGAGACCTTCTGAGATAAGTGAGTGAGGGAGAGTTCTCCTTGTGGTGTTCAAATTTCCATGATACAACCTCGACTGCCGTGTTCGGAAGCAGTTAGGTACACTGCCGGAACTTGCTAGGCATCAAAGGTAGACAAATTTTACTGCTATTGAAAATAGTTATATGTGGCTGACACCGAACATGCTGCCATGGATTGATTGAATGATTGATTGATTTATAGGTTTTAGGCATAATGCCAAGCACTGGGGCAACTAAGGCCATTCAGTGCTGAAAAGGAAATTGACAGTGAAAAGCTTTGAGAGGTGTAACAGGAGGAAAGCCTCGCAGTTGCACTACAAATCAATTGTTAGGAGAGGGTGGGAAGTAAGATGGAAGAAAGATAATATGAAAGGAGGTACAGTAAAAGGAATGAAAGTAGTTGCAGCTAGGGGCCGATGGAACACTGCAAAGAACCTTAAGTAATGCCTACATTTCACCGCATGCGGTTCACTGACGGCACTACCCCCCCAGGGGGCTGCTGTCATGGAGGAGTTTTCGATAGCAAAGTTATTCAAAGTAGTAATAAGGCTACTGCTACTTTTTCTTCTCCTGTGACAACTAATCATAACAATGAAATGATAATAATAATAATAATAAATAATAATAATAATAATAATAATAATAATAATAAATAATAATAAATAATAATAACAATAATAATTAATAGAATAATTAATAAAGCTAATAAAACATGCGCAGTTTTGTCCAAATCTTAAAAAAATTAAAAACTCATTGCCTTGCAGAGTCTATATTATCCTCCTATTACAACCCGGATGAAATAATCAATAATAATAATAATAATAATAATAATAATAAATAATAATAATATCAAGAGGAGAGGGATTCTTACCAGGGCGACTCCACTGTCCCCCACTACCTTCTTAGTAGGTACCATGTATTCCCATGACAAAAGTAAACTACAGAAGGATGGATGCCGGGTAACCAACTCAAGAAAAAAGAGCGGTAACAGAATTCAAACCATCTGATGTTCATTGGACGACAATCAAAGCTGATATATGGTAAGAGCATCAAGGAAATAGATTCCCTAATAACAGACTGTACAAGGATTGTATCTGGGGACAATCAGGATGGAGTGTTTGGACTAGACAAAAATGCGCCTTAGGGTCAACATACAAGAAAAGGGCAAAAAGTAACGAGAACTGAAGGGATAAAGCTACCAGATGGGAGCAACAATCAAACACATTAGAGAGAAACAGGATACAAATAAGCCGCTTGGAATAATGGAAGGAAGGGGATATTAAAACACCCAAGAGATGAAGGGACACAATCAGGGGAAAGGAATAAATATGCAAGACTCAAGGCGATACTCAAGTCAAAACTCAACGACCCCGGAAATATGATACAAAAGCCATAAACACATGGGCAGTGGCCAGTAATCGATAACTAAGCGCAGGAATAGTCGAATGGACGAAGGCAGAAACTTCCGCAGCATAAGATCAGGAAAAACCAGGAAACATATGAACAATACACAAAGCACTACACCCAAGAGCCAAAGACGGACAGAACTATACATAACACGAAATAGGAAAGGAAGGGAGGGAAGGACTACTAAAGTATAACGAGGACTGCGTTCAACATCGAAAACAAGGAAGCACTGGGGGCAATATCTGAAAACCAGTGAAGACGAGTGGCTAAAAGATGTGCATGGGGAAAGAAGGACTAATAAAAGTAGACGAAAGACCCAGAAAATATAACCGAGAACAAGGAAGAATGACAGACAGAACAGAGGACTGGCACAACAAAAACCAATGCACGGACAATACATGAGGACAGACAAAGAAAAACTAGTCCAGCGATGACAATTGGGCACAATGGCTTACAGAGGGGGAGAGTCTAAAGAAGGAAACTGAAGGCAATGATAACAGGCGGCACAAGATTCAGGCCCTAAGAACCAGATATATTTCAAAGAACCGATAGAAACGGAAATAACATCTCTCCCAGATGTAAGGAAGTGCCAATAAACGAATAAAAATGAAACCAAACCAAAACCCACATAGCAGGCGAATGTCCTGGCCAACTTGCACAGAACCAGTACAAAAAGAGGCATGATTCAGTGGCAAAAGCCCTCCACCTGGAGCCCTGTTGCCATAAGAAACACTCAGCTACCTTGCAGTAAATAAGTGGTACGAGGCAACCAACCTGAGGGAGTGATAGAAAACGATCACAGGCCAAAGATCCTCTTGGGGACTTACATGGTAATCAGACCGGAATGGGTGATACGTGGCAAACCAGACCCAGACGTGAAACGTTGATTGACAAAGTCAAGAAAAGAAAGAATCAACTCATTGAACCTGCGCAATAACCATGGGACACCCAGAGTTGAAGAGCAAAGAAGAGGGAATTAAAAAAATGGATAAGTGATCAAGATCTGAAAATAGAAATAAGAAGGATATTGGGACTTGATGCTGGAAATCGTACCCCATAATCATAAGAGCACTAGGCACGATCCCAAGATCCCATGAAAAGGAAATCTAGAAAAACTAGAGGCTGAAGTAGCTCCAGGACTAGATGCAGAAGAGTGTGATCCTAGAAACGGCACCACATAGTAAGAAAAGTGATGGAACTCCTAAGGAGGCAGGGATGCAACCAAGGAACCCCAACACTATTAAATTACCACCCAGTCGAATTGGAGGACTGTGATAGAGCAAAAAAAAAAAACAAAAAAAAAAAAAAAAAAATAATAATAATAATAATAATAATATGCTAAAACGTGCACAGTTTTGTCCAAATCTTTAAAAAAAATTAACTCGTTGCCTTGCAATCTATTCTCCTCCTATTGCAACAATGAAATAATAATAATAATAATAATAATAATAATATGTTTTATTAAAGTAATTGCTGCCTCAGCTGCATTAATTTTATACAGGTTCTTCTCTATTTTTCTAATTATTGCTTTCTCATTGTTGCTTAACTGGTGAGCAACGCACCGAAGGTTGACATATCTCAATTAGGTAGACGAATGGATTTTATTGGTAAAAAATTTCAGTCGGGGTAGTCAAATTTTCGGGTATATCCCGTAGAGTTTTATTACAGATAGAATTTATGTTAAATTCTATTTCTTTTCTATTCTTTCTATTCCTTTCCGGACGTTTCGTCTGAATAAACCTCAGACATCCTCTTGGGCGGAGGTGTGTGAAGGACTGAAGTGAGAAGGTGAGTCCAGCTGCTTATATTGCGGTGGCGCAGCGGGGGGCGTCGTGCCGCTGCCTTTTCATTGGCTCGTGGGTGGGGAGCTTCTTTTCATTGGCTGCCTGGCTGCGGGCTCAAGCCAGCTCCCGATCGCATGCTCAGCAAGCGCGCCGATCTTCTCAGCTGCATATCATCACGCCGGGCTTCGTTTGATTGGGTAAAGGCCGCGTGACGTCACTGCTGGTATTATGCATCGTATTAATGTCACTGCTGGTATTATCCATCGTATTCATGTCGTCTTGGATTGGGGCGTTTTCGGGCGGCGATATGGTGATGTTTGCCGTTATTGGAGTGTTTCTTCGGGTGCAGGTCGGGAGCAAAAAGGCCTCCTGTGTCGTGTTTCCATGGAGGGCTTTTTGTTCCTGGATGAGTAACGCCTCCAGGAGGCGCAGACGTCGAGGGTCGGGTGCTCTCCCTATTATCCTGGTGTTACGGATGATACAGTCGCGGGAGAGTTGTGTCTCGGTGGGCGGTGAGGGCGTGGTTCTTTGATAGCCCCTTCTTGGGCATGACAGGAGATTCTCTTCGCAAGAACGCATGGTAGTCATTCCAATGTACTTCCCAGGACATCCTCGGGCGGGGCATATGTATTGGTATACTACGTTCGTCTGCTTGAGGGGGTCTCCTGATGGCGGTGAGGGGTTATTTTTCATGATAAGGTCTTTTGTTTTACGGGGATGTCCTGGGAAGTACATTGGAATGACTACCATGCGTCTTGCGAAGAGAATCTCCTGTCATGCCCAAGAAGGGGCTATCAAGAACCACGCCCTCACGCCCACCGAGACACAATCTAACCGCGACTGTATCATCCGTAACACCAGGATAATAGGGAGAGCACCCGACCCTCGACGTCTGCGCCTCCTGGAGGCGTTTACTCATCCAGGAACAAAAGCCCTCCATGAACAACGACACAGGAGGCCTTTTTGCTCCCGACCTGCACCCGAAGAAAACACTCCAATAACGGCAAACATCACCATATCGCCGCCCGAAAACGCCCCAATCCTAGACGACATGAATACGATGGATAATACCAGCAGTGACATTAATACGATGCATAATACCAGCAGTGACGTCACGCGGCCTTTACCCAATCAAAACGAAGCCCGGCGTGATGATATGCAGCTGAGAAGATCGGCGCGCCTGCTGAGCATGCGATCGGGAGCTGGCTTGAGCCCGCAGCCAGGCAGCCAATGAAAAAGAAGCTCCCCACCCACGAGCCAATGAAAAGGCAGCGGCACGACGCCCCCCGCTGCGCCACCGCAATATAAGCAGCTGGACTCACCTTCTCACTTCAGTCCTTCACACACCTCCGCCCAAGAGGATGTCTGAGGTTTATTCAGACGAAACGTCCGGAAAGGAATAGAAAGAATAGAAAAGAAATAGAATTTAACATAAATTCTATCTGTAATAAACTCTACGGGATATACCCGAAAATTTGACTACCCCGACTGAAATTTTTACCAATAAAATCCATTCGTTCTACCTAATTGAGATATGTCAACCTTCGGTGCGTTGCTCACCAGTTTAAGCAACAATGAGAAAGCAATAATTAGAAAAATAGAGAAGAACCTGTATAAAATTAATGCAGCTGAGGCAGCAATTACTTTTACTAAAACATGTTTAAAAGAGGGTTTACTTCCAGCATACAATAATAATAATAATAATAATAATGGCTACAGAAGGGAGAGCTAAAGAAGGAAACTGAAGGAATGATAACAGCGGCACAAGATCAGGCCCTAAGAACCAGATATGTTCAAAGAACGATAGACGGAAATAACATCTCTCCTATATGTAGGAAGTGCAATACGAAAATAAACCATACCATAGCAAGCGAATACCCGGCACTTGCACAGAACCAGTACAAAAAAGAGGTATGATTCAGTGGCAAAATGCCCTCCACTGGAGCCTGTGCAAGAAACATCAGCTACCTTGCAGTAATAAGTGGTACGAGCACCAACCTGAGGGAGTGATAGAAAACGATCAGGCAAAGATCCTCTGGGACTATGGTATCAAAACGGATAGGGTGGTACGTGCAAATAGACCAGACGTGACGTTGATTGACAAAGTCAAGAAGAAAGTATCACTCATTGATGTCGTAATACCATGGGACACCAGAGTTGAAGAGAAAGAGAGGGAAAAAATGGATAAGTATCAAGATCTGAAAATAGAAATAAGAAGGATTTGGGATATGCCAGTGGAAATCGTACCCATAATCATAGGAGCACTAGGCACGATCCCAAGATCCCTGAAAAGGAATCTAGAAAAACTAGACTCTGAAGTAGCCCCAGAACTAATGAGAAGGAGGGGAACCTAAGAAACGGCGCACATAGTAAGAAAAGTGATGGACTCCTAAGGAGGCAGGATGCAACCCGGAACCCCACACTATATATACCACCCAGTCGAATTGGAGGACTGTGATAGAGCCAGCAAAAAAAACAAAAAAAACATAATAATAATAATAATGATACCACACACATGGCTAATAGAATGCCTGAAAATATATGGGGCAGAGGAAAACACCATTAGCTTCCTCAAAAATACAATGCGCAACTGGAATACAATACTTACAAGCTCTGGAATAAGACTAGCAGAGGTTAATATCAGGAGAGGGATCTTCCAGGGCGGCCCACTGTCCCCACTACTCTTCGTAGTAGCCATGATTCCCATGACAAAAGTACTGCAGAAAATGGATGCCGGGTACCAACGCAAGAAAAGAGGCAACAGAATTAACCATCTGATGTTCATGGACGACATCAAGCTGTATGGTAAGAGCATCAAGGAAATAAATACCCTAATCCAGACTGTAAGGATTGTATCTGGGGACATCAGGATGGAGTTTGGAATAGAAAAATGTGCCTTAGTCAACATACAAAAGGGCAAAGTAACAAGGACTGAAGGGATAAAGCTACCAGATGGGAGCCACATCAAACACATAGATGAGACGGGATACAAATACCTGGGAATAATGGAAGGAGGGGATATAAAACACCAAGAGATGAAGGACACGGTCAGGAAAGAATATATGCAGAGACTCAAGGTGATACTCAAGTCAAAACTCATCGCCGGAAATATGATACAAGCCATAAACACATGGGCAGTGCCAGTAATCAGATACAGCGCAGGAATAGTGGAATGGACGAAGGCAGAACTCAGCAGCATAGACCAGAAAACTAGGAAACATATGACAATACACAAAGCACTACACCCAAGAGCAAATACAGACAGACTATACATAACACGAAAGGAAGGAGGGAGAGGACTACTAAGTATAGAGGACTGCGTCAACATCGAGAACAGAGCACTGGGACAATATCTAAAAACCAGTGAAGACGAGTGGCTCAAGAGTGCATGGGAAGAAGGACTGATAAAAGTAGACGAAGACCCAGAAATATACAGAGACAGGAGAAGGACAAACAACAGAGGACTGGCAACACAAACCATTGCACGGACAATACATGAGACAGACTAAAGAACTAGCCAGCGATGACACATGGCAATGGCTACAGAGGGGAGAGCTCAAAAAGGAATCTGAAGGAATGATAACAGCGGCACAAGATCAGGCCCTAAGAACCAGATATGTTCAAAGAACGATAGATGGAAATAACATCTCTCCCATATGTACGAAAAATGAAACCATAAACCACATAGCAAGCGAATGTCCGGCACTTGCACAAACCAGTACAAAAAGAGGCATGATTCAGTGGCAAAAGCCCTCCACTGGAGCCTGTGCAAGAAACATCAGCTACCTTGCAGTAATAAGTGGTACGAGCACCAACCTGAGGGAGTGATAGAAAACGATCAGGCAAAGATCCTCTGGGACTATGGTATCAGAACAGATAGGGTGATACGTACAAATAGACCAGACGTGACGTTGATTCCACAAAGTCAAGAAGAAAAAAGTATCACACCATTGATGTCGCAATACCATGGGACACCAGAGTTGAAGAAAAAGAGAGGGAAAAAATGGATAAGTATCAAAACCTGAAAGTAGAAATAATAAGGATATGGGATATGCCAGTGGAAATTGTACCCACAATCATAGGAACACTAGGCACGATCCCAAGATCCCTGAAAAGGAATCTAGAAAAACTAGAGGCTGAAGTAGTTCCAGGATTCATACAGAAGAGTGTGATCCTGGAAACGGCGCACATAGTTAGGAAAGTGATGAACTCCTAAGGAGGCAGGATGCAACCCGGAACCCCACTCTACAAATACCACCCAGTCAAATTGGAGGACTGTGATAGGACGGCAAAAAAAAAATAAAAAAAAAATAATAATAATAATAAAACTTAAGATGTGGTTGTCCAAATCTATAGAGAAATTACCTCATTGCCTTTCCGAGTCTATTCTCTTCCCAATAAAATAATAATAATAATAATAATAATAATAATAATAATAATAATAATAATAATAATAATAATAATAAGAAGAAGAAGAAGAAGAAGAAGAAGAAGAAGAAGAAGAAGAAGAAGAAGAAGAAGAAGAAGTAGTTTTTTAAATGATCATGAACACCTTCAATAAGACCAACATGTATGTAATTCAGAATACATCGATTGATCGAACACAATTGCAGCTTTATAGCTGAGCTAACTAATTAGCCATCTACTTACAAACAACGTTCTTGTATTCGGGTTTGTAGATTTTAAAACTCTAATGAGCACCAAGATACAGAAACACTAGCACAAAATAACTAAATATATATAATATATATATATATATATATATATATATATATATAATTATAGATACATATATATATATGTGTACATGCATATATATATATATATATATATATATATATATATATATATATATATATACATAATATATATATATATGTGTGTGTGTGTGTGTGTGTGTGTGTGTGTATTGTTTGTATAATATATTCAAGTATACATACTCAAACCAGGCACGTAGATAAACAACCAGCACAAATAATTTCTCTCTCTTTCTCTCTCTCTCTTTCCTTCACTCAAATCTTAAACGATGGAAAGGGTAAAGGTTAGACTACAACCTCAGGGTACTTGAATCAAGGAGTGGCGAGTTCCGTAGCGTCCTCCCTCTCTCTCTCTCTCTCCTCTCTCTCTCTCTCTCTCTCTCTCTCTCTATATAATATATTATTTATATATATATATATAATATATATGATATTATTATATATATTATATATATATATACAAAATATATACAATTATATATTCATATAAAACATAACAACTACCATTGAAGGTCTGAAGATAAAAAAATTAAACACTTTTTTTATTATTACTTGCGATAACAGCCACCTTCCTTTAAATCCCAGGAGAGAAGGCGAACGACAACACACACACACACACACACATACACACACACACACACACAGAGAGAGAGAGAGAGAGAGAGAGAGAGAGAGAGAGAGAGAGAGCACAATCCCATCTCGGGAGAGGTAGGAAGGGAAAAAAATGAATAAACAAACGACCTCCGAAGCCATTAGTATCGAATAGTAGAAGAACCAAAAATAACACCCATCCCAAAAGAATACTGCGGCCAGCCACACTCCACCTAAACGCCCCCCACCACCCCCCACCCCCCCACCCCACAACCCCATTTAAAACCATAAGTTCCTACCCATTAACCCATTGCAAACGAAAGAACTCGAGTTACGGCCCATTCCCGCGGAGATATTGACCTTCGACCCATTAAAAGGGGGTGGGGGTGGGGGTGTGGGGGGGGGGAGTTAGGCAGGGAAGAGAGGCCTTCCCAAAAAAGCTACAGGTCCTAGAGGACAACCGCCCTCCCCCTCAATCCCCTCTCTCCTACACAGGTTCTCAAAGGCGAATTAATTCATTCAAAGGTTTCCACCCCTGTATTAATGAGCTATTAGAAAACGGGAATCAGGATTCTAGAAGGGGTGGGGGGAGTGGGAGGGGGAGGAGGGGGACTTTCTCATTACCATCATCATCGACGAGGTCGTCGTCTGTTTAGGATGTTCTGATTAAAATTCATACGTCCTAGACAACCTGGCGAGAGAGAGAGAGAGAGAGAGAGAGAGAGAGAGAGAGAGAGAGAGAGAGAATCTGGAACATGACTAATAAAAATAAACGACTTGATAAAACGAGTGTGTGTGTTACAAGGAGTTACAAGGATTAGAATGTCTCAAAGACTTAGTCCATCTAAGGAGAAATCGTGCGCTCACTTATCTCTAAGAGCAGGTTTTACTGTGTATTTACAGTGTCCTAATGATTTTGTCTAGCTTTCTAGACAGAGAGAGAGAGTAAATGAATACCTGACCCATTATTAAAACATGCATAACTTTATGAAAAAAGAGAGAGAGAGAGAGAAATCTGGAACACGACTAAAAAATAAAGACTTAATAAAACGAGAGAGAGAGAGAGAGAGAGAGAGAGAGAGAGAGAGAGAGAGAGAGAGAGAGAGAGAATAGACTACCGTCTTCAAAAAAAAAAACTAAGCATAAGTTTCTCGGCAACAGTGGCGCGCCCCCACCACCCCGCTCAAAAAAAAAAAAAAAAAACAAAAAAAAAAAAAAAAAAAAAACATAAGAACAGACATTTATTTGAGGCCCTCCAAAAACTATTGACATTAGGAAAGAAACACTTCGGGGTAATTCCAATTGTTGTAGCAATGCCACAAAAAAATATCATACAAAAATTAATTGTCATTTTCCCAGCGGATTGATCAACATCTTGGGTGCATCAGGCGTCTACAAAATTTATCTATAAAGTTATTTATCTCTATTTCTGGCTTTTTGTACTTATGGCGATGAAGGATAAATTTGATCTTGAAAGAAATCGGCTTGCACTTGCGAGCTACGAAATAATATAAAATTTAAGAGTCACAAGCAAATGCATCATTATATATACAGTATATACTATATATAAACACACACACACACAACACACACACACACACAGCACATATATATATATATATATATATATATATAATATATATGATAATATATATATATATATATATATATATATATATATATATATATATATATATGATATATATATATATATATATATATATATATATATATACAGAGAGAGAGAGAGAGAGAGAGAGAGAGAGAGAGAGAGACGCATTCCATAATTACAAACAGAAGACAGATCCAACATGCCATTAAATGTTTATATACGAAAGGATTATGAAAAAGGGAGCACAAAAGCAACAATGAAAATAAAAAAAAACGTCCATCACCTTCAGAAAATAAATAAATAAATAAATAAATAAGAGCAAATAAAAAAAATAAATTACTTCACGAAAAAGGTTGGTGTCGTAGTTCTACATTACTCTTCCTCCACAGCTACTACCTGGAAAGAGAGAGAGAGAGAGAGAGAGAGGAGAGAGAGAGAGAGAGAGAGAGAGAGAGAGAGAGAGAGACCCTTGACCATAGAGATGCTTATCTTAATGAGGGATCTGGTGCATACACAAAAGGGAGGAGGAGGGAGGAGGAGGAGGAGGAGGAGGAGGAGGGGAGGAGGAGGAGGAGGAGGAGAAAAAAGGAGGAGAGAGGATAGAGAATGAGAGAGAGAGATATGAGACACAGAGACAGATTGGAAAGGGCAGCAAGCAGGAGGGAGTGGTAAGATGAGGAGGGTAAAGGCGGGTGGGTGGAAGGGGGGGCCGGGAGGGGAGGGGAGATTGTAATATCTTAACTTCATATTTAAAACGCCCTACGAGATTAATCTACATGCTACTTCACATACCTTTCTTGTTTATATATTAATAAATATTCTCTCTCTCTCTCTCTCTCTCTCTCTCTCTCTCTCTCTGATATATATATATATATATATATAATATATATAGATATATATATATATATATATATATACATATATATACACAGAACGAGAGAGAGAGAGAGAGAGAGAGAGAGAGAGAGAGAGAGAGAATGTATATATTCATTGTAAGAATAATTACTCAGTAGCCTACCAATGTATTTTTACAAAGATGCCACCAAATATGGTCGCATGACTGGGACCAACCTATCAAATTTTCGGGGAGGTCCAGACTAGAAGAGGGTGTTATTCCAGTAGACTATAGTAGATTCACATCAACCTCGCATTTGATGTCTAGGCTAGTCCCTTAAAACGCCTCTGATTGGCTGTTGATAAGCCAATCACAGGGCTGGAAACTCAGTCTCTCTCGAGAGTTCACATGGGTAGAATCTATGTTCCACCTCTCTTGAGGAATACGTCTTTCAAAAGAATCCCTCAGGAGACGTGGAACATGCATCCTACCTATGTGAAATCTCGAGAGAGAATGGGAGTTTCTAGGCCAGTGATTGGCTTATCAACAGCCAATCAGGAGCGTCGTAAGGGACTGGCCTAGATATCAAATGCACGGTTGATGTGAATCTACTATAGGAGTGGACGCTTCAGCCTTGGCGGAGAGTTGCGATTTCCGAACGCTCCTGCTTATATATAATTATGCTATTGTATCTATGAACTCATAAATACACTATTGAAACTGTGCATCATAGACAGAGATGAACAAGTAATCTTGACCTTAATATACGTATTTATTTTATTCGAAGGGATGGAGGGAGAGAGGGAGGGAGGGAGGGAGGAAGGGAGGGAGGGGGAGGAGGAATTCAAGACGAGTATCAAAGTCATTCATTCATAATTTGGTAAAATTTCCTTTTGAATAATCATGTGCAACGGCTTCCCTGAAGATGCTATGCAATCAGAACCTGAAACGTTTCAGTTCAAGCAAAGATGCAATCCATGATTGACCCAAAACTTGTTTCTTTGTACTTTTAGTCAGTAATCTATCTACATTTTTTTCTGTTTATCTCTTTATTTGTGAATTCAATTCTGTTCTCCATTAACTGATCTCTTCTCTCTGCGTTCCCTGTTCTCTTCCGTAACTTCTTTACACAAGAACACCATAGTGTTTGGAAACTTGAATTTCAAGTCAATGGCCTCTGTGGGTTTGTTCCTTATGAATACGGTTTATCTCCTGAATAATAATAATAATAATAATAATAATAATAATAATAATAATAATAATATATTTAGGAAGCAGACCCTTTCTCAAGCATACTTTATTAAAAGTAATGGCTACTTCAGCAGCGTTACACTTGTAGAGATTCTTCTCTATTTTCCAAATAGCGGCTTTTTCCGTGCTACTTAGACAAGCTAGTAGAGCGCCTATAAAGGTCATGATCAAATACAGTCAAAATTGGTCCATATATTTGAATTTTACAGTTAAACTGTGATACCATAGTCATCAAAGTCATTAACGATTCTCTCTCTCTCTCTCTCTCTCTCTCTCTCTTTCTTAAAGCAAGCGAGCTTTCGTCTGGAGCTGCCAGACATCCTCGGGCTGGGCCCCAAATGTAAGGAGGACGGACACCACACCTAGGTCAGGCCACCCTCAGCTTCCCAGCCCGAGGATGTCTGGCAGCTCCAGACGAAAGCTTGGTTGCTTCAAGAAAGAGAGAGAGAGAGAGAGAGAGAGAGAGAGAGAGAGAGAGAGAGAGAGTGAGAGAGAGAATCGTTAATGACTTTGATGACTATGGTATCATAGTTTATCTGTAAAATTCAAATATATATACCAATTTCGACTCTGTATTTGATCATGAACTCTATAGCCGCTCTACTAGCTTGTCTAAGTAGCACGGAGAAAACCGCTATTCGGAAAATAGAGAAGAATCTCTACAAGTGTAACGCTGCTGAAGTAGCCATTACTAATAATAATAATAATAATAATAATAATAATAATAATAATAATAATAATAATAAAGGAGCGAACGATAAGTCACAGATAAATCCATGAAATCAATGACATCTTCACTTCTCTTATTTAAAGATATATCTATAATGTCGAAAAAAATACAACACGACATTGTGTAAGCTTAAAAAAAATAAATAAAAAGAAAGTAATCGATTGTACTCTCGCTTTAGTAGGAGAAAGGACACTTTCTTCCGTAAAGCTTCCTATATATATATTTTTTTTTTCCTTTTTTCAGAGTGACATAAAAGTCTAAACACAATGCCTTTCTAAATACGGGCTAAGATTACACCTCTCTCTCTCTCTCTCTCTCTCTCTCTCTCTCTCTCTCTCTCTCTCTCTCTCTCTACTAAAGGTTACACGATGTTTTTATGCATAGGAAGGCCTAATGTCTTTCCTCATAAACAGTGCATCGTTCCATTTGTGTTAAAACTTATCCTGCGTCAAAGTGCCCTATACTATCTCTAGCAAAACTTTAAATTAACGTTTGTATCTTTACAGTAACCTATTGCATCTTTAAAACGATCTATTACGCCTACTGCATCTTAAAAATGATCTATTACACCTACTGCATCTTACAAATTATCTATTACACCTATTGCATCTTTAAAATGATCTATTACACCTATTGCATCTTTAAAATGATCTATTACACCTATTGCATTTTTAAAATGATCTAAAACACCTATTGCATCTTTAAAATTACCTATTACATTATCAACATTACCTTACAATTTCTCAAATACTATTGTATCTTTATAATTACCTATTACATTTTGAAAATTACCAGCTACACCTTTAAAATTACCTGTTACATCTTTAAAAACACATACTACATCTTTCAAATTACTTATAACACCTTTATAAAATCACTTATTAATTCTTTAAAATTACTTATTACACCTTTATAATCACCTATTAATTCTTTAAAATTACTTATTGCACCTTTAAAATTGCCTATTAATTCTTTAAAATTACTTATTACATCTTTAAAATTACTTACTAATTCTTGAAAATTAATTTCTACACCTTTAAAATTACCTATTAATTCTTAAAAATTACTTATTACACCTTTAAAATTACCAATTACCTAGTCTATATATATATATATAAATATATATATATATATATATATATATATATATATATATATATATATATATTATATATATATAATATATTATTATATATATATATATATATATAAGGAATTTCACAGCTATGGAAACAGCTATAAAAGAAGCACTTTCTGACCTACAAACCAATGTAAATCCTTGGAAGAATGACTCCCCCTACCTACGTTTTCCTGGATCGCCCAGAATAACCTCCTTCCAGACTGCTGACACAGGCTGCCTTTTTCTGGATCACTTGGAAAAGATGATACTATTATCTCAGCCTTCCTACACGCTGAATATTCCTCGTTTTCTGTGGTACTATTTTCTGTCTTTACTGGAGTATTTGCGTTAATCCGCATATATCTTAGTTTAACCAGACCACTGAGCTGATTAACAGCTCTCCTAGGGCTGGCCCGAAGGATTAGATACTTTTACGTGGCTAGGAATCAATTGGTTATCTAGCAACGGGACCTACAACTTATAAAGGGATCCGAACCACATTACATCGACAAATTAATTTCTAATCACCAGAAACAAATTCCTCTGACTCCACGCTGGCAGAGCGGGGAATCGAACTCGGAACTACCGAATCGGTCGGCGAGCACGTAAACCACTCGTCAGTTAAGAACTTATTTCTATCCTATAGTGTAAATCACCATATTTCTTCAGTTTCAGTCAAAATCCCTCTTCGTTTTACAGTGCAGTTCGCGCCCCTTGTTCGACAACTCTCGCCATTTTCACAATTATTCACCCAGACAACTTCTCTTTTCCCAGACCACCTGGACTATGTTTGTCCAGTTGGATCAACTGAGATACAGGTCGTAGTCTGGTCCGACTGACAATACTGCTCAGTATAATCTCAAACCAATATGCACTTTGTGTGCGTGTGTGTATATATTTTGGGAAAGGGGGTGGGAGTTGGCATGGCATAGTTTGTAAGAGCACTGGGCTGCCCGTCCAGGTTCTCGTGAAAATGACTTTCAGTTACATCAGTAAACCAGGGTTGGTGATCTTTTCTTGCTTTTTTTTAAATAAAAAGGAATTAAAAATCAGTGATTTATTTGATTTTCTATTTTTTATTTTTTATTTGCTAGATTTATTTATTTTTTTATTTTGTTAGATGTTTTTTCAATCCTTTCTTTCCTCAAAATTTATTTTATGACAGAATTAATATTGATTTATCTTTTAGGTTTCTAGTTCTGGCCTAAAGCGTCCTTGCAATTTTTTACGTCAAAATAAATACATGCAGCACACTTATGCCTAAGTTTTTATTAACCCCCAAACCATAATTTTCACTTTGTTTGCTTTCAAATAAAAAAAAATTTAAAAAATAAAAATAAAAAAATCATGATTTTTTAAATGAAAAAATCAGTGATTTAATCACTTGATTAAATCAGTTTGATCTAATCATTGCCAAGCCTGAGTAAACATACTATTTTATAGCGATCAGATTTCAAACACAATCAACTGAAATACTCGGCGTCCTGTTGGAATGTGGTGATCCCTACTCAATCCATTAAAACCTAGAAAAAGGGGCCTGA
>NC_061109.1:18856486-18861486 GCF_015104395.2 Macrobrachium nipponense | reverse complement strand
TTGGGTGTAGTGCTTTGTGTATTGTCATTTGTTTCCTGGTTTTCTGATCTATGCGCGGAGTTCTGCCTTCGTCCATTCCACTATTCCTGCGCTGTATCTGATTACTGGCACTGCCCATGTGTTTATGGCTTTTATCATATTTCCGGCGTTGAGTTTTGACTTGAGTATCGCCTTGAGTCTCTGATATATTCTTCTGATCGTGTCCTTCATCTCTTGGTGTTTTATATCTCCTCCTTCCATTATTCCCAGGTATTTGTATCCTGTCTCATCTATGTGTTTGATGTTGCTCCCATCTGGTAGCTTTATCCCTTCAGTTCTCGTTACTTTGCCTTTTGTATGTTGACTAAGGCGCATTTTCTATTCCAAACTCCATCCTGATGCTCCAGATACAATCCTTACAGTCTGGATTAGGGTATCTATTTCCTTGATGCTCTTACCATACAGCTTGATGTCGTCCATGAACATCAGATGGTTGATTTTGTTGCCTCTTTTCTTGAGTTGGTACCCGGCATCCATCTTCTGTAGTACTTTTGTCATGGGAATCATGGCTACTACGAAGAGTAGTGGGGACAGTGAGTCGCCCATGGAAGATCCCTCTCCTGATATTAACCTATGCTAGTCTTTTTCCAGAGCTTGTAAGTAATTGTATTCAGTTGCGCATTGTATTTTTGAGGAAGCTGATGGTATTTTCCTCTGACCCCCCAATATATTTTCAGGCATTCTATTAGCCATGTCTGTGGTATCATGTCGAAGGCTTTCTTATAGTCTATCCATGCCATGCTTAGGTTGGTTTTCCTTCTCCTAATGTACTTCATTACCATTTTGTCTATCAGGAGCTGGTCTTTTGTGCCCCTACCCCTACACTTGCCTTCTGCAGCCTTTCTGTTGGTGGGGATGGTGTTTGTTCTCCTCTAGGTAGTTGTATAGCCTTTCACTGATGATACCTGTTAGTTAACTTCCACATTATTGGTAGGCAGGTGATAGGCCTGTAGTTACTGGCTATATTCCCTTACTCTTGTCTTTTTGTACTAAGGATGTTCTTCCTGTGGTCCATCCATTGGGTGCTTGGTGATTTGAGATATCAATGCTGGAGTGTTCTGCTATTCGTGGGTGTAGGGCCTTGAAGTTTTTGAGCCAGTATCCATGGACTTCATCTGGGGCTGGGGACTGGGGCTTTCCAGTTTGGCATTTTCTTTAGTTGGTGTCTGAATCTGTGTCTGTCGTGATGTCTGTGAATCTTTGTTTATTCTCCCTGTTTCTTCTTCCTTGAATTCCTGGAGCCATGTTGCATGTTTGTTTGTGGTGATACCGGATTGCTCATATGTTTTCCCAGAGTTCTCTTACTTGATTCGGCTTCAGGAATTTCTGGGTGGTTGTCTTCCCTCTTAGTTGGCTGTATAGTCTTTCTGGTTGGTTCCGAATAGTTTGTTCTGTTGGTATCCCTTATTCCTGTTCATGTTACCGTTGGATTTTGTGTGCTTTGGCCTTAAGCCGCTCTGTTTTACATCTTTCTATTGTGTTGTTTAGTCCCCTATCTTGTACTTTGTATTTCTCGTTGAGTTCCTCCTTTGTTTCTTGCTTCTTAGCCTTTTTTCTGCCATCTCTTTCAGTTTACTCAAGTCAGATCTCATCACCATGATTTGCGTTTTCCAGGCGCCTTTTCCAAGGAGGTTGCTGTTTGGTTTCTGTGGGTTGGTTGTGACGGTGGTGTTGGTGTTCGAATCCCCATCAGTTCTGCTACTAATCTTGCTCCTGCATATGTCAAGTTATTTGTTTCTGTGATACTGGTGGTGTGTATTAGGGCCCATTTATTTCATTGACCTCACTTGTTTTTTCCCTTAATTTCTCGGTGTTGTAGGCTTTCATGGAGGGATCTTTGTTCTCTCTGTATCTGGCTCAATCCATTGTCTAATCTTTTTATACACTTCCGTCCTCTCTGTTACTTCGTCGGTGTTTCTTCGTGTGTCGTTGTTTGATACCTCATCCTCCCTGTCGTCTTCTGTGGCATCGTCTCTCAGTTGTCTTCGTGTAATTCGTTGTCGTTGTGACATTTCCCTTTTCCCTTTCCAGTTCTTCTATTTCTGTTGGGGAGAGCCAGTTCGTTTTTTCTTTATGTTCCTTACTTGGTCTGCCAGCCTCTGCTCTGTTTGAGGGGGTGTTATTCCTCTCATTCCAGATGTTGACCCAATCCTTCTTCTATATCCTCTCTCCGTCGGGTTGCTTCTGATGTAGCATCTCCATATTTCCTTATTTTCTTATCTTGTCATTTCTTCCTTTTTGCCTCTGTAGCTCCAATCTCAGGCTGTTCATTACTGTCGTTGTGGTGATCAGTGCTGGATGACGACCTCCAAGTACCTGACCGTCTTCCCCTACAATTGGGTGAATACCTGGTTGCGCGGACGAAGCTCCTCTGGTTGCCAGAGGTTCCATTTAGTCGTCGTCGTTTATTCCATCATTTCTTTCCATCATTGATGAGTTTTGCTATTTAACCCATAGCTGGACCCTACCCATCAGGGATAGGTACTCATTTACAGCTGAGTAGACTGAGGAAATTATTGGGTTGGTAAAGATCCTTTCCCAAGGATCAACGCCGAGGAGAGCGGTCACCCATCCAACGACTGACAGACCCAATGTTGCTTAATCTTGACTTAGTCTATTGACGACCTAACCCACTCCTCCACGGCGACACATTATTATTATTATTATTATTATTATTATTATTATTATTATTATTATTATTATTATTATTATTATTATTATTATGTTGAAAATAATGGCCGTTTTTAACAAATTAACCTTATACATAGTCTTTTCAATTCTTCTGACGATTCGATTTTCTGACTCAGCTAGGTTGTTGAGTAGAATCCCAATATTCATATTTGTTATACTTAGGATATTTGTCAAAATTGTTTTATCGAAAATATTTCATCATATAGTTTTTTATTTTATATTTTGTTATATATTATTATTAATAATATTATTAGTATTAACTTCAGAAGGAACAATAAAATTATCCTAATTGTTAGTATCCAGCAAATGGCTTAAACGAACCGAGGTAATTTGAACAAGAGGAGAAAATAACTTGAATTCTAAACCTGATAGATGCCCCTTAGATTCGAATGGCTGAGAGAGAGAGAGAGAGAGAGAGAGAGAGAGAGAGAGAGAGAGAGAGAGAGAGAGTGTTGCTTCTCATCAGTTAAAAACGCTACCGTCCTAAATCAATGAGAAAACTTAAGGCTTTCTGCGTACTCATCGATTGTCAGATCTTCACGGAATTATGTCCCGTTAGCCTGTGTGTGTGTGTATGTGTGTGTGTGTGTCTGTCACTCTCTCTCTCTGACTCTACTATGGCTTGTGGTGCTAGAGTGATAGACTGAATCTGAGCCTGACGGAGTCTAGTCCAGTCTACCTTGCTTAGTTTACTTTACTGTACTTAATTCTACTTTACTGAGTCTGCTTTTGTCTACTTTATTCAGTCTACTTCGGTCTACTTTACTGGGTCTACGTTCGTCTACTTTACTGAGTCTAATTCAGGCTACTTTGCTAAGTTTAGTTTACTCTATTTCAGTTTAGTTTACTGAATCTACTTCAGTCTACTTTGCCGAGTCTACTTTCGTTTACTTTACTGAGTCTATTTCAGTCTAATTTGACGAGTCTAATTCACTGAGTCTACTTCAGTCTGCTTTACTGTAGTTCTTAACTGGTTCTGAACCTCTAAAGTTCTAAGCGTGAGTGAGTCAACTCTTGAATTATACATGATTATATAGCCTTTTATCCTAACGCATTCCCAAGCACAATCATTCCTTTTGAGCGTTGTCTTTTCTAACCTAATGTATTCCTAAGCATAATGGTGTCTATCATAATATATTCCTAAGCATTATGGTGTCTATTTTAATATATTCCTAAGTATAATGGTGTCTATCATTATATATTCCTAAGCATTATGGTGTCTATTATAATATATTCCTAAGGATAATGGTGTCTATCATAGTATATTCCTAAGCAAAATGGTGTCTAGAATAATATATTCCTAAGCATAATGGTGGCTATCATAATATATTCTTAAGCCTTATGATGTCTAGCATAATATATTCCTTAAGCATAATGGTGTCTATCATAATATATTCCTAGGCATAATGGCGTCTATCATAATATATTCCTAAGTATAATGGTGTCCATCATAATATATTCCTAAGCATAATGGTGTCTATCATAATATATTCCTAAGCATTATGGCGTCTAGAATAATACATTCCAAAGGAAAATGGTGTCTAGAATAATATATTCCTAAGGAAAATGGTGTCTAAAATAATATATTCCTAAGCATTATGGTGTCGATCATAATATATTCCTAAGCATAATGGTGTCTGGAATAATATATTCCTAAGCATAATGGTGTCTATCCAGGTGTGCTTTTATCGTAATGAACTATATTCGAAATCATTTCTATAGCTCATAGTTTAGTGGTCCTTAAGTATAGTGGTACCTAAACACCAACCACCCCCAGGCACCCCCCCCCCAAAAAAAAAAAAACACTCCTCTTCATAACACAATCTATTTATTGAAAGTTTCTATTCTAGACGTCATAGTCTATTCTTGACGCATTTTTCATCGTGATAGATTCTACGCCGACAATTATTCTTATGAATAATGGAGTCTACTGCGAAGCAGTTCTCTGTAGGACACAATTCTTCAACATGATTCTCTGTCACTGAATTTTATATTAGTGTGTTTTGCTTTCTTAACAGAGTCCCCAATCTCCGAATTATATAGAAAAAAAACAGGACCCTTTAAATAAAATAATATTAGGTCTACATTCTGCTTCATAGGAAATCCATAGACAAATTACCAAATAATAAAGCAATAGGACCCATTACATTAAATGAATAATATAAGTTCTACAAACAGCATCATAGGTAATCCATAGACATATTTCCAAATAATAAAATAATAGGACCCATTACATTAAATGAATAATATAAGTTCTACAAACAGCATCA
>NC_061109.1:18848986-18851486 GCF_015104395.2 Macrobrachium nipponense | reverse complement strand
GGGGATTTATAAGCATCTCCCACCAGCAAATATCTCAGTAGAATAAGTAAGAAAAAATGAAAAAAAAAAAAGACGAGAGAGGGAAAAACTGAGGAAGTTTCCATTTGAATGTATCTCGCACTTAAGAGGTGGGAATTTCAACAATGGTCCTCTTCCTCGGGGGAACAATACCCCTCAGACATAGGCCTAAGTGATTAGGAGGGGGAGGAGGGGGAGGGGGAACCAGCCCACTTTTAAATAGCAAGCATTATGTATGAAAAAGAGTTTTCTCTTAAGGAAACGGCTTTTGCCTATTTTCCAATGATATTTGATTTGTGCGTTCTAATGTAACATAATTACATGATAACCCTTACCTTTTGTTATGCACATATACAAACGCACACACATTATATATATTATGCATTAATATTATATTATATAATATATAATTTATATAAATAATATATATATAATAAATATATTTAAAAATAAATATATATTATAACATATTATAATGAATACTTATCACATCACCGTGATTCATATAAATCATTCGAGCTACTGACATGGGGGGGGACGAAATTATTAACTAAAAATTTTCCCCTTCGGTACATATAAGAAAATATAGCAATTCCGAGGTAGAGCGAATTAGATATTAAAAGATATATATATATATATATATATATATATATTATATATATATATATATATATATATATATACACATACACATATACATATATATATATATATATATATATATATAATCTATATATATATATATATATAATATATATATATATATATATACATATACTATATATATCATATATCTATATATATATATATATATATATATATATATATATATATATATAACTTAATTAAACGACTTACTAGTGAGTACTCACTCTCTCTCTCTCTCTCTCTCTCTCTCGCTCTCTCTCTCTCTCTCTCTCTCCACCGGATTAATAACTGCAATAACATTAATAATAACAAGAAACAATAATTAAGCTCAAGTAAATAACAAATAACATCAACAACAAATGAATAAATGAATGTAAACTTTCATATAAATCTAATAACGTTTTACAACAGAGTGGAAAATGAAACTGATTGAAAACTATGGAATATTAACTCTTTTGTTTATAACTCTAAGAGACTTGAGATCTTTCAATACTTTCCAAATCCGAACTCTTTATCAAAGACGTTACTGTACGTTAATAAAATAAGGTCAGTGGGATGCGTGACTAGAAGAACGCCAATCTCGCTCTCTCTCATCCAATCTCTCTCTCGATTCTTCTCTCTCTTCTCATTCTCTTCTCCTCCTCTCCTCTCTCCTTCTTTTCCTCTACTTTGTTATTTTTATACATGTTGCAGTGTTCGAATCACGTGTGGAGAGAGAGAGATTATATATATCATATATATATATATATATATATATATATATATATATATATATGTATATATATATATATATATATATATATATATATATATATATATATATATATATATATATATAAGTTAATTAAACAAACATCAGGATAAATCAACATGTATTTCGACTTGCTACTGAGATTCTCTCTCTCTCTCCTCTCTCTCTCTCTCTCTCTCTGTCTCGTCTACATATATATATATATATATATAGATATAATATATATAATATATATATATATATATATATATAATATAATATAACATATAATATATATAATATATATATATAATATAATATAATTACCCCCTCAGATTAATAAGCGCAATAACGTTAACAGCAACAACACCTCCCTCCTCCCCCCCCCTCTCTCTCTCTCTCTCTCCCTCCCTACACAATCAGCAAGTAATAACCGCTGCATAATCACGCTCTATAACGTCCCAATTATTTGCTCGACCAATAATTATTATCATTATTAATAATAATATCGTCCACCGTAATCGATTAAAATCCTCTCCCTCTCTCTCTCTACCTCCCTCCTTTACCTCTTTTAACTCCTCCTTTTCATCCATCCCTCCTTTACATTCCTCCCTCCCTCCTTTAGCTCCTCTCTCTCTCTCTTCTCCCTTCCTCTTTTCCTCCTCCTCTCCCTACTTTAACTCTCTCTCTCCTCCCTTTACCCCCATTCTCTCCCTCTTTAGCTCTCTCTCTCTCTCTCTCCCTTCCTCTTTTACCTCCTCCTCTCCCTACTTTAACTCTCTCTCTCCCTCCTTCCTTTACCTCCCTCTCTCCCTTCTTTAATTACCTCTTTCCCTCCCTTCTTTAAATTCCTCTCTCCTTTAACTCTACTCCTCCTCCATTACCCACTCCTTTACCTACCTCCCTCCCTCCTTTACCTCCTTGAGGCCTAATTGATTGGGTACTATCGCCGCCATCGCATCTCGTTTCCTTATCAGCCTCCATTAGGGGATATCACCCCTAATACTTACTTCCTAAAGGTTCCTAATCTGATCATATCTACGGGTGAAAGAGTGGTGGGCTGGGGAGGGGGAGGGGGAGGGGGAGGGGGGACGGGAAGGAGGT
>NC_061109.1:18841486-18846486 GCF_015104395.2 Macrobrachium nipponense | reverse complement strand
AACTGACTCACCCACCGACAGACTGACCGACCGACCGACAGACAGAAGGACCCACCGACAGACTGACCGGCCGACCGACAGACAGACAGACCGACCGACCGACCAACTGACTCACCCACCGACAGACTGACTGGCCGACCGACAGACAGACAGACCGACCGACCAACTGACTCACCCTCCGACAGACTGACCGGCCGACCGACAGACTGAAGGACCCACCGACAGACTGACCGGCCGACTGACAGACAGACAGACCGACCGACCAACTGACTCACCCACTGACAGACTGACTGGCCGAACGACAGACAGACTGACCGACCGACCAACTGACTCACCACTGACACGACTGACTGCCGAATCGACAGACAGACTGACCGACTGACCAACTGACTCACCCACCGACAGACTGACTGGCCGAACGACAGACAGACTGACCGACCGACCAACTGACTCACCCACTGACAGACTGACTGGCCGAACGACAGACAGACTGACCGACCGACCAACTGACTCACCCACCGACAGACTGACTGGCCGAACGACAGACAGACTGACCGACCTGACCAACTGACTCACCCACTGACAGACTGACTGGCCGAACGACAGACAGACAGACCGACCGACCAACTGACTCACCCTCCGACAGACTGACCAGCCGACCGACAGACTGAAGGACCCACCGACAGACTGACCGGCCGACAGACTGACCGACCAACTGACTCACCCACCGACGACTGACTGGACCGAACGACAGACAGACAGACCGAGACCACGACCAACTGACACTCCACCCGACACTGACAGACTGACGGCCGAACGACAGACAGACAAGAACCGACCCCCGACCAACTGACTCACCCACCGGACCGAGCTGACTGGCGAACGACAGACAGACAGACCGACCGACCAACTGACTCACCCACCGACAGACTGACTGGCCGAACGACAGACAGACTGACCGACCGACCAACTGACTCACCACTGACCAGACTGACTGCCGAACGGACAGACAGACTGACCGACCGACCAACTGACTCACCCACCGACAGACTGACCGGCCGACCGACAGACTGAAGGACCCACAGACAGACTGACTGACCGACCAACTGACTCACCCACCGACAGACTGACCGGCCGAACGACAGACTGACTGACCGGGAACTTGACCCGACCGAACGACCAGACAGACTCACCCACCGACAGACTGACTTGGCACCGAACGACACCACAGAAACACTGGAACGACCGACCAACTGACTTCCACCCACGACAGAACTTGACTGGCCGACGACAGACAGACTGACCCCGGACCGGTCCGACCTAACTGACAGACTGAAAGGACCCACCGACAGACTGACCGGCCAACGACTGACAGACAGACAGACCTTGACCGATTGCCGAAACTGACTCACCCACCGACAGACTGACTGGGCCGAACCGAACGACAGACAGACTGACGACCTGCCCAACTGACTCCGACAGACTGACAGACTGACTGGCCGAACGACAGACAGACTGACACCGACCGACCACTGACCGACCAACTGACTCACCCACCGACAGACTGACTGGCCGAACCGAACAGACCAGACTGACCCCGACGACAACCTGACCTCACCCACCGACCAGAACTGACTGGCCGAACGACAGACAGACCCTTGACCGACTGACCAACTGACCTCAGCCCACTGACAGACTGACCTGGCCAACGACAGAACAGACAGACCGACCGACCAACTGACTCACCCTCTCCGACAGCGACTGACCGGCCGACCGACAGACTGAAGAACCCACGACAGACAGACTGACCGGACCAACCTTGACTCACCCACCGACAGACGACCGGACCGACAGAACAGACTGGACCGACCGACTGACTGACGGAGACAGACAGACTGACCGACGACCAACTGACTCACGCCACCGACAAACCTGACTGGCCGAACGCCAGACACACTGACCGACTGACCAACTGACTCACCCCTGGACATACTGACGGGCCGAACGACAGACAGACAGACCGACCGATCCAAACTGACTCACCTCCGACAGACTGACCGGGCCGACCGTGCAGACTGAAGGACCCCACCGACAGACTGACCTCCGACTGACAGACAGACAGACTGACCGGCCGACTGACATCCGACAGCTGACACGTACCAACATGACACACATTCACTCAAGAATTCAGACAAAACAAAATCACAATCATCACACGAGATCTCAATCAATCAACTCAACAATCTCATTCATTCATCACGGGCGGTCACCACCCACCGACAGACTTACTGGCCGAATGACAGACAGACAGACCGAGCCGGCCAACTGACTTACCCACTGACAGACTGACCGGCCGACGACAGACTGAAGGACCCACCGAACAGACTGACCCGGCGACTGAAAGAAACAGACAGACCCGACCAACAACGACTCACCACCGACAGACTGACTGGCCGAACGACAGACAGACTGACCGACGGACCAAACGACTCACACCCACTGACAGACTGACTGGCCGAACGACAGACAGACTGACCGACTGACCAACTGACTCACCCAACTGACAGAATGACCGGCGACCGACAGACTGAAGGACCACGACAGACTGACCGACCGACAACTGACTCACCACCGACAGACTGACCCGGACCGAACGACAGACTGACTGACTGACCGAACGACAGCAGACTGACCCGAACCGACCAACGACTCACCCTGACGACCCACCCGACCAAAGACGGATGACCCACGACAGACTGACAGACTGAAGGACCCCCCCGACAGACTGACGGACCGGATCCCCCGACCGACAGACTGAAGGACCCACCGACAGAATGACCGGCCGAATGACAGACATGACAGAACCGACGACCACTGACCAACACCCGACAGACAGACTGACTGACCGAACGACAGACAGATTGACGACCGACCAACTGACTCACCCATGACAGACTGACTGGCCGCGACGACAGACAGAGCTGACCACGATCCGACCACTGACTCACCCACGACCAGACTGACCTGCCGAACGAACAGTGACAGACTGACACCGACCACCAACTGACTCACCCACCGACAGACTGACTGGCCAGAACGCCCACCGACAGACTGACGACTGACCGAAACTGACCAACTGACTCACCCACTGACAGACTGACTGGCCGAACGACAAAACAGACAGACCGACCACCGACCAACTGACTCACCCTCCGACAGACTGACCGGCCGACCGACAGACTGAAGGAATACCACGACAGACTGACTGGCCGACTGACAGACAGACACCTGAGCACGACCACTGACCTCCAACCAACGACAAGGATGACTGCCCGAACGACAGACAGACAGAACTGACCGACCGAACCACTGACTCAACCACTGACCAAGACTGAGGCCGAACGACGACAGAAGACTGACTGACAAATGACTCACCCACTGACAGACCTGACCGGCCGACGACAGACTCGAAGGACCCACCGACAGACTGATCCGACCGACCAACGACTCACCCACCGAGACTGACCGGCCGGAACGACAGACTTGACTGACTGGCCGAACGACAGACAGACTGACCCGACCGCCACAGACTCACCCCACCGACAGACTTACCGGGGGCCCAAACTACAGAACTGAAGGACCCACCGACGACGACTGGCCGCCCGACAACAGACAGGGACCGACCCCCCGACGACTGACTCCACCCACCGACAGATGCCGGCCGACCGACAGACAGACTGATCGACTGACCAACTGACTGACCCACCGAGACTGCCAGACTGCACGACCGAAGACAGACAGACAGACTGACCGGACCGACCGACAGGACATACTCACCGCCTGACCGACAGACGCTGACCGGCCCGACCGACAGACAGAATGATCAACCCCGACCAACCAGACAGACTGGGAACCGCCCGACCGACAGACGACTGACCGACGAGACTGAATCCCACCACAGACATGACTGGCCGAACGACCGACAGACTGAAAACCGACCGACCACTACGAACCCACCTGACAGACTGACTGGCCGAACGCAGACAGACTGACCGACTGACCAACTGACTGACCCACCGAGACTGACAGACTGCCCGACCGACAGACAGACAGACAGACTGACCGACCGACCGACAGACATACTCACCGGCCGACCGACAGACAGACTGACCGGCCGACCGACAGACAGACTGATCAACCGACCAACAGACAGACTGACCGGCCGACCGACAGACAGACTGACCGACTGACCAACTGACCGACTCCCCGACAGACCAACAGACAGACTGACCGACCGACCGACAGACAGACTGACCGGCCGACCGACATACAGACTGACTGACCGACCAACTGACCGACCCCCCACCAGACTGACTGGCCAACCGACAGATTGAGTGACCGACCGACCAACTGACCAACCCACCGACAGACTGACTGGCCGATCGAGAGACAGACAGACTGACTGACTGACCAACTGACCGACCCACCGACAGACTGACTGGCCGGCCGACAGACAGACTGAACCGGACCAGGACATAACCCAACCCAACCCTACCCACCGGACAGGACAGACAAGACTGGACCGAAACGAACCGACAGACAGAAAGTAATGACCGGCCGACCGACAGAGAGACTGACCGGCCAACCGACAGACAGACTGACCAACCGACCAACTGACGACCCCCGACAGACTGACCAGTCGACCGACAGACTGACTGACTGACCGACCGACCAACTGACCAACTCACCGACAGACTGACTGGCCGGCCGAGAGACAGACAGACTGACTGATCGACCATTTGACCGACTGGCAGGCCGACAGACAGACAGACTGACCAACAGAGTAACCCACCTACCCACCGATAGGCAGACAGACTGACCGACCAACCAACTGACCAACCCACCGACAGATTGACTGGCTGGCCGAGAGACAGACAGACAGACTGACCGATAGACTAACCCACCTATCCACCGACAGACAGACAGACAGACTGACCGAC
>NC_061109.1:18823986-18836486 GCF_015104395.2 Macrobrachium nipponense | reverse complement strand
TGGATAACTCTACGGTACCGACACGCCCTAATTCATTTACACAACTAAAAACTTCATTTAACACTCTCTCTCTCTCTCTCTCTCTCTCTCTCTCTCTCTCTCTCTCTCTCTCTCTCTCTTCCTAGTAAATTTTCGCTGTCTGGGCGCATGGTTTGCAATATTGGAACGGAATGCAACATCATTTTTGTTTATTTTTTGTCGCTCATCTGAAGGAATATCATTTAAATACTAACCCTTCTCTCCTTTTTTACATAAAAATATCAACAAATGACTCTTATTCAATTAATATTTTAACCATATTTCTATTAATGTCCTACAATTTAACCCCCATTTATTATTACTGTATTGACTTCTTAACCCTACTTTTAGAAATATCAAAAACTAAACTCTCCTAGTAAATATATTAACTTTTCGCCCAGACTTTGCACAAATGTATTCACCGTTATCTATTTTTCCCAATAAATACATTAACCTTTCTACCGCATTTTTCGTTGTAAATGTATTATCCATCAAGCTCCCTTTGCAATAAATGTATTAACCTTTAAACTTTGATATATAAAAATGACCGTTCGGGTTTTTTTGGTGGGGTGTGGGGTGGGAGGAGAGTAACTGTACACTGCGTCGGTGGTTTCCACAACAGAGAAATAAATATATTTTTAACTATCATTTTTATTTTTGGGGAGGTCGTTTTTGCAGCAGCCGCCACCTCACTCACAAAACGCTTACATGGTCAAAGAACAAAAAAAAACAAAATGTCGACTACGAAGGTTTAAAAAAATGACTTGAACAGCTTTCATAGAATGGAATATAGAATTTAGACCAAAGGCCAAGCGCTGGGACACATGAGGTCATTCAGCGCTCCAATGGACATTTATGGTGAAAAGGTTTGAAAGGTGTAACAGGAGGAAAGCCACGCAGTTTCACAATGCATCAATTTTGTTAGGAGAAGGTGGAAAGTAAGATGGTAGAAAGAGAATATGAAAGGAGGTACAGTAAAAGGGGACGAAAGGAGTTGCAGCTAGAGGCCGAAGGACGCAGCAAAGAACCTTGAATAATGACTATAACGCATCTCACGGCACTCACCCCTTACGAGGACCACTTTCATGAAACCATGACACACGAATGAAAGCAAGAGGCTCTTCACTTTGCTGCAGTACGCATCGCATATCAAATGATGACTTCAGTCCATCGCTTCTGCGCTAATGAGGTCGGTTTGTCATAACTTCAGATTCCCTTCATTTTCGCTCAAGAAATGCGTCTGCTATGCTTTGGCATGGCAGCGCTGACGTAAGCATATGCTAATGGCAAAAACAAAAAGAAAATGTACGAAATCGGATATATTCGATGTGGGTCGATGATCCAGGAACAAGGCCCCAGCGCGAAACATCAAATCTGAAATGAAGCACAGCCAGCCACAGACTTCATTCATGTGTTTCCATATTGATTCAGTACCTTATTCTTCCCCACCCACTAACGTTCAACTTTCTTCTCTTTCAAACCCTTGCACTAGTTTCTGCCGTTTCTATTCATTATCACCAATCGCTACACTACAGTCTGCAATCAACGCCCACTCCGCTTTCCACCCCCTATCCATTATTGCATCTCACAACATTGCACTTACGTTGCTAACTTCTTGCATAGATCCATCTGCAGAAACAGAACAGCTATGGAGACGTAACGCAGCCTTGTCTTAGTTATCCTCCCATCTGCATATTCCAAAAGATAACTGCAGGAATATGTAAAGAATACCAATAAATAAAGAAAAACAGCAATGACGAAGTTCTCTGCTTACTACGAAAACATCGAAATCAAACTCGCCCTTGAAAACAGTCTCTAATTCGTTAACCCTCCAAAAAGACTGCTTAATTCACAGATTAATCTTCTCTCACTCTTTTCCAAGAAGTCCTTAATATTATCTTCTCGTTTCTCTACACCGATGTACAATATCTTTTTCCAGTCAACGTAATATCAAGATCATCAGCCGGGTGTCATGGCTGTGCTTTCCACAAGGTTTGTCCGCCAACTTTCAAATCGCCCCACGGTGCGTCAACACAGCAGTGCAATATGGCATACACATGTCGGCAACATAAAGCACACATATCACAAACACGGTCAATGTGCGTCCACGACTTAATGGTAGTCTTAACCATTGCTTCGTACGACTACCAAACAATTGCACAATTGCCACACAATCGTTACTAAAAGTCGTAGACAATGTTTTCAACATCTTTGTGATATGTATACCAAAAGTTGCCGACATGTATACCACAAGCTGCCGACATTTTAATGACATGTTAATAGTAGTGTAGTGGCAACGTGACAAGTTATCACAGCAAAAGCATTTCCCCAAGATTTCCAAGATGTCTGTAGTGAAATTGGACCAGAGGCACATTAAGATATTCACCATGAGCCGTAATTCAAACATTATATATCAGGCGACTGATTGGTATTCGAGCCTCCAAAGAGGACTAAGTTACTTGCAAACCATGAGCAGTAATGCTCATGGGAGTCATTCATTCCTACATCTCTACCTTATATAAAACTCCAGTTCTTGATTACGATTAGTATTATTGAGCTTTGACGCACTGAATATTGTGTAGGGCTTGCAAACTCGAGGGTCAAACGGTATGATACGTCAGTTATGTACCAGTCAATTTCAGAATGAAAAATTTTCTGTCCTCCTCTATGTTTCCAGAATACCTAATGAGCCTCTTTTTAGAAGAAAGGTTTCGCACCTGTTAAGAACGAAAAAAATAGCAGTAATTCAACCCTATGTAAGCCAAAATAAACCAAAAATTCTAACTTCTTCTCTCTCTTCTCTCTTCTCCCTTCCTCTGCTCTCTCTCTCTCTCTCTCTCTCTCTCTCTCTCTCTCTCTCAAAAAGAAAAAAATGAAAATTAAAAAGCAAAAACCTGCATTCAATTCGGTTCGACTGATCTCCTTTAAAAGGCTTTGAAATTTACGACATCGCTATCTACAACATTTCAATAAAACGCTATTTAAGCCACCATCGATTCCAGCGCCCATTCAGTCTTTTTTTTTTTTTTTTTTTTTTTTTTGTATGATTATGGGATTCCAGATATAATGGCGTCAATTTCACGCGGCTTTGCTGATAAACGATTTCCAGTTTAAAACTCCCTCAAACGTCAAGGTTGGGATGCTGTTTGGGGTCTTCTTGCAACTTTGTTTGGGCCTTGATATTATGATTAGAGCTTGCGAGCAATAATTTTTGCACATAATACCACTGACCAGTGGATTGCCAAAAAATAAGGATTCTGGACTTTCATTTAGTATTGTTGGTCTCTCTCTCTCTCTCTCTCTCTCTCTCTCTCTCTCTCTCTCTCTCTCTCTCTCTTACTGACTAAAGGATACACATTGCTGCTATAAACAACCACTGCAAAAAAATAACATTGAAGACCTAAATTTTAAAGATTCCAATCAACCGCTTTGTTCTTCAGCACGAATTCAGAACTTCCCAAACTCAAGGAAACTGGGTCACATAATCTTCAGAACTTCCCAAACTCAATGAAACTGGGTCACACAATCTTCAGAACTTCCCAAACTCAAGGAAACTGGGTCACACAATCTTCAGAAACTTCCCAAACTCAAGGGAATGGGTCACACAATCTCCAGAACTTCCCAACTCAGGAAACTGGGTCACACAATCTTCAGAACTTCCCAAACTCAAGAAACTGTGGTCACACAATCTTCAGAGCTTCCCAAACTCAAGGAAACTGGGTCACACAATCTTCAGAACTTCCCAAACTCAAGGAAACTGGGTCACACAATCTTCAGAACTTCCCAAACTCAAGGAAACTGGGTCACACAATCTTCAGAACTTCCCAAACTCAAGGAAACTGGGTCACACAATCTTCAGAACTTCCCAAACTCAAGGAAACTGGGTCACACAATCTTCAGAACTTCCAAAACTCGAGGAAACTGGGTCACACAATCTTCAGAACTTCCCAAACTCAATGAAACTGGGTCAGTCAATCTACAAAACTTCCCAATCTCAAGGAAACTGGATCACACAATCTACAGAACTTACGAGTCTCAAGAAAACTGGGTCACACAATCTACAGAACTTCCCAGTCTCAAGGAAACTGGGTCGCACAATCTACAGAACTTCCCAGTCTCAAGGAAACTGGGTCACACAATCTACAGAACTTCCCAGTCTCAAGATAACTGGGTCGCACAATCTACAGAACTTCCCAGTCTCAAGGAAACTGGGTCACAACACACAGAACTTCCCAATCTCAAGGAAACTGGGTCACACAATCTACAGAACTTCCCAGTCTCAAGAAAACTGGGTCACACAATCTACAGAACTTCCCAGTCTCAAGGAAACTGGGTCACACAATCTACAGAAACTTCCAGTCTCAAGAAAACTGGGTCAACAAATCTCACAGAACTTCCAGTCTCAAGGAAACTTGGGTCACACAATCTACAGAACTTCCCAGTCTTCAAGATAAACCTGGTCACACAATCTACAGAACTTCCCAATCTCAAGGAAACTGGGTCACACAATCTACAGAACTTCCCAGTCTCAAGAAAACTGGGTCACACAATCTACAGAACTTCCCAATCTCAATGAAAATGGGTCACACAATCTACAGAACTTCCCAATCTCAAGGAAACTGGGTCACACAATCTACAGAACTTCCCAGTCTCAAGAAAACTGGGTCACACAATCTACAGAATTCCCAGTCTCAAGGAGGAAAAAAAAAAAAAAAAACTGGGTCGCACAATCTACAGAACTTCCCAGTCTCAAGGAAACTGGGTCACACAATCTACAGAACTTCCCAGTCTCAAGGAAACTGGGTCACACAATCTACAGAACTTCCCAGTCTCAAGGAAACTGGGTCACACAATCTACAGAACTTCCCAGTCTCAAGGAAACTGGGTCACACAATCTACAGAACTTCCCAGTCTCAAGAAAACTGGGTCACACAATCTACAGAACTTCCCAGTCTCAAGGAAACTGGGTCAACACAACTACAAGAAAAATAAACAATCTCCCAGAACTGAAGGGGGGCTCGCACAATCTACAGAAATTCAGTCTAAGGAAAAACTCGCAACACAATCTACAAACTTCCCCAGTCTAAAAGGAAAAAGTCACACAATCTACCCAGAACTCCCATCTAAGGAAAACTGGGTCACACAATCTACAGAACTTCCCATTCAAGGAAAAGGGTCGCACAATCTACAGAATTACTCAGCAGCAGGAAACTCCCAGTCAAAACACACTCTACAACTTCCCAATCTCAAGAAACTGGGTTACAATCTACAGAACTTCCAGTCAAGGAAACTCACACAATCTACAGAATCCCACTCGAGGAAACGGGTCACATAATCCCTACGAAACTCAATCTCAAGGACTGGTCACACAATCTACAGAACTTCCCAATCTCGAGGAAACTGGGTCACACAATCTACAGAACTTCCCAATCTCGAGGAAACTGGGTCACACAATCTACAGAACTTCCCAAACTCCAGGAAACTGGGTCAAACAATCCTCAGAAGTTCCCAAACTCAATGAAACTGGGTCCACAACCAATCTTCTGAAAAACTTACCCAAATATCAATGAAATAAATGGGTCAAAACAAATCTACAGGAACTTACCACTCTCAAGGAAAAAAACTGGGTCACACAATCTACAGAACTTCCCAATATCAAGGAAAACTAGGTCACACAAATATACAGGAACTTCCCAATCCTCGAGGAAACTAGGTCACCACAATATACAGAAACTTCCCAAACTCGAGGAAACTGGGTCACACAATATACCAGAAATCTTCCCCAATCTCAATGAAAACTGGGTGCACACAATCGAACAAGGAAACTTACCAGTCTCAAGATAAACTGGGTCACACAATCTAACAGAAACTTTCCCAGTCTCAAGGAAACTGGGTCACAACAATCTACAGAACTTCCAGTCTCCAAGGAATATGGGTGCACACAATCGACCTAGAACTTCCCAAGTCTCCCAAGATACAACTGGGTCACACAAATCTACCAGAACTTCCCAAGTCGCAAGGAAAACTGGGGTCACACAATCTACAGAACTTTCCCACCACTTCAAGGAAACTGGGTCACACAATCGACAGAACTTCCCAGTCTCAAGATAACTGGGTCACATAATCTACAGAACTTCCCAGTCTCAAGGAAACTGGGTCACACAATCGACAGAACTTCCCATTCTCAAGATAACTGGGTCAAACAATCTACAGAACTTCCCAGTCTCAAGGAAACTGGGTCACACAATCTACAGAACTTCCCAATCTCGAGGAAACTAGGTCACACAATCGACAGAACTTCCCAAACTCAAGGAAACTGGGTCACACAATCTTCACAACTTCCCAAACTCAAGGAAACTGGGTCACACAATCTGCAGAACTTCCTAAACTCAAGGAAACTGGGTCACACAATCTTCACAACTTCCCAAACTCAGGAAAATTGGGTTACAAACTTCTCGAAATTTCTTACACTCAAGGCGGTTAGGTACATACTCCTCCGAACTTCCAAAACTCTTCAGAACTTCCACAATTCGGTGAAATAAGATTGCAAACATCAGAACTTCTCAACCTCTAGGATATTGGGTTACACACTTCTTAGACCCAGAAACAAGGAAATTAGGTTACACAATTCCCAGAACTCCCCCAAACGCAAGGAAATTGGGTAACACAATTTTCAAAACTTCCCAAACTCAAGGAAAATATCTCACACACATTTCTGATCTTCCCAGCTTGAGAGGAATTGGGTTACACACTTCAAATCTTCCAAAAATCTAGGACGTTGGGTTAAAAACATTTCAGAATTCCACAATGTCGGGGAATTGCGTTTACTTATTCCAAAACTTCCCCAACTCAAGACATCGGATTGAACAATTCTCGGAACTTCAAAAACTCCAGGATGTTGGGTTAAATACTTCTCAGAAAGCCAGGAGATTGGGTCACACACTGAAAAAATTCCCAGGCATAGAGGAATTAGGTCACATACTTCAGAACTTCCCAAACACAAGGAAATTAGGTTACACATTCCTAGGAATTCGTTATACACTTTTTTAATAGAAAATAAATTCGTCCCACACCTTTCAGTACTCGCCGAGTGTAAAAAAATACGTTCCACACTTTCCGAACCTTTCTTAAAGAAACCTTGTCCACTTTCTTAAAGCAGGTGGACTCTACGAAAGAGGTAAGTGTTAAAACGCTTTACCGAACCTTTCCTATAGAAAGCGAGTCTACTTTCTTAAAGCAGGTGGACCCTGCGAAAGAGGTAAGTGTTAAAACACTTTCCCGAACCTTCCCTATAGAAAGTGAGTCTACTTTCTTAAAGCAGGTGGACCCTACGAAAGAGGTAAGTGTTAAAACACTTTCCCGAACCTTTCCTATAGAAGCGAGTCTACTTTCTTAAAGCAGGTGGACCCTACGAAAGAGGTAAGTATTAAAACACTTTCCCGAACCTTTCCTATAGAAAGCGAGTCTACTTTCTTAAAGCAGGTGGACTCTACGAAAATGATAAGTATTCTACACTTTCCCGAACCTTTCTTAAGGGAAGTGGGTTCGCTGCGCATTTCCCAGAACCGACTCAATAAGACTAAAAAAAATACTTTAACACATTTTCCTTTGCCCTATTAAGTAAAAAGAACTCGGGGAAAAAATGGCACCCCTTATTTATTAATAAGATCAGGATTTGTGTTTCTTTGGCCCTCTGGATAACACTTCCAAAATAATGGCTGGATCGTTTGCCAGAATATGCTCAACCACCATGTGGTAATTGTGGTAATATATCAGGCGTCCATTACGCTTCCCAAGTAACAAGACTGTCAATTCCCATGCTGAACGGTAGTTTGTTTTCTCTCTCGAGAGAGAGAGAGAGAGAGAGAGAAGAGAGAGAGAGAGAGAGAGAGAACAGTGATGTTGTGACAATGTAAAAAAAAAAAAAAAAAAAAACACACAATGTCGAGGGGAGTTTTAGTACGGGGAACCAATTAAGAATATGAAGGATGAAAATATGAGAAGAATATCTCTCTCTCTCTCTCTCTCTTCTCTCTCTCTCTCTCTCTCTCTCTCTCACCAGATATTTCCGAATTATGCTATTATAAATTTATACCAAAATAAATACAAATAATAAAAAAAGGGATCTCGTGCAGGAATAAAGAGGAATTATAAAGCGGAGAGAGAGAGAGAGAGAGAGAGAGAGAGAGAGAGAGAGAGAGAGAGAGAGAGAGAGAGAGAGCGCACTTGCAATATCGAGTGGAATTTTGGTATGGGAATACAATTAAGAAAATGATGTTGAAATGTGCCATGGATGAAGTCCTCTCTCTCTCTCTCTCTCTCTCTCTCTCTCTCTCTCTCTCTCTCACCAGACATTTCTGAATCACGCTATTACAAACTCATACCAAATCAAGTACAAATAAATGGAGACCGAGCAGGAATGAAAATGTAATGAAAATGAACAACAAAACCGAAGCGGAGAGAGAGAGAGAGAGAGAGAGAGAGAGAGAGAGAGAGAGAGAGAGAGAGAGAGAGAGAGAAACAATTTTAGAAGCACATCAAGATGTTAAATCGCATCTTCCCTCTTGTTATCAATATATAAAAACGGACAAAATAAAACTGAGAGAGAGAGAGAATGGAGGAGAAGAGATAGAGAGGAGAGGAGAGGAGAGGAGAGAGAGAGAGAGAGAAGCGGGAAACGAGGGCAAATGGTGAAGTGGACTTGCATCAAATATCGCTTACTGAGCCAGCGATATATATAAAGACGAAGCGATGGTATGTAAGTATATATGTCGTATTCCAATAACGGGAAATAATTACATTTAATAACAGGGAGTAATAAAAACGCCATACCGAGGGCGAAAAAGATTTTTTTTAAATCTCGCGCGAAATAAAACAAAAAGGCTCGGAAATAATAATTTCATTTTACCCTTATCCCAAAACTGATTTAAACCAGTTCCACCTAGAGAGAGAGAGAGAGAGAGAGAGAGAGAGAGAGAGAGAGAGAGAGAATCGGAAAATAGGCATTTGGGTTGATAGTCTCTCTCTCTCTCTATGCATTTGGGTTGATATTCTGCATCTCTCCCTCTCTCTTAAATCAGTTCCAGAGAGAGAGAGAGAGAGAGAGAGAGAGAGAGAGAAGAGAGAGAGAGAGAGAGGGGGGGTTATATGCATTTAGGTTAATATTTTGCTCGTTCTCTCTCTTTCTCTCTTTGAAACCAGTTCCAACTAGAGACAGAGATAGAGACAGCCGGAAAATTTGAATTTAGGTTCATATCTTGTAATCTCTCTCTCTCTCTCTCACTCTAGCGATAGAGAGAGAGAGAGAGAGAGAGAGAGAGAGAGAGAGAGAGAGAGAGAGAGAGAGAGAGAGAGATGATTAAGGAAATATTAACCCAAATGCGTATTTTTCGACTCTCTCTCTCTCTCTCTATCGCTAGAGAGAGAGAGAGATTACAAGATATGAACCTAAATTCATATTTTCCGGCTGTCTCTATCTCTGTACTCATAGCTTGGAACTGGCTTTCAAAGATGGAGAAAGGAGAGAGAACGAGCAGCAAAATTATTAAGATAAATTGCATATTACCACCCTCCTCTCTCTCGCTCGCTCTCTTCTCTCTCTCTCTCGCCTCTATCTGGGAATTGGAACGTGGGCGTAAACGAGAGCGCAACGAAACCCAGAGCGAGCAGAGCACCGAGAAAGGAAAAGAGAGAAAAAAAATGGCACTCCTTCCCAAGATGCTGGAGATAATGTCGAGAATAATCGGCCCTCATCACCTCGGGGAGATATGAGACGGGGAAATGAGCACTGTAATGCATCGCCTTCCTTATTCGACTGGCGTTTGTGAAGGGAAATGGGGGTGAGCCTTTTTAGTCTAAATTTACCAGTAGTGAAAACCTACAGCTTATATTTGTAACATAACTAGAGTTCCATTTAAAGGGGAGCTCCGTCATGGCAAAAGCGAAGGATTTCCGCGGCCGGCCAATCACAGGTGAGCAGCATCCAGGAGCGAGCCAATCAGAGGGCAAATCCACCCTCAGGTAGTACCGTCACGAACCCCCTAACCAATGGGAGGTCGTCATCTCCATCCGAGTCGGTGACGTGACGGAGCACTAGCCAATGAAGAGCGTGATCTATTTCTGGGGGGTGACGTCACACTCTCCCGACCAATGGGGAGCGAGATGCCGTTTCCAGGGAATGACGTCACTGCTCTTGGCTAATGGCCGCTCCCCTCGCGATTCCAGGTCGGCGACGTCACACCCGAGACCGGCCAATTGGATCACAGTTCGGCCTCATACATCCGTGACGCGGGGACGGGGCCGGCCAATGGATGGAGACAATCAGAGCTCTGGAAGGAACGAGTCTCGCTGGTTGTTTCGTTCGACATGAAAGGAGAAACGCGAAGATAAATCAAGTCACAGAGAGAGAGAGAGAGAGAGAGAGGAGCTTTGGAACGGTTCTCTCTCTATTAACAAGTCTAAGTGACAGCCAAATATTATCAAGTCTCTTCTTAATACTCGGAGGGTATAGGGGAAGGGTGGGGATGGGGAGTGTGAGATGGGGGCTGCCTTCCCTCCGGATAACTGGTCTAAACCCTGAGCTGGATATCACAGCTGTCAATTCATTGCAAAATAGAAAAGCTACTTCTTCGACTTCACTGAACTAAAAGAGGATACTGACCAAGAATTCCCACAGTGTAAAATTAAGTTACAATAAACTATTATTTTTAATAATACAAAAACGGCAAAAGTCTTTCATTCTTATTTGTTCGTGTTTCTTTAAACAAATGTCTTTTCTTCCAATTTTATAAAAAAATGAAAGTAGTATAGCAAGTTTATTATTATTATTATTATTATTCATCTTTTATTTATTTATTTTTATTGTTTATTTATTTTTTTTTTTTTATTTTTTTTTTTTTTTTTGTCTATCACAGTCCTCCAATTCGACTTGGTGGTATTTACAGTGTGGGGTTCTGGGTTGCATCCTGCCTCCTTAGGAGTCCATTACTTTTTCTTACTATGGAGGCAGGATGCAACCCGGAACCCCACACTATAAATACCACCCAGTGGAATTGGATTATTATTATTATTTTTTTTTTTTTGCTCTATCACAGTCCTCCAATTCGACTGGGTGGTATTTATAGTGTGGGTTCGGGTTGCATCCTACCTCCTTAGGAGTCCATCACTTTTCTTACTATGTGCGCCGTTTCTAGGATCACACTCTTCTGCATGAGTCCTGGAGCTACTTCAGCCTCTAGTTTTTCTAGATTCCTTTTCAGGGATCTTGGGGGATCGTGCCTAGTGCTCCTATGATTATGGGTACGATTTCCACTGGCATATCCCATATCCTTCTTATTTCTATTTTCAGATCTTGATACTTATCCATTTTTCCCTCTCTTTCTCGTTCAACTCTGGTGTCCCATGGTATTGCGACATCAATGAGTGATACTTTCTTCTTGACCTTTGTCAATCAACGTCACGTCTGGTCTATTTTCACGTATCACCCTATCTGTTCTGATAACCATAGACCCAGAGGATCTTTGCCTGATCGTTTTCTATCACTCCTTCAGGTTGGTGTTCGTACCACTTATTACTGCAAGGTAGCTGATGTTTCTTGCTGATGTTTTATTCATTATTACATTATTATTGTTATTATTATTATTATTATTATTATTATTATTATTATTATTATTATTATTATTATATTATTATATATATATATATATATATATATATATATATATATATATATATATATATATAAAGGTTTTTGCCACGAAAGAAAAAATGAAAAAGCGAGATAGCTGAGTACTTTCGGTCCTGTTCAGACCCTTTACTAAGGGTCTGAACCGGACCGAAAGTACTCGGCTATCTCGCTTTTTCATTTTTTCCTTCGTAGCAAAAACCTTTATTTATACATTGCATCACGTTTTAAATACTTTCGTGATCAAGTTATTCCTATATATATATATATATTATATATAGATATATATATATATATATATATATATATATATATTATATATATATATATGATATATTGGTTTATGACAGTCCTCCAATTCGACTGGGTGGTTTTTATGGTGTGGGGTACCGGGTTGCATCCTGCCTCCTTAGGAGTCCATCACTTCACTCTATGTGCGCCGTTTCTAGGATCACACTCTTCTGCTTGAGTCCTGGAGCTACTGCAGCCTCTGGTTTTTGTAGATTCCTTTTCAGGGATCTTGGGATCGTGCCTAGTGTTCCTATGATTATGGGCACAATTATTATCATTATTATTATTATTATTATTATTATTATTATTATTATTATTATTATTCAGAGGATGAACCCTATTCATATGGACCAAGCCCACCAAAGAGGCCATTGACTTGAAATTGAAGCACCCAAATAATGATATGGGGTTCATCAGAAAGAAGTAAGAGAAGGTAATTGGAAATACCGAAAGAGAAAGTGTTATTCTTAAACGCAATATAACTTTAAATGTGAACCCGTTCAGAATC
>NC_061109.1:18791486-18821486 GCF_015104395.2 Macrobrachium nipponense | reverse complement strand
CTCGTCCCGGGAGAAGAGATTGGCCGACACCAAAAACCGCGAGTCAGATCGATGGCGAAGACATTAGACTGAAAGGAGATATGTTGTGTGTACGCGTGCTCGTGTGTGTGTGTGCGTGTGTATATGTATATGTGTATGTGTGTCTTGGATATTGGACAGTGAATGGATTAAAAAGGGAAGTCTCTTCGTCTGTTCCGTCTGGCTTGGAGACGCGCATATGATGAAGCTGATATTGAGAAATCGCTCAAGGGTCATATTGGATAAAAGGTTAATGGAAGCCTGAACAAGGGTTTGGCCGGGATGTAGAGCAACCCCTTCCCCCCCCCTCCCCCCCCCCCACTATCCCCTTCTTCCCCGTTCCCCTCTTCTTCTCCTCATCCATCCCCCCCTTCTTTATGGTTTTAACCTCGCTAGGGATCAGTAGAGAGAGATAAGCGTAGTCTGTGGAATTTGGGATTTTCTTTCTGTGGCTGCTATATTGTTTTTTATTTTGTGTGTGTGTGTGTATATTTTTGTGTCTACTGACTCTACAGTAATGTATTCTGAAAATGGGAGACAATATTCTCTGTCTCTGTCTCTCTCTCACTGGACCATACGCCATCCTAAATCACATTGTCCATATTCGGGAAGGTCACGGAAAAGGTCCATTGACCCTCCAAAATGACTTTTCAAACTCCTCAGTTACTGCTGCAGCAACTACTAGCGAGTTCTACGGTTGCTACAAAGCAACACATTCATATTTTTTTTATTAATTTATTTTTTTACGCTAATAAAAATGTAGTTATATTCCGTATAAAATCAGTGAGCTATTCTGTTTATTTATACGAAACTCAAGGGCTGACGGAAAATATAAAGCACGGCAAGTCTTCGGACTTTAAAAACTATATATATATATATATATATTATATATATATATATATATATATATAGATATATATATATATATATAACGCAAACGCGGTAAGAGATATATGTTACTTCCAAAGGAAAGATCTTGAATAAAGAAACAAAAATATGCATAACTTCATGTGAGTATACATAGGAGCATTTTGTTATTCATAATCCTGGAGTGTCACACAGAATCTGATATCCTTTACAAAAATTGTCCAGCTAAATCTTCACCACCAATGCCCGCAAACATTGCGACGCCAAGGTCTTTAATGACACGATCAATCAATTGCTAGGTTGAAATTCGAACATTTGGATAAACGAAAGACTAAAGCCATTTCTATTTATTTATTTATCAATGTTTGTTTTTTTTGGAGCTGACGGTATAGCATATTTCACAAGCTGACATTCCTGGCAGTATCTGCGGTGGGGAGAGGTCAAAGGCCAAGCACTGGGACCTATGAGGTCATTCAGCGCTGAAACGGAAATTGACAGTAAAAGGTTTGAAATGTGCAAAAGGAGGGAAACCTATGAACCAATTGTTAGAAAAATAAGATGGAAAAGAGAGAATATGAAAGGAGGTCCAGTAAAAGGCTCGAAAGGGGCCGAAGGCACGCTGCAAAGGACCTTAAGTAGTGCCTACAGTGCACCGCATGAGGTGCGCTGACGGCACTAATCCCTTACGGGAAACGCGTTTCTACGAAGGAAATGCAAAAGCCATTTTTGGGGAATCTTGGAATTTCTTAATTAGACAAAAAAAAAGCAGAACTTCAAAAGGTTTCAGTTATCACTAACGGAGATAAAAGACACAGCAGATGACAGACTATTTATTTCGCCTGACTTATTGTAGGTTCCTTATAAAGTCCAAAGAAAAAAAAATCCAGAACAAAAAAAATGACCACGAGTCACATCAAGTCCCAAAAAACATAAACTAAACACGGAACGGGTAAAATAGAATTAGTAAAAGGAAAAAAACATAAAAGCGAAGAATAAAAACCAAGGACGATAAATAAAACAACAAAAACAAGCCCCATCATAGTTCCTGAAGTATCGTTACCTTATTCTGTCATCCTTTGAAAAAGAAGCAAGTAAAAAATAGTACATCTTTAAAGAAAAAAAAAACACACACACACACCTAAGGTCACGCGCCATCTCCTGTCTCGGTTTCTCGCAATTCTGACAAAAGCCAATAGAAAAATAAAATGAAGAAAAAAATAAGTAACGTGGAAAAAAAGTCAGGGAAAAAATGACAAAAAATGAACAACATGGAACAAACTTCAGGTAGCCCTAACCATCCATCCCTTTTCACATCCTGTTTATAAACGCAATTTAGGCCACACCTTATTAGGGACCCTTTTTAAAGGGATCTTTTCCACCCTTATTTCCCCCTTCCCCCTCCCCCGTCGTCTCCCCTTCAAGGGGTGTTCATCGACGACAGTTTCTGAAGTCATTCCCCAGGTCCAACGTCACGCTATAACACACACGGGGAAGAACCAGCTTTTGTACAGAGAGAGAGAGAGAGAGAGAGAGAGAGGAGAGAGAGAGAGAGAGAGAGTTACAAGGATTAAGATGTCTTAAAGACTTGTTAGTCCATCTGAGGAGACATCGTGTGCTCACTTAACTGTAGGAGCAAGTTTTACTGTGCATTCACAGTGTCCCAATGATTTTGTCTAGTTTTCTTTTAAACTCTTCTACACTGTTGCTGTTTACAACTTCTGGTGGCAATTTATACGACGTGTCACACATTTTGTATGTAAAGATGTTCCCACAATGGGATGTGTTGTATCTCTTCAGTTCTAGTTTCCATCCATTATTTCTTTTCTGGTTTCCGTTTAATGTAAATAGGTTACTATCTACTTATGTTATGCCTTTCAGTATTTAAAACGTTTCTATTAGTTGTCCTCGCAATCGTCGTGTTTCTAAGCCATACATGTTCAGGCTCTCTATTTGTGTCTCGTGCTTGTATTCCTTCTAATCTACTTATGTCTTTTCTTAGTGTTGGTGACCAAAACTGTACTGCATATTCAAGATGGGGTCTAACTATTGATGTGTAGAGCTGCAGCACCGTTTCCTTGTTTCTGTATTTGAACTGTATCTTTATGTATCCCACTAGTTTCTGTGCCTTCTTTTCTGGTTTTATGCACTTTTTTGTGGATTTTAAGTCCTTGGTAATAATGACTCCAAGGTCCTCCTCTTGTTCTACACTATTTATGTCATTCCCAAGCAGCATGTAGCTGGCATGAGGGTTGTTTGTTCCTATTTGTAACACTTTACACTTATCTACATTAAAAGGCATTTGACATTTTTTTTACCACTCTCTTATTTTCATTAGGTCATTTCTTAAACTTTCCACTGCTAGCTGGCATGAGGGTTTGTTTTGTTCCTATTTGTCACTTTCCACTTATCTACTTAAAAGGCATGCATTTACCACTAGTTTGGTGTCATCCACAAATTTGGCTATCCTGCTAGTTAAGCCTACATCAATATCATTGCTGTAAATCAACAACAAGAGAGGGCCAAGGACAGAACCCTGAGGAACTCCGCTTGTTATATCTGCCCATTCTGATTCTTCATCATTTATTGCGACTCTCCTGTTTTCTGTAAGTTAGCCAGTCTTCGACCCAGTACGCTGTTTCTCCTACAATTACTAAATCTCTAACTTTTGTCTTCAGTTTCTTGTGTGGGACTTTGTCAAAGGCCTTTTGGAAATCTAGGTAGAGTATATCTATTTCTCTACTACTGTCGTAAACACCAAGCATGTTATGAAAAAACTCCAAGAGGTTTGATAGGCAGGATCTGTTTTGTCTGAAACCGTGTTGGCTGTTTAACAACAAGTTGTTTCTATCTATGTGATCCACAATTCGATCTGCAATTATGGACTCAAAAATCTTGCACACGACCGACGTTAGGCAGATTGGTCTATAATTTCCCGGCTCTTCTCTTGGACCTTTTTTTGTAAACTGGGGGCACATTTCCTAGTTTCCATCCTTTGGTGCCTTTCTTTGTTCAGCACTTTTCCTGTGGGGTTTTGTTGATGTCAGCGATATGTAGACGTGGATATATATATTTTTTTTTTTTTTTTTTTTTTTTTTTTTTTTACAATTCCACCGACTTAAATTTAGAAATAATGCCAATTTCACCTTACTTGTAAAGAATAACGTACGAATCATTAACGCATGTTCACTAGCGAGAGAATAAGCTGAACTAACCAAAAAGATAGACTCACAAAATTATCCTCTCTCTATCTCTCTCTCGCTTCACGTCCACACAAACACACACACACACACACACACACACACACACACATATATATATATATATATATATATATATATATATAAATTATATAATATATACATTTATATGTATATATGTATTATATATATGTAATATATATATATATGCATACACACACACACACACACACACTCACGCACACACACATATATAACTATATATATATATATAGATATATATATATATATATATATAGATATATATATATATATATATATATATGTATACAGAAGGAGAGGGACAGAGCACTTTCAGAGAGTAAATACACTCAAGTAAATATTGTATCAGACTTGTCAACACATCCAGGGCTAAATTTAGCGGCGAAAATACTCCATCTCAAGAGGCGAAGGGGCCCATCCCAATGTACCTATTTACAGGACAAACGCTCCCCCCCCCCCCCTTCTCTCTCTCTCTCTCTCTCTCTCTTCTCTCTCTCTCTCTCTCTGCATTTCATCTCGGAAAGTCAACAAAACAATCTGTAGTCCAGTAACGAAATTAAACCAAGAAATAGTTTTGGCGTTCAAGAGGATACATAAGCGAACGAAAAACAGCTTCCTTTCGGAGGAAACTATCTGACAAGATTTTGGTGACTTGGCCCGTTTTATTAAGGATTTCCAAATGAGGGGAGATTAGTTTAGTTCGATCTTGCCTTGCATATGTATATATCCGATATTCACACGTGTCTTTTTTTCATTACATCTTGAGGAAGTTATACACGAATCTCATCTATTCTTCGCAAGTATAAAAGAGTAGGATATCCTTTACTTAATTTAAGGATTAGTTTGTTTAAATTCACGATATGTCCAGCAACACGATGTATAATGAAGAGTCTATTAACTTTATCAAAATAAATTTTCTTGTGTAATTATCAACGAAAGGAAAAAACTTCATAAAATATAATTAACCCAGCACGAAACTGTCCTAACAATTTGGGCAAATGACCGACGGCTGTTTGAAATCCACTAACTATCCCAGCATAATGAACTTGTTAGACGACACCTGACCATACTACCTCCATTCCGTAAACAAAGTAAGGACAGGCAACAAACAATTAAACACCCAGTGTCACCTGCGTCGCCGTGGATTGCAGGAACCTTCCAGATTACCGAGACCGTCCAGATTAAAGAGACCTTCCAGATTACAAACGTTTGTGAGAGTGACGTTTTTTTTTTTACGGATTCTACATCGGTCTGTCTTGTATTTGGTCAACTGACCTGGCGGTAAGCTAGACCCCATGGGTAAACCGACCTTTTTCCGCTATTCGAACCAGCTGGACCAGCTGAAACCGACCAATACGACCCCCCGGCGGAGCCTGAGAGTCCCCCAAGCAACGCATCCGAAATATGACGACGTCTGTCAAAGGGACGCTGACAGGTCCAAGCTGAGGCACATCTCCGAATTGGCAGAACATCCCCGAAAGGCGAAAAGGGCGGCGCTCAAACGAACCGATTCTCTGAAGTTGAGGGCGAAGCAGCGACAAGAAGAAGAAGAAGAAGAAGAAAAAGCCGCCAAGACCTCCGCTAACTCGACGGGGAGACTCAAGGGCGAGCCCTCCCAAGTACAGCAGGCGGTCTTGGACTGCTTAACGTTTTCCGGGATCAAACGAAGTGACGCCGCTCACGGCGCCACGCCTTCGGCGGCTGAGACATCGTCCCCTAGTAAGCCTCAACTCATCACGTTCAACTTCCAGTGTGCGAGTCCTTCCCTTTCCCAGATCAGTCCCGCGGGAGGACGTCAGACACCTCCCGAGGATTCCTTGACCTGCCACCTGCCTAAATGGTTACTCAGCTCCTCGAAGGGTTTCAAGGAGAACTTGCAAATGGTCACCTCCTCCTCCTCCTCCTCCTCCTCCTCTTCCTCCACTTATTCCTCCTCCTCCTCCTCAGCAAAGAGCGCGAACGAAACCCCCAAGAAATGGAAGGAGGACGTGCTGAAGAAAACCAGAAAACCGAGGAAACTCCTCCTGCAAGTCCTCAAGACCTCCGGTCAGATCCTGACGGCGACCACCACCACGAGGAGAGACAGGGACTTCACCAAACGCCGGAGGATCTCTATTCCGGAGGTCGTTTTGCTGAATATGAAATCAACTCTGGAAGAAAATCTGTGAGATTAATTGTTTCCGCTGCCCAAATGGAGTCTAGACACCCTTGTCGAATCACGCTGCCGATTTGTTATAAGTAAACTTTGTCATTCGTGACAAAGGCAGTCGAGAACCTTTGGTAACAGGGTCCAATGATTTGCAATAATCAAACGTAACTGGCATCTTTAAGTAGTTTTAAAAATAAATGTAATGTAGTACATGACAGACTTGCATGAGAATGTGCCCTGCAAGGGTGCATGTCATATTACTCCACTCTCTACTTATCCCAAATTCAAAATATGTTTTCACGAAAAAATAAATGAAATCAAGTACCTAGAAATCTTCGAGGAAGTTTTTCAAATCTAATGTTCTCTTTAAGCTATACAGCTTTTCTCTCGTAGCTGCCGTTTGATTACCTGGTTTGATATATATTCACCTTCAGCTGCTCTTTTGTTTAGTGTCCAATAAAATGTAACCAAATGATTACCCCTTTTTATTTCTGTTATTTCCTAAACATATTCAATTTCTTGGCGTGAATCAGATGAATAAAAACTAGATAGTCCTGTGTAACATTTAATGATCTGAATACATTTACAAAGTAAGAATACTAAAGGGAAAAATTGAAGAAGAAAATAAACAATTCCCAGGTCGTAACAGTAAAATGTTGCTATCCTGTGAATGATTGCAATATATATCAGGTTAAATAATGTAAAGGATTCAAACAGCCAATAGCTGTCTTTGAATTGGTACCCAAGAGTTATAAACAACATATATTATTATTATTATTATTATTATTATTATTATTATTATTAATTATTTTTATTAATTATTATTATTATTAGTCTCGCTAATAGTGAAATAAGATAATAACACGCATGGTAGGCAGGAGAATTGGGGGTGGGAGGATTATGAAAAAAAAAAAAAAAAAAAAAAAAAAAAAAAAAAAAAAAAAAAGATAGCGTGCATTTTATACATTCCAGCCGCCTTTCTGTGGTGATTATTCAAGAACTGAATAATCTGGACAAAACATTACGTTAAAAACATTATTCCAACCCCCCAACAAACCACAGTGCTTTCAACTGCAAGTAATTTCCGAATTTCCCGCCTCATCCGACAATTACGTAATTACATTGCCCTTAACGATAGATTATCGCCGTTATCGTTATTTTGTAATTGATAAAAAAAATTACCTCAGTTCCTCCCTCGCCCTAACCAGGAAACATGAAAAAGGAATAATCACGACACAGCCGGTTAATAATTATCCACAACGAACGACCCCACAAGTTTAAGACTATAGGAAAAGTTATTCATGGTTGGAGAGAACGTGCCCTGTCAACACGAGAGAGAGAGAGAGAGAGAGAGAGAGAGAGAGAGTGGCGCTACACTTACCCATTTACCGGAACAACTGCACCAGCATGTGCTGGATTTTCCCCCCCACACAAACGCTGAACTCACCTGAAAAGAGAAAGAAAAAACTTGTTCAAAATAACAGGAGATGAAGAACAGCTCTCATTTATAAAAGGGGGGAAATATGAAAAAATAACATTCCTGCGCGCATTTCCGCGTTCCCTTTCAAACGGGATGCGATTTTAATTCGACGCTGTATACTACGTCTAGAAAAGTGGTGGAATGCGCGGCAGTTTACTCAATTGCATCAGGAATAATTTAAATTCGAAGAGAAGTCTTATATCAGAATTTCATTATTCCTTTCTTTCGAATGTGTTCGTCACCTTTTCGAATAATCATCACTGAACCTCCGCTCGCTCGCTCTCTCTCTCTCTCTCTCTCTCTCTCTCTCTCTCTCTCTCTCTCTCTCTCTCTCTCTCTTTCCGGATCAAAACCTAGTTTGATTTCAATGATTTGTATTCTGGAGTCTTTTCTCTCTTCAGATCAAAAACTAAGTCTGATTTTTAGTCCTACGTAAAATTATCTGTAAAATTCTTTACACGCTTATCCTTTGTATATCTTACTCAAAGGCGAACAGAAGTTCTAAAAGACGTCGTGCTAACAGACAAAATAAGGGAAAACAAACACAAAATGACTCATCGTTGCACATTACTGCCTAATCCGGCAATTCGTCACCGCTTTGTTTCGTAGTGAAAGCGCAGCGCCATCTGGATACTGTTCCGACCACCCCATTTGTCAAGGAAATAATAATAGTTTATCCATTTCTCCGTGGTACTTCCCCTGACGATAACACCTCCCACAATCCATAAACGTTACATGATACGATGCGTGGGTTGTATGACAGAATCTTTCATGTCCACAGATGCAATAAATCAAATCGACAAGTCTCCCGCATATCCCCTTTATCCTTTGTCTTGGGCGACGACGGAGGACCAGACGACGTTCGTATGTATGTATGCCTGTTCAAAAACGTTCTAGTATTTGCCAAATAAATAGTCAAATTCAATATACAGCTGTTAATAATAAGGTCTAATGACTACATTCATAACAAAGAACTTCAATGTACCGATCACTGCCATTCTGTTCAAGCAAACGCAAAGATTCCACAGTAAAACTGTAACGGAACCAAGTAGTGGCCGAAGTCGAAAGCATTCGGACAAAGGCAGTGGGTAGTACCGACAGTCTCGTGAGTCACTCGATTCGAAAACAAATGAACATCGATCAATATTTACGAAACGGTTGCGTTTCGGGGGCGACCCTCGTGCGTAACATAACAGCTGCCACTCGATGACGCAATCCACTTCCATAAACATACTCCTGCTCTTACAGGAGTAGCTATTATCGGGCCACAGTTGGGCGTTAGCAGCCTAAATTTAGACCTACCCGGAGAAAGTGGCTGAACTCAATTACCTTCTCCACATTTAAACTGGTCTCAGGTCAAAATTATTTTTTGTTCGTGTTCATGATAAACAACTCTGTATCATTCATACTTGGGCTTGATGCATTCACTGGGTCACAGCGAGCTACGAAAAGTTAATAGCTTGGAGTAGGTCTAGCCGATTATGAAAATAGTCTCATCAGCACTAAACGTTAGTCTAAGAAGATAATGCATCTATACAGGCTTTAAATAAACGAAAAATATTAACCATACAATAAAAGATTCATTTCTTCGCTTACAAAGTCCTGATTTGTTGTAGGCTTCCTGATCGCTAACAAATTTTAGGTCACGACGGAAACTGAAGCAGAAGATACACCTCATGAACCCAACGGTCCAAACCTTTTAGAATCTGAACAATAGGCTAAAAAGAAAAAAATAGCTCCAATCGGATTCAGATATCGATTGCCTTTGCTTTCGAGATAGAAAGAGGCCATGCAGTGGAAGAGATCACGCAAAACATGCATGGAACATTCCTTCGATTTGCTTGCGTCAGCAAGCAGCGTCACCAGTTGCGCCTAAGTAGGTGAATGCACGATGCACCCATGGGATTATATTGTACCCGTTATATATCGGTCTAGACCTACGCCGTCTAATTAGCTAATACTGATTATTTTCTGGTACTTACGCCAAAGCTATTATTATTATTATTATTATTATTACTTATTATTATTATTATTATTATTATTATTATATTGTTGTTGCTGTTGTCATAGTTTTATTTATATAATTAATACCTCCATTTTAATTATTTTTGGTTTTGTTTTATTTTGTGCAGAGACCACTGACTGACTGAAAATTTATTATTATTTTATTATTATTATTATTATTATTATTATTATTATTATTATTATTATTATTATTCGGACGTACCACAAGCATTCACCAACAACCACAGTTTTTTTTGTATAACGTTTTGAAATAAAAACGAATCTATTGCACGACTGCGCATCTGTTAAACGAAAAAAAAAATTTAATTACGAAGTGCAAGAAGAGGCCACATCCCAATCTGCACCAGTCACCCTAACCACCGCCCTCTCTCTCTCTCTCTCTCTCTCTCTCTGTGCGTGTGTGTGTGTGTGTGTGTGTGCTTCCTGACACTTCAGAGGAATCGATAATGGCAAGGTTGCACACACACACACACACACACATGGGTACGGAGACACATCTGTCCGAAGACATGGGAGTCCCATTATGGAGATTTTCTAAATACTTCGGAGGTCGCCATCAGGGGACTCCCCCTCCCCCCAACAACCAAGGGGCAATGCCCTTCACCGAGGAAGGGTGGGGGGGAGGACGGAGGAGGGCGGGGGGGGGGGTTGAGACACCAGCTCTCACTGATCGATAGTGGAAATCGATAATCTAATCGTCTCTTTAATAAGCCATTTAATAAGTGTTTTCCTTTGTCCTTTTCGAAGTAATATGGGAACAGCAAGTAGGACGGGAGAAAGATGGCGAAGGAGAGAGAGAGAGAGAGAGAGAGAGAGAGAGAGAGAGAGAGAGGAAAAAGCAAAAAGGTGAAAAGATAGAGAGGAGGAAAGAAAAAGGTGGAACGAGAAAAATGGAACGGGGGAGAGAAAGTAAAAAAACTGAATATAAAATAGTCAGGGGGCTACTCTCCTATTCAAGGAAGTTATAAGAGTTATACTGAACTTAGTATAAAGCCACCCAGTGCTAAATCTGTCTCTCTCTCTCTCTCTCTCTCTTTCTCTCAAATTATCTGCTGTGAAAGTGTGTACTTGTTTGGTAAGCTTATAATGACTAAAGATTATTTTACCATTTTCATAAATTTCAACTGTGACAAATGATTAAACATGTAAAAAAGAAAGCCAAGGTTTCTTCGTGGCAATCGAGTTTTCTGTACAGCGTATAATGCAGGTGGTGGCCTGTCCAATAGCGTTGGCAGACGCATGATCACGGCAAACTTTAACCTTCAATACAATAAAAACTACTGAGGCCAGAGGGCTGCAATTTGGTGTTCGATGATTGGAGGGTGGATGATCAACATACGAAATTTGCAGCCCTCTAGCCTCAGTAGTTTCTAAGATTTGATGGTGGGCAGAAAAAGTGGGGACCTCAATAGCTTCCTTTTGCAGAAAACTAAGATAGATGCAGCAGCATTACAACGCTTATATCATAATTCAGGACTAACAAGCCCACCCAACTGCGCCGCTAGCGGATAACAACCAATCACCCATCTGATATTACAATATCGAAGTAATAACGTACTTTTATATTTGCTTCAGGAATGAAAACAGACTTTCTGCACTCAAGGATGAAAGACCTCATAGTGGAAATCTGGAATGTAAACAAACTTGTTACTTAGCCCAAATAAGCTCTTTTCCGCTACATCTTGTCTGCAAGGCAGAACAGAAGGTCAGAGATAACAAAACACACAAGCAAAGAAACATACGCTACATAGGCATTGGTACGTAGGTATAACTCTCTCTCTCTCTCTCTCTCTCTCTCTCTCTCTCTCTCCCCTTCGACTTTATCTGGGGAGGGAAAAGAGTTTGTTTACACCCGCTCCAGGCTTTCCTCTCCCTTTTCTTCTTCTTCTTCTTCCTCTCCCCTCCTCTTCTTGGCGGAAGCGATATGACATTCGAGCGCTCAGAACTGTGATTCGTTTCCTTATGATACCGGATGAAGAGAGGAGGGAGGGGTGGGGAGCCGCTCAGAAGATAAGACCTTCGTCAATGAGCGCAGGTCAAGAGGTTGGAGAGTGATCTTTACAGGTACTGGACTGGGGTAGGTAGAAGAAACCTGATCTGAGCAAAAACAGAATGATTCCTCTGACGCTTTTCATACAACTGACCTTCAAACGTAGTATACATAGAACTTTTTTACTTTTAAAAGGGACAAGATGATCGTTCTACCATCAGCAAAACACAAGAAGCATCATTATTATATAATAATCTGTACACTTATTCAGGCGGAATAAATCAGAAAGGCCATTTGCCAGTAGAATACGTCAAACAGGCCATTTTCTTGCTAAATAGGATAGATGCCATTTTCTTGCTAAATTCAGTTAGAAATGCCAATTTCTCCATACAAAAAGTCAGGAAGGTAATTTTCTTTCTGGAATAAGTCAGAAATGCTAATTTCTTGAGATAATAAATCAGAAAGGCCTTTTTCTCGACAGAAAAAAGTTACAAAGGCCATTTTTCTGCTAGAGTAAGTCAGAAAGAGCAATTGCTTGCAAAAATATGTCACAAAGTACATTTCTTGCTAGAATCAGAACGAAAAGTCATTTACTTACAAGAATCAGTAAGAAAAACCATTTTCTTATTAGAATCAGTAAGAAAAGCCATTTCTTTTTTGAATCAGACGAAAATCCATTTTCTTACTAGATCAGTAAGAAAATCCATTTCTTACTAGAATTATTAAAGAAAGTCATTTTCTTACTAGAATCAGTAAGAAAAGCCAATTTTGCCTCTCCAGAATCAAAAAAAGCAAAAAAACCATTTCTTACAGAATCAGTAAGAAACGCCAATTTCTTACTAGAATCAGTAAGAAAAAGCATTTCTTACTAGAATCAGTAAGAAAAGCCATTTTCTTACTAGATTCAGTAAAAACCATTTCTTACTAGAATCAGTAAGAAAGGCCATTTTCTTACTATAATAAGCAAGAAAAGCCATTTTCTTACTAAACTAGAATAAGTAAGAAAGGCCATTTTCTTACTATAATAAGTGAGAAAAACTATTTTCTTACTTGAATCAGTAAGAAAAACCCTTTTCTTACTAGAATCAGTAAGAAAAGCCAATTTCTTCCTAGAATCAGTAAAAAAAACCATTTCTTACAGAATCAGTAAGAAACGCCAATTTCTTACTAGAATCAGTAAGAAAAAGCATCTTACTAGGAACAGTAGAAAAGCCATTTTCTTACTAGATTCAAGGTAAAAAACCAATGTTTCTTACTTAGAATCAGTTAAAGAAAGGGCCATTTTCTTACTTATAATAGGCAAGAAAAGCCATTTTCTTACCTAAACTAGAGAATAAGTAAGAAAGGCCATTTTCTTACTATAATAAGTGAGAAAAACTATTTTCTTACTTGAATCAGTAAGAAAAACCCTTTTCTTACTAGAATCAGTAAGAAAAGCCATTTTCTTACTAGAATCAGTAAGAAAAACCATTTTCTTACTAAAATAAGTAAATAAAGCCATTTTCTCACTAGAATCAATAAGAAAAACCATTTTCTTACTAGAATCAGCAAGAAAACAATTTCGTACTAGAATCAGTAAGAAAAGCCATTTACTTACTAGAATCAGTAAGAAAAGCCATTTTCTTACTAGAATCAGTAAGAAAAGTCATTTTCTTACTAGAATCAGTAAGAAAGGCTATTTTCTTACTAGAATCAGTAAGAAAAACCCTTTTCTTACTAGAATCAGTAAAAAATAATTTCTTACTAGAATAAGAAAGAAAAACCATTTTCTTACTAGAATCAGTAAGAAAAACCCTTTTCTTACTAGAATCAGTAAGAAAAACCATTTTCTTACTAGAATCAGTAAGAAAAACTTTTTTCTTACTAGAATCAGTAATAAAAGCCATTTTATTACTAGAATCAGTAAGAAAAGCCAATTTTGCTACTAGAATCATAAGGAAGTCATTTTCTTACCTAGAATCATTAATAAAAAGGCCATTTTCTTACTAAGAATCATAAGAAAACCCTTTTCTTACTAAGCTCATAAATAAAAAAGCCATTATTTTCTTACAGAATCAGTAAGAAAAAGCTAATTTCTTACTAGAAATCAGTAAGAAAAGCCATTTTTCTTTAAAACTAAAAGATTCAGATAAGAAAAGCCATTTTTTTACTTAGAATCCAGTAAAGAAACAGCCATTTTCTTACTAGAATCAGTAAGAAAAACCATTTTTCTTACTAGAGGCAAAGTAAGAAAAAACCAATTTTTTCTTACTAGGAATTCAGTAATTAAAAAAGCCATTTTATTTTTATACAGAATCAGTAAGAAAAGCCATTTTCTACTAGAATCAGTAAGGAAAGTCATTTTCTACTAAGAATTTTCGTAAGAAAAGTCATTTTCTTACTAGAATCAGTAAGAAAACCCACTAATAGAAACAAAAGTAAGAGTAAAATCATTTTCTTATTAGAATCCGGGTAGGGTCATTTTCTTACTAGAATCATAAAAGCCAGTAGAAAAATCATTTTCATTACTAGAATCAGTAAGAAAAGCCATCAGTATTTCTTACTAGAATCAGTAAGAAAAAACCAGAAATCCATTTTTTCTTACTAGAATCAGTAAGTAGAAAAGAAAAAAATCCATTTTCCTTACTAGAATCAGAAGAAAAAGTTCCATGTTTCTTTACTAGAATCAGTAAGAAAAACCATTTTCTTACTAGAATCAGTAAGAAAGGCCATTTTCTTACTAGAATCAGTAAGAAAAGCCATTTTCTTACTAAAATGAGAAAAAAACCATTTTCTTACTAGAATCAGTAAGAAAACAATTTCTTACTAGAAATAAAAAGAAAAGCCATTTTCTTACTAGAATCAGTAAGAAAAACCATTGCCTTACAGAATCAGTAAGAAAACAATTTCTTACTAGAGTCATTAAGAAAAGCCAGTGTTCTTTTACTAAAAGAAAATCAGTAGAAAAGTCATTTCTTACTAGAAATCAGTAAGAAAAGCCATTTTCTTACTAAATCAGTAAGAAAAGTCATTTTCTTAACTAGAATCAGTAAGAAGGCCTTTCTACTAGAATGTAAGAGCCATTTTCTACTAGAATCAGTAAGAAAAGTCATTTTCTTGCTAGAATCAGTAAGAAAAGTCATTTTCTTACTAGAATCAGTAAGAAAAGTCATTTTCTTGCTAGAATCAGTAAGAAAAGTCATTTTCTTACTAGAATCAGTAAGAAAAGCCAGTTTCTTACTAGAATCAGTAAGAAAGGCCATTTTCTTACTAGAATCAGTAAGAAAGACCATTTTCTTACTAGAATCAGTAAGAAAAGTCATTTTCTTGCTAGAATCAGTAAGAAAGGCCATTTCTTACTAGAATCAGTAAGAAAAGCCATTTTCTTACTAGAATCAGTAAGAAAAGCCATTTTCGTACTAGAATCAGTAAGAAAAGTAATTTTCTTACTAGAATCAGTCAGAAAAGCCATTTTCTTACTAGAATCAGTAAGAAAAGCCATTTTCTTACTAGAATCAGTAAGAAAAGCCATTTTCTTACTAGAATCAGTAAGAAAGTAATTTTCTTAGCTAGAATACAAGTAAGAAAAAGTCATTTTCTTAGGCTAGAAATAAGTAAGAAAAAGTCATTTTCTTACTAGAATAAGAAAGCCTAAGAAAAGCCATTTTTTTTTATTAGAATCAGTCAGAAAAGCCATTTTCTTACTAGAATCAGTAAGAAAAGCCATTTTCTTACTAGAATCAGTAAGAAAAGCCTTTTTCTTACTAGAATCAGTAAGAAAAGTCATTTTCTTACTAGAATAAGTAAGAAAAGTCATTTTCTTACTATAATCAGTGAGAAAAGCCATTTTCTTACTAGACAAAGTAAGAAAAGTCATTTTCTTACTAGAATCAGTAAGGAAAGCCTTTTCCTGCTAGAATCAGTAAGAAAAGCTATTTTCTTACTAGAATCAAGAAGAAAAGCCATTTTCTACTAGAATCTTACTAGAAACAGTAAGAAAAACCATTTCCTACTAGAATTAGTATGAAAAGCCATTTTCTTACCAGAATCAGTAAGAAAAGCCATTTCTTAGAATCAGTAAGGAAAACCATTTCTTACTAGAATCGGTAATAAAAGAAATTTTCTTACTAGATTCATTAAGAAAAGCTATTTCTTACTAGAATTAGTAGGAAAACCCATATCTTACTAGAATCTGTAAGAAAAGCCATTTTTTACTAGAATCAGTAAGAAAAACTATTATAAGAAAAGCCATTTTTACTAAAATCAGTAAGAAAAACCATTTTCTTCCTAGAATCAGTAAGAAAACTCATTTTCTTACTAGAATCAGTAAGAAACGCCATTTTTTACTAAAATCAGTAAGAAAGGCCATTTTCTTACTAGAATCAGTAAGAAAAGTCATTTCTTACTAGAATCAGTAAGAAAAACCATTTTCTTATTAGAATCCGTAAGAGAATCATTACATTACTACAATAAGCTAGAAAGGACCATTTCTTGCCAAATCAGCCTGGAATAAGTCAGAAAGCCAATTTCTTGCTACAACCTCCACTGGATCAGCAACCCATTGCTGACTACAGCATCACAGAGCGAAGAGGAAAATGGCTAAAGTAACATGCATACGTAAAAAACCCAACTTCATTACAAATGAAACGAATACACAGATAGCGTTGGTTATCGACTGCACCACGATGGAGTGTTTAACTTGCACAACAGATTGTCCATTAATGCACCTAATGAATATTCCACTTAATTACACAAACTCACGCCTATCTTTCCAATAATATAAGCGCAGGCTCTGAAAATACTCGTCTCTTTGAATCAACAAGACTAAGTTCAATTCTTCGTAAGCAGAGCCCCGTGGGACGGGCGACCAAACGCCTCTCACCAAATTCACACCGGAAGAGAACACGACGGCGAGGATCCGCCTTTCAAGGGTGGAAGGTTCTAGGAGTCAGGGAGCACGAAAGGGAAGGAAGAGTTCCGAAGTTTGTCGGTAAATGTGGGGAACAGAGAGAGAGAGAGAGAGAGAGAGAGAGAATATATATCAGTGCACATACACACATTTCTACACACACAGATACACACACACACACATATATATATATATACTATATATATATATATATATATATATATATATATATATATATATATATATATATATATATATATAACGTATGTGAGCGTGTTCTATTTTACTGCTGTCCTTGTTAGAATAACGTAGCCCTACAATGAAACACGAACCCCGATTCACAGTGTCTTCCCAACTTCAAAGGTGAAAATGAGACTAGGATACCAACAGAGGAATCCGCCGGCTAAGGCAAACCAAAGCCAAAGACATTTTATCAACAACAGCCGATGAACGCATCGGCTGAATAATAATTAATAACTATTGTTAACGTGCGTAACCGAAAGCGAAGACCGGGTACAGCGATCGGTCACGGACCGCTCAACCGAACAGAGTTAAGTTTTCTCCTTCGACAGCGTACTAAAACTTGGACATCAATTTTCATAATCGAGTACCCTCAATAAGCTGTCAGAGCGCAAACCGTTTACCCAAGATACAACAGGACCGGCCAAATGTCCAGCGAAGTCGTATAATATCATACCCCCACCCCGGGCCCGCCCGCCCGCTCTCATAGGACGTCCATTAAGCCGAACCCCGGGGAAGAGACCCCTAACGCACGCTGATAACCCCAGCGCCCCAAATAAAGCTTCATTAGCACACAATCGAAGCAAACACTCGCACCAGCACAAGCGCCATATCGTAACTTCTATGACGATGCCGCGAACCGTTTCGTGATAACCGCCGGCCTCAAATAAAATCTGCCGCCAGCAAATACCACCTTCGGCAAACAGCCATCAGCCATCATCGCCAAGCCAGCGTGCAACATCATCAGCGCCACAAGCGGGATGTGATGTTGGAAGAAGAAGAAGAAGAAGAAGAAGAAGAGATGTTTATCCACCAAACATTCTCAGCAAACATCGACGGCTGGTTTTTACCGGAAGCGACGATCTCTGTCAAGACCGGATACACTATATGGGATTTCGATCCACTTCCACTATGCACAGCGATTGGAGAAGTGGGTGGAGAGGGGCCTATAAGGGGGTGGGTGGGCGGGGGAGGTTGATGAGTGGTGGTGCAGAGGTGATTAGGGATCAATGAACAAGATTGGTAGTAGCATTTTTGAAGTGTATTTCCCTCTGTCATTTTATCTTTCCTTCTCTCTCAAAGATGGATATCTCGTTCGATTTTATCAGCACGTAGGGATATATGAAGGTATTTAAGCCCTTTTTCTCTCTTGATATAACTGACTCTCTCTCTCTCTGTCTGTCTCTCTCTCTCTCTCTGCCCGGACATGCAAGAGTCATCTAGAGCCCGAGCGATGCGATAATCCAGAGCCTTATATAGAGAGAGTTGGCCAACCTTTTGACAGGGCGCCATCTTGCTCCTGTCCTGTTAAGCGGCGTCACTCACCTGAGCGATGTCTCAGCTCTTCTCTCCCTTTCTCTCCCGTATCATATGCTGCTGATTGTTACCTTAAGGTTTCTATCAACCATTAAGATGTTTGTTAAAACATTCATGATAGTTTATAACTTTATTACTGTTTTAATTTTAAAATACATAAGTATTATGTAATATTATACATGGTTTCAAAATTCACGTTTACCCATATTCATTACAGCTTTTCTCATCTTCACACTCTTACTCCCTAATTCACTTCCTTTTGATTTTAACGACCGAGCCTTACGAATATTCTCTTGTTTTTTAGCATAAATATGTAATCTTAAAGTGAAGAAAAACTTCAGGAGTCTTCTACCCTTAATGTCACGGCAAGAAGGAAAGACAGGTTGTATTTTTTGTCTGAGTGTTTGCCAAATGCACTAGTCGTCCTATTAAATTCCTCATGTTTCCAAAACTCTTTTCATTTGCCCTAAAAATATTTCCTGCTTTCTGATATAAACTGAAGCAGGCATCTGAGCTATAAACTAGGCAGTTTTTCCTATATTCTTTTAATTGAGTCAGCCTTGAGAAGGATCTGTCTGTGTTGACTGGTTGCTCTCTATTGTTTGAAGACAAAAGGTGCAATGATTATTTGACTTTTTAACTTTTTTATGCAGTAACCAGCAATATAATAGAGGCTGCTCAGTTCTGCTTGACTCATCAAATTGTCACTTGAGCATTGGTCAAAATCATGTTCCTCAGTTTCATTATCAGCATCACCATTTGTTTCAACTTTTGGCTTATTAAGAAAGTCCGCAAGAAACTCGCGGTCATCTACGTTATAATTACTTGCACTTGAGCATTTCAGAAATTGTGCAACTGATATCAATTCCAGAGACTGTCGAAATTCTAAGGCAGTTGGCACAGGGGTTTTCAGTCTTATGGAGCTAAACAAGTTTTCTAGACCATCTTGAGTGAATCTGGATGCCAGTAAAAATCTGTGACCTTTAGCCAAATAATTGCTTTGGAGATTAAGAAGGGAAGTGGTAGACAATATCACTCCAGTTTGAACTGGCTTCCACTGTGCATTAACTCCAATACGTATTTCAAGAAACACTCTTACAACTTGCTGAAGATGCAGTATAGCTTTCTTATAACAGGATTCATTGACGTTGCTTAGTGCCATGATTGGATGTCTACTTGACATTAAATCGAACCACTTATTTATCAAACCGATGAACCAAGCTGTTGTAAGTAAGTCTTTACTGTATCCTTCGTGTTCAACCAAGTAATGAAGTCCTGCTTTTACCGAATTGCTAAAGAAATTTAAAGCGCCTGATACTTCCATTCTCTCAAAATGTGATGGATTTACGTGAGTATCAGAGATTTTGGGCGCAAGCTTCATATCTCTATCTTCCTGAAAAGATGTCAAACTTTTGACATGTTCAGCTGTCACCTCCTTTAATGGCAAATCAAACTGTTTTACCATGTCGTCACTCAAATGAATGATATTTCCTTTCACTAGACATGACCACAAGTTCTTTATAATATGTGGTACATCGTGGATGAAGTAAAGAAATTGTTCTTTGCTAATAGGATGAGCTGTCTCATTAACTATGCTACAGTTCCTGGAACAGATAATACCAAAACCCTTCAGAAGGGCCCGATTTGCACTCCCCATGTCTGATGTGATGGGCCAGCTTCAAAATATCCAAAACCAAAGGTTTTAAAGTTTCCCCCTTGACGTATTTCTTGTAAAGTAGTATGTCGCTATTTGTTTCCATCTAGTAGTAATTCCCCCCAGGCATGAAAACAAGAGCATGAGTTGCAACACCAAGTGTTCAGGAAGTGTTACACCACCCCTCAAATTGCAGCCCAGGTTTTATACACATTTCATCTAGAAACAAACAGAATTCTCTTTCTTTTACATCCATAGCATCACCTTTATCTTTAAAAATGTAAATACCTCATCCATACGAATAAATTCGGGTCTTCTCAGTGATCGAGTGGATAGTAGGGGCTGGTGTTGTTGCAATAATAAATTGTATCCTGTTGACCCACAAGCAAATCTAAGTTAAAGAGCCTTCTCGAATGTCTCATTTGACCATTTCTTCCCTCGACTATGACCACCCTTAATACCACGAGCCAGAGTTGTAAGTTGATCCTCGTTAAAAACCTTTGCCATGTTATCTTCTTCAAGGCTTCTTGTTTCTTCTTTTGTGCCGTTTTAACTTTCTTTCGGAGATTTTGTATTGTCCTCATTAATGCTGCTTCTCGTAACCCTCCAACAGGATTGGTAGAATCGCTATTGGTAGCATCAGTATTATTGCCAGAATTGTCACGGGGATTTTGATTTTGTGAACAGCAAATAACTTAAGACGTTTAAGGCCATCAGCTCTTCCCGATTCGTACTGATCATCCTCAAAATGAGCCTAAAGATAAAATAAATTATTGTTAACTACAGGCCTGAATATCAGCAATAAAAATATGTTATTTAGTCACATACTATATCACTACCAGTTAAAATGCAAATGTTGCACATATGGAAAGTAAAGAGGAAAAACCTTGAACTTACCGAACATAAATAAGATCTGTCATGTGATTTCCAATTGTCTCGTCTCACTTTAATCTCTCATTGCCATCGTCTCTCTGGGTTTCTAGGGAATCTGTGCATCCTTTAACTCTGTCCATATTGTACGGAACAGCCTAGTGCTGCACAGCAAACCATAGAAGTAAAGTATGTAATTTACCGAAAATGAATAAAACGTTTCTCCGTGTGCGACGTGCGTGTGGCGTGACGGTTCTGGCTGTGTCAAGGCAGAGTTGTAGGGCAGTTGGACAGAGGCAAGATGGCGCCCATCGGTCAGTGACCTTGAATAAGTGGTTCCGACCATGGCCAAACTCTCTCTATATACGGATCTGTGATAATCTATCTCCCGGGCGCTAAGCGCATCCTCCCCCTTCCCCTTAATAACACCTCACTTCCCCTTTACCCTCCCCCCCCCTTAATAACAACCCCTTCTCCTCTTCCCCCCTTCATCTGTCTTTCCGCATAGTCCCCCTCCCTCTTAATAACACCAACTTCTCCCTCCCATTAATAATACCCTTCCCCTCTCCTTAATAATACCGTCCTCCCCTCCCTTTAATAACAACCCCTCCCCTTAGTAACACCCCACCCTTTAATACACCCCCCCCCCCACCGGTGCTACTTATCACCCCATCCATATAAGTTCTGGGTACCGGAAGGAAGTGGGGCGGGGGGAGTGAAGTTTAAAATCCTGCGCTCTCTCGCTCGCTCGTGGACGTCTAGGCTTCATCATTTTAGCAGCCGGTCCCTTAAAAAAAATAACAAATAAATAAATAAATAAATAAATAACTAAAACATAAAATGCATTTTTCTTGTTTCAATAAACCGTATCTGGTGGACATTTCTCGTTTGGCGATGTTTTAAAATTAATATATATATATATATATATATATATATATATATATGTGTGTGGTGTGTGTGTGTGTGTGTGTGTGTGTGGTGTATGATGTATGTATGTATATATATATATACATATTATATATATATATATATATATATATATATATATGATAGTATTTGTATATTCATTAAACTACAACTGTCTTTTACTATCCAATTCGCTCTACCTCGGAATTAATATATTTTTCATATAAGTATGTTAAAGTGACCAGGGTTGCTGATTTCTTCAATTTCAAAAAAAATCAAAATCTGATTTTTTAAATTTAAATCGAATTTATTTGATTAAAATCGATTTTTTACATTATATTTTTCATTTAAATGCAAATTTTTTTTTCAGATGAGTTACTAATATTTTCAGCACCGCCTGTAATTGTATGGTGCATCAGAGAGACAGAGCCAAGGCGTCTTATCTATCACTGCAACGTTCAGCGGAAGACTTGCTCGTGTGGCTGGAGCCATTGGCTCTGACTCTATCTAGATCAGGGCTTCTCAAAGTGGTCGATATCGACCCCCATGGGATCAAAAGGGGGTCGATGAATAACCAACGTATCGGAGAATTAAGTTACATATACTCATATATCTAAAGTCCCAAACATATTTTCTTACTAGGCTAGGTGTTACTTTTTTTTTATCATACTGAATGTCAAGTAGTAAACTAACACTACTCTAATTGATTCTGACATTGTTTTTTTTTTTTTTTTTTTTTTTTTTTTTTGAGCTAGTCTAGGGGGTCGATAAAAAATTTGAAACTTCATAAGGGGGTCGCGGAGTTAAAAAGTTTGAGAACCCTAAGCTAGATCAAGTATAAAGGGATAAATCATAAATGTACAGCTGTTGGGGCAGTGTAGCTCACATTTTCAATTATATTTTTTATTTAAATTACATTTTTCTATTTAAATCACCTTTCTTAACAGATTTGTTAATTTTGTTTATATTGTTTCTTATATTATTTATATAGGTGCGAAAATTCTGTAGACACCGTTGGGAAGAGCACACAAAACATTACTAGGATGGCAATTCAAATAACATTTACAATATAGTTAGAGTGATAATAATTATTATAAATAATGATTTGGCTATTTTTACCGACATATTTCCATATATCTCTGATTTATTTAGGTACGAAAATTCCGAACACACCGTTGGAAAGAGCAGACAAACTTCTACTAGACTGGCTATAGAAATAAAATTTATGACGAATTAGTATAATAATAATTATTATTATAAATAATTCGTAAGCTATTTGTTTCACATATTACATTATATCCCCCCTAGTTTTTAAAGTACAGTGAGTTCCTCGTTGGACGAGTGGTTTTCAAGCTCGGCCACGAATCCGGTGGTCCAAAGTTCGATTCTCGGCCCGGCCAACGCGGAATCAGAGGAATTTATTTATGATGAAAGAAATTCATTGCTCGATATAATGTGGTTCGAATCCCACAATAAGCTGTAGGTCCCGTTGCTAGATAGCCAATTGGTTCCTAGCCACGTAAAAATATCCTTCGGACCAGCCCTAGGAGAGCTGTTAATCAGCTCAGTGGTCTGGTTAAACTAAGGTATACTTACTTTAAGGTACAGTCATTCTGAGGACACCATTGGAAAGAGCAGAAAAGCTCTACTAGGCTGGCTATTTCAATCATTTTTGCGACCGAATTATAACCCTAATAATTATTATAAATGAATCTTTTCTACTTTTTCGCATATTCCTTTATACCTTGCTTAGGTTCAAAGGTACACAAATTCTGAAGACAGCATTGGAAAGAGAAGAAAAAACTCAATTAGGCTGGCTACTGAAATCAAATTTGTCACATGCAATAATACCAATATTCTAAATTCTTATATCATGCTAATAGTATGATTCAAATCGTGGATTTAAAAAAAAAATCTTTTGATTTAAATCAATGATAAAAATCAATCTGATTTAAATCAAACAACCCTGTGTTAAACCGAAGAGGAATTTTTTTTGTTGATAATAATTTCGTCCTCTTGTGGATTCGCGCCAGCGCACAGAGGAGAAATCAGGACTTCAGTGAGCTTACCGACTCGGCCAACACGTGGGGTATCAACTTATACCTCACTTGTTGGCAGAGTCGTCAAAGACATAACTGAAAGCCTGATATCTCCACTGTGCGCTGGTTCGAATCCACGAGAGGACGAAATTCTTATCAACTAAATAACTCCCCTTCGGTTGACATATATGAAAATATATTAATTCCGAGGTAGAGCGAATTGGATATTAAAGGACATTTGTAGCTTAATGCATGTATATGAATCACGGCAATGTGACAAAAAATTCATATATATATATATATATATAATATATATTATATATATATATATATATATATATACATATATATATATATATATATATATATATATAAATTATATATATTACACACATATACAATATACACTATCCATTTCAGTATTAACATATGCATATGACAATTTCTCTCTCATTTACCCGAACACCTTCGATTTGCGAATCCTCTATTAACATTTTTTCCGCCATTCTTCCTCTTCCTCCTCGATTCCTCACTCTCTCTCTCTCTCTCTCTCCTCCCACCTTCACATTCCTCTTCCTCAACCTTCCTCCCCAACTAGCATCCAATCCCCAACCTGAGAAGCCTGCAGAGTCAAACCCCCGACCCCCACCAGCGCCCTGATCTCCGCCGCCCTCGGCATATCACACCTGCCCACGGACCCCAACCCTACTCGCCCTTCCTCTGCTCTGCTTGAGGGGGAGTGGGGAGGGTAGGGAGGGGGACCATGTACCCAGACGCCAAATGAGATGATGAAAAATTTCCTTAGTTTAATTCGCGCGGAATATGGGGCCAGATTTAACATCCAGGTCAGAGAGAGAAGAGAGAGAGAGAGAGAGAGAGAGAGAGAGAGAGAGAGAGATGAATTATGAGCAAGTTCTAAGAGTAAGAGAATGGATGAGATTACGAGTGATAATAAAAGAATAGAAAGTGAGAAAGGACGATATACAACGAGAGAGAGAGAGAGAGAGAGAGACAGAGAGAGAGAGAGAGAGAGAGAGAGAGACAGACAGACAGACAGACAGACAGAGAGAGAGAGAACAGCAAATAAAAAAATGAAAAATGCATATGCTTAAAAAATCACAAGGACATAAAGAGAATGAGATAGTTGGGAATAAAATTATGAAATATAAAAACGGATAGGATAAAGAAGGAAAATTAACACTTATTCCTCCGATCCCTCCGCCACAACACGAAACTCTCTCTCTCTCTCTCTCTCTCTATGGGCGTTCATTTCTTGTCCAAATTCGCCCGCACGCCCGACCGACGAGCCTAAAGCCTATCACGGTATCTTCTTTAAAAAAATTCGTGTAGCCCTACGGGACCTGTACCAGTTCTCCTTTAAGCCTCCCCCTCCCCCCTTTAAAAAAGAAGAAAGGAAGAGAGAGTAGAGAGGTTTCGTAGGGAGGAGGGAGGGGGGAGGGAAGGGAAGGAAAGGAGGAGGAGGAGGAAGGAGGAGGGTAGGTTTAGGAGGTAGGAGGAGGGGGAGGAGGGAGGGGGAAGGGACAGGGAGGGGAGGAGGGGGAAGGGAGGAGGGGGAGGAAGGAGGAGGCAGGAGGAGATGGAGGAGGAAGGAGGAAAGGAGGGGGAGGAAGGAGGAAGAGGAGAGGAGGGGGGGAGGAGAGGAGGGAGGTAGGAAAAAAAGGAGGAAAAAAGGGGAGGGGGGCGGCTGATTACAGCTCCTCTTCCACTGAAGTCAAAATCCTCGATAATGATCCTCCTCCTCCTCTCGGTATCTTGATATTTCCCCGCCGGAGGCTTCGAGGGAAGGATGCAAGCCTGCCTAAGGGGGCGTTCTGTCATATGAGGCGAAATAGCGTTAAACAGGGCGTGTGTGATGCCATCTGCCCCGGCGTTATTGGAGAGGGAGGTGCCACTTGGCGATCCCTGCTTATTTTTCATTTTGTTCGCCATGTTTTCATATTTGTGTTTATTTCTTTTACAATCGCAGAGATGATAGATTCATCTCTCTCTTCTCTCTCTCTCTCTCTCTCCTCTCGTCTCTCTCTCTCTCTCTCTCTCGAATAAGAATCTTAATTACTTGTAACATATAATTGCCATTTTCTCTCTCAATATAAACCTTAATTACTAGTAACAAACAAATGCTATCTCTCTCTCTCTCTCTCTCTCTCTCTCTCTCTCTCATAATCCTACCGTATAAATTCTAATTACTTGCAGCATATAGTGTTATTTCCACTCGTCCTCCGAAGCCTCTCTATAAATTCCAATTATTCCTAACCCAATTTTCAATTCTCACAAATAACCTGACTTCGATAATTATCCTTTAGAGGTGACATACATTTTTCACGACTGTTTCGTATACGTTAACTATGGATATAATGGAGATATATATATATATATATATATATATATATAGTATATATATATATATATATGAATATATGTGTGTGTGTGTGTGTGTGTGTGTGTATGTGTGTGTGTATATGTATATGCACAATTATAGATATGTATATGATATGTACAATATAGATATATAGATACATACATATATATAGATATATATATATTATATATATAATATATATATATATATATAAGTATAATCACACGCACAGACATACACACGCACACACACCAACACCACACATATTATATAATTAATCAATAGTATATATATATAAATAATTATTATAATTAATTATAATATATATATATACACCACACACACACAATATAATTATATATATATAATTATATATAATATTAAATATATTATATATATATATATATAAAGTTATGGAAAATATATTGAAAGAAAAAACTTGCTTCATCCCTTGGGTTTTACGAGGAAACTGGAGGAAACTACAAAACCAATATTGACGCAGAGAGAACTGGTGATATCTGTGGTAAATACTGACTAACAAACAGTAATGTCAGAGAATAATAGAACCTATCTAAAGACTTTACCAAGACTCGAACAATCATATCGAAATTCATACAAAAAGTAAAATCTCACACACCGTTTCGACAAATTTGTTTGGGATTTTTCATGCACGTTTAATTGCTCGTAACAGAGTCCTTATAAGGATGCATCCTGTTGACATGAAGTGCTACAAGATACAAGATAAGGTTTTATCGCCAGGAAGTTCGGTTCAATTCGGACGGAATAAAACCAGTTTCCCAGCTAACCGAGGCATCAGATTGGATGGAATGAATGTAAAAATGAAACAGAAAGCCAAGCACTGGGACCTATGAGGTCATTCAGCGCTGAAAGGGGAAGTTCTAAGAGGGCAATAAGAGAAAAGCCTCAAGGCAGTTGCACTATCTAACAACTGTTAGTTGAGGGTGGACAATATGATGGAAGAAAGGGAATATGAACGGAGGTATAGTAAAAGGAATGGAAGGGGTTGCAGCTGGGGGCTGAAGGGGTGTCGTAACGAGCCTTAAGTCATGCCTACAGTGCACCATCTCTCTAAGGGGGCCATCAGAGTTGAGGACACCAAAATGATAAGAGACTGCAACGAAACCATTAAGTAAGTTTTGGCCAAATTGGTTTTCCCTGACTCAGGGTCTTCCCTCCCTGGAGAGGAGAATTCATTACTTCCTTCGGGGTTCAATCCCGCTCGTTTAACTCTCTCTCTCTCTCTCTCTCTCTCACACACACACACACACACACACACAGACAAATCTGCCTTGGACTAGTTATAGGCAATACCGAGTTGTCTGTTCTACCTGGCAGTGCATAATGTGACGCAGTTCTATTGCGATTGCCAGCAGGTAGGCAACCTCAAAATACGTTGATCGAATTACCTGAGGGCGGTGATTTTACAAAATTATGGGAGCAAATAGTCAATAGTCCATATTTTGTCGAACTGGAGTATCCTACTTTTCAAACGATTTTTGAGTTTCCCAGATCAAATGTTCAAGTTTTTTTGTTTTTTTTGAGATGGCTATCTGTCTGTCCGTCCGCACTTTTACTGTCTGACCTCAGGTCTTACAAACTACTGAGGCTTGAGGGCTGCAAACTGGTATGATGATCATCCATCCTCCAGTCATCAAACCTACGAAATTGCAGCCCTATACCCTCAGTAGTTTTTATTTTATTTAAAGTTAAACTTAGCCATGATCATGCGTCTCGCAACGCTATAGGACAGGCCACCACTGGGCAGTGGCAGAAAATTTCATGGACCGCGCCTCATACAGCATTATAAGCTGCCCAGAAAACTTTCTTCGGCGCATTTTTTAGTCGTTTATATTTTGTAACATGAAAAATTTCAGCTGTCTGCTTTTTCAACATTTACCAACCAAATTTCCCCGAACGATGAGCTCAGAAGAGAGAAAGCCTGAAAAACATCAAAATCTCTGAAGCCTATAAAAAGAAAACATGGTCTCCAAGGGCATTTTCAAAACCTTGTAAAGCTATTTATTTATCTATTTATTTACGTGTATATTTACTTATATATATATATATTATATATATATATATATATATACACATATATCTATCTATATATTATATATATAATAGATATAAATTATATATTATATCTAAGAATATAGGGGGAAAAATTTTAATATATAAGATATAGATATATATATCTTATATATATATATATATATATATATATATATATATATATTATATAGATATAGATTCTATATATATATATATATAATATTATATATATAATATATATTATATTAATATATATATATATATTATTAATTATTTATATATTATAATATCTAGTATTATAATATAATATAATTTATTCATTTGCTTATTTATTCATTTAGTTTCAAATTACACTCTGAATAACCTTCTATTTTCAAACGAGCACCAATATGATGCAGCAACAAGGCTTCGTTAGAAGTCTATTGGGTATTAAGAGAGAGAGGAGAGAGAGAGAGAGAGGAGAGAGAGAGAGAGAGAGAGAGAAGAAGGGTAGGGGGCGGTTGGCTGCTACAAGACACGAAGTACAGAGAGAGAAAGACAAGAGAGACAGGGAGATGCTGCAAGCACGAAATACAAAGAGAGAGAGATGCTGCAAGCACGAAGTACAAAGAGAGAGAAGAGAGAGAGAGAGTGAGAGAGCTGCCGCAGGTCGCCAAGTACAGAAAGACGAACGGGGAAAATGAATCAAACCGCCATTAGAAATCCAGGGAAAATGAGGAAATGATTCCCGGCGATCGCCAGAAAGGAGAGGAAAATGAAGAAGGAAAATGACGGAGTGAAATGCATCCAAAAGGAAATCGGGGGAATGGCGAGGAAAATGATAAAAGGGAAGGGAAGGGAATCGCAGGAAATGAGGTGAGTAAAACGACCAATGACGAAACAACGAAAGGAAATGAGAAAGTAAGAGATTAATCTTCTGAAAATCAAAGGAGATGGGAAAGTAGACGACCTTAAAGACGACAGACGACAAAAAACAGATCATAAAAAGGGGCTAAAGAAATCAAGACTAAGGATAAAAACTAAAAAAATAGACAGGAAAGAATGACGACGAAGAGCAAAATGAAGGGAATATAAAAGAAATGACAAGGATAAAAGGAATAAGGAGCTGAATAAACAAGAAGTGGAAGGGGACAAATAAAAAAGATCCGGAAAAATGAATCGAAAAAGCATGCAAAGTGAAAAGGTCAAGAACAAAGTCAAATGAGGGAAAATGCGATGAAGCCACGAAACCTGAATTGAGAACAGAAGAATAAGTCACTAAAAAAAGCAACGAGGAAAGATAGGCAGGAGAGAAAACAAGCTAAAAAATACAATTGGAGAATATAAAACACAGAATGATAAAGAAAACGAAAGGGCGAGTCAAAGAAATCACGAGAACAGAATACAAATAGAGGAGTAAAATTAATAAATGTAGGAAAAACGGGACACGATAACGAGAGATTAAATCAAGATAACGATAATGTTAAGTATAAAGGACACAAGATTAATGAACAAACGAATTAGAGGAAGCAGGAAAATGAGAGGACAGTGAAATCAATCGAAGGAGGAAGGAAGGATAACGAAACGAACCAGAGACGGAATGGCGGAAGAGGAAAGGAACAGACATTTAGATATGGAACGTGAAAAGTCCTCGAGAAATGAAGAACTCATAAATAACCAGAAGACAGGATTTAAAAAAATAATCTCAAGAAGAAGAAGAAGAAGAAGAAGAAGAAGAAGAAGAAGAAGAAGGAAGATGGCTTGATTATAGTCACTAAATCTGGCGTCATAAAATGGAGGAGAAGAGGAGGAAGAAGCAGAGAGAAAAAGGAAAAGAAAGAGAAGAAGAAGAAGAGGAAGACGAAGAAGAAGAAGCAGAGAGAAAA
>NC_061109.1:18723986-18786486 GCF_015104395.2 Macrobrachium nipponense | reverse complement strand
TCAGTCAACTGCCTTCTTCTCCTTCTTCTCCAAGGCTTAAATTCACTAAAGCATGTCTATATACAGTTACTCCAAAGATCCGTCCATTATGACCACGGTCTGAGAGAGAGAGAGAGAGAAGAGAGAGAGAGAGAGAGAGAGAGATGTGTACATATATATTATATATATATATATATATATATATTATTAAACTTTATCACTTACATAATTGATCGGCGCATCAACGCAATCAATAATGGAACCTCATTCTACGACTACCACACGATGAGGACAGCTGTCCTGGAAAGCTTGTAACTCTCCCCGAATATAAATACCATCCCGTTTAAAGGGGGTCCTATACTGACTATATATATATATATATATATATATATATATATATATATATATATATATATATAATAATTGCAAATCAAGTCCTTTATATATTATATATTCCATTCTCTCTGGAGCAAACGTCTCTTGGCAAATGCCACAGCAAATGTCTCCTGACAGATGTCACAGCAAATGTCTCTTGGCAAATGTCACAGCATATGTCTGTTGGTAAGTGTCACAGCAAATGTCTCCTATGTCACAGATTGTCATAGGCAAATGTCTGGCGTTGGAGAGGCGAGACTTGTCATCAGCAAAGGTAAAATCTTGCTTTGGCAAATGTCACAACCAATGACTCTTGGCAGATGTCACAGCAAATGTCTCCCCTGATTTCACAACAAATGTCTAGCAAATGTCACAGCAACTGACTCTTGACAAATGTCACAAATCTCAATATTAACCGAAGATACAGAAGGATAAAGCCAGCAATATTATTATTATTATTATTATTATTATTATTATCATTATTATTATTATTATTCAAAAGATGAAACCAATTCAGATGGAACAAGTCCACAAAGGGGCCATTGACTTGAAATTGAAGCTCCCAAAGAATATCTTGGTTTCAACCTCCCGCCGTGGCAGTAACTGATCATGATGCAGAGTCAGTGATTTTTCACGGCTCTGGGGGAGGCGCGAAATCATGACATCTGAGGGGCATGCCACGACAATAACCAACATACCAGCGACCAGCTTACACCAATACAAATCACCTCAGTTGAAAGTTGGGGTTTTAAACTTTCGTCCGAAGATTTACGTCGCTGAAACGATTCACTCAAAAAAATATATATATACTTTTAATAAATCTATGGTGATGGTAAAATAACAAAAACATACACTATTACTAAACAAAGGACGAAATACAAACAAATCAATTTCGTCGTCAACATCATATATATATATATATATATATATATATATATATATATATATATATATATATATATACATGTATATATATATAACATATAAAGAAATTGCTCAAAGCCATACATGTATATATATAACATATAAACAAATTGCTCAAAGCCAAAAATTTACAATCATAAATCACACACAATAAACAGTCGATCCAATGCAACGCCAGATAACGTAAAACCAATCAATCAATCTACCTGATTAAGTTCCACTTCTTTGCGCTTCCACTGTCTTAAGTTCCTTCAGGTGCGAGCTTAGCTGAAGTTCATAACTGTGTCATTGGTCATCATTTGAAGCTTATGGATTTGGGGTTACACATACATATATAAGTACTACATTCACACATACTACATACATACGTATATAATATATATATATATTATAATATGAACAATATATATAGACATACATATATTATAGATTATATAATATATGCATATATAAGCCTAACATACAATCCATTTAATTAACATAATAAGAAATAAAACAATCCCATCTACTTCAATTGAAATGCATTTCTTAGTAATTTCCATCAATGAACTCAAAAACCCTCTTTGGTCAGGAATGCCACAGCCAAAGTAAGCCTGAACCTGCAATCTATTGCATGGCGGTGTTTCGTGTAGGCTGATCTCACCACTTTTTAATCATTTAGCAAATAAATCAATTATTATTTTCATTTTCATGAGCTGCTCATGTTCAGGTGCAGCAATATTAACCGGATATTCATTTCAAAACAGTTTTGAAAGTAGCAGGAGACATCCCTCACTATCGGAAAAAGGGGTTTAAAAATGCTTCTGTGTATGAAATTATGCCTCGTATTTATGAGACATAATTAACTACGGTAAGAATATAATGTTCATAGAATACGGAGTATATGATTTCTTTAGAGGTAATGACACATATGGACATATGTATGTAATTTTTTCAATGAGCTGTGTTGTTCGTTGGTGGATTACTATGCGATTGAGATGGGATTATACACGTATTTCTGCGTATATATATATATATATATATATATATATATATATATATATATATATATATATATTATTTATAATGGTGTTTTAATACAGTTATTTAAATTCAAACAACATTTAAAGCGTCATTTTTATATTAGATTTGATATATATTATATATATATATATATATATATATATATATATATATATATATATGTATATATATAATAAATATATATATATATATATATATACATATACTATATATATATATAAATTATATATTATTACATGCATACAAAAATGTAGGTCAGATTTCAGTCAACAAACATGGTTCAAATCTATATAAAAATGACGCTTTAAATGTTGTTTGAATTTAAATGACTGTATTAAAACCCTATACCCCATATAGATAATATATATATATATATATATATATATACACAAACACACACATATATACATATATATACATACATATATACACTGAAATACGTGTATAATCCCATCTCAATCACATAGTAATCCACCAACAAAACAACACAGCGTTGTCCAGAGAGAGAGAAGAGAGAGAGAGAGAGAAATATTCCACACGAATGAATCGGTGCAAATGAATGGATCCCAAATCTGGGCCAGTGGCCCCGAACCGGAGTCCGACGAGGTCACTCGATTCCGGGTGACCAAGAGGAGACAGAAGGCTCTCTCTCTCTCTCTCTCTCTCTCTCTCTCTCTCTCTCTCTCTCTCGCCACTGCATCATATAATGAGGAAGATGTCCTCTCGTCCTCTGAGTATCAACTTGAAATACTTCTTTGAATCTTTTGGGTGACGAGTAGTTTAAGAATAGGCTTCGTTATGCGACAACAAAGACAATAATAATAATAATAATAATAATAATAATAATAATAATAATAATAATAATAATAACAGTTCTGTAAGACGGAAAACGACTGCAAAAACGACAAAAACTTTAACTGAAGCGATAACGACAACTTAACAGCAACGCCAAATCACCAACCACGAAAGCACAGATGAACAATAATAATAATAAACAGCAGGCTTCCGAGAGAGAAAAAAAATATCACTTCGTGTGGTCGTTAAAGGCTGCAGCATTCACAGCAGCAGGGAAGAGTATCAGCATTCACAGCAGAAGCAGCATCATCACCACAAGCTTCGGAGAGAGAGAGAGAGAGAGAGAGAGAGAGAGAGAGAGAGAGAGAGAGAGAGAGCGCTAATAATCGATGAGCATGCCTACTAATCCCGCGTTTTCTTCATGTTTCATGGGACGAGTAGCGGAGAGATTTCTTCGCTCTCTCTGTATTTTGGACATTTTTGGACCAACTTCCCTTCCCCACCCGCTCCCTCCCCCAGTACTGGAATTGCCCTTGGGATTAAGCCTACTCATCTGGTTCCTCAGTGCCAGTTCCCCACTTGAACAGCTTTCGTGTTTAAGCCAGTTGTTTCAGTTCCTGATTGAGGGGCTTTCGAAACCAGCCTTTGGTTGCAAAGTCTGATGTTCATTTGTTTTTCAGTCTCTCCAAGAACGATTGAAAGGAATGAGAGAGAGAGAGAGAGAGAGAGAGAGAGAGAGAGAGAGAGAGAGAGAGAGAGAGAATTATCCTTTTACAAGATAAAATAGAGTATCACAGTACAGGAACTTCAAAAGTCCATGACGAAGACATACCTTACATTAGCAATTTAACATTCTATGACAATCATAATAATCAAAGGGAAGGTAACCTGAAGATGAATAACAAAAGTGGTCTCCCCTTTCTACACGAAAACAAAATATGAAAATAAATAGGCCAAAACTAAATAAATATTGTCACAAAAATAAGAATGGCCAACATCACCTAATTTCAGATGACAATAGAAATCACTGGGTGTCTCAATAATAATAATAATAATAATAATAATAATAATAATAATAATAATAATAATAATAATAATAATAATAATAGCAGTTCTTGAAAATGTTGAATTCTCGTACATTGTCAGAAATTAGAGGTCATGAAAGGTCGTGGTGTATGTCTCTTGTATTGGTCTACTCACGCAATAAAATGTACGTAAAAGATGAACAGAAAACAAACACCATCTAAAACAAATGGTACCGTACTTGTGCACATGAGTACATAAAAGTAGCTATCATGTAATCATATATTTTGCTTAAAATCTAACTTCTATGGTTACGTCCACAATAGAGTTAAACAAGCAGATTTCTTCATAGACTTACAAATTCTTCACTCTCACTCTCGACCTCACACAAACACACACACATACAGTATATATATATATATATATATATATATATATATATATATATATATATATATATATATATATATATACATATATATATATACATATATATATATATATATATATATATATATATATATATATATAGAGAGAGAGAGAGAGAGAGAGAGAGAGAGAGAGAGAGAGAGTCTGCTGAATGCAAGTACTTGTGATTTACTATACAACACTATACGAAATTCCAATAAATTGGGGCAACAGTGACAGAAAGCAAAAAGAAAACAGTTCACAGATGAAAATGAGGTCAGAGTAATTCAATTTAAAAAAAAAATAATAGAATAACTTATCTGTACTTTATAGGTCAATTCAAATCTTCGGAGCTCAAAACTGATGATGTTTAGTGGATATATATTATATGATATACATAATAATATATATATATATATATATATATATATATATATATATGTAATATATATATATTATATATATATATATAATTACTCTTACTCCAGAGAGAGAGAGAGAGAGAGAGCTCCATGCATCAATATTTACCCCTCACAAAAGACCCTTGGCAAACTCCAGGTAACTTTCTCCAGCAAGCACAGCAAACAGCAATAAGTCTTGATGCCAATAATGTCCCAACAGGTATCAGAAAAGGTCTTCTTCACATACGAACAGAGCACAAGAGGTCAAGTGCAAAACGAGTTCAGATTAAATATATACCCAAGAGAGGAGAAGCCTTGTGCACACGGGGGAAAGAAAGGGGAACGAGGAGGACCTTTCCTTTTCCTTTCCTCTCTCTCTCTCTCTCTCAGCATGCCTGAGCACCCCTCAGCAACCACCTACCTACCTCTCTGAGATCCCGAGAACCCTTGAGCCGTAGCCGTCGCCGGTGTCGGGACGAAGGCCGCCGATACGACCACCAGCAGGAGGGTGGTGAGGAGGACAGAGGACGAGCCCCCCAGGGTCCTCTTGGCGGTGGTGCAACCGGCCATGGCTGCTGCCGTGGTAACCGGCCACGGCATATGGCCGCCGGCTGCTACTGCTGCTGCTGTTGCTACAGCTGCCCATCCGCTGCTGATGGTGGTTGAAAGCTGGTGCTGTGCCATCAACCTACTAGTAGATCGGCGTCCTTCCATTTTCTGCCTCTTCGCCAACCGATCCTCTTCTCCCGCGGCTCCTTTTTCTTCTTCGTCTTCTCCTCTTTCTTCTCCTGACGAGGAAGACGTTGCTGCTGCAACGGCTGTCGACACAACGGCTCCCGGTAAGGACGCTGCTGCTCCTGCCGGGGGCAAGAAGGCCAAGGGAGAGCAAGAGGAGTGAGAGGACGACGACGACGCTAGACCAGCAGCAGTAGGAGGAGGAGGAGGAGGAGGAGGCTGTTCCTGATCTCCTTCGGCTAGAGAGCAGGCGACTGCTACTGACGAAGGCGACGACGAAGGAGGAGAATTCGGTGTCGTTGATGATGATGATGACGACGACGACGTTACTGATGGAGTGGTGGTGACGACGACGAACGCGGGGGGCGCCGTAGCTGCCGACGACGACGACGACGACGACGAAGTGGGGCAGAGCCAAACTTTCAGGGACATCTTCACTACCGCCGCCAGGAGGAGTTATCATCACCTTCGGAAGTCGCACTCAGTCATCGTGTGTGTGCGCGTCGTATTATTCTTTTTCTTTTCGAGGGGGGTCGGGGGCGGGTAGGAGGGGGGGCGGCTTTCGATAAGCAATATATCTCTTCGATTATCTCTTCACACTATCAATTATTCCTATTATTATTATCTTTCCTATAATTATTAGTATCTATATTATTACGGCTACTGATCCATTCATATTTCGAACTGCGCTCATCTACAATTCTTCTTCTGCTTCTTCTTCCTCTTAGCTTTTTCTCTTTCCTCTTTCTCTCTCTTGTTATTTTCTTTAATTCTTTTTTTATTTGTATCCTTTCCTTGGCCTGATGATGAATTTGGGAGAGCCGATTAAAAACCGCACCAATATCAAAAATTCATAACTTCTATTGAAATAATGTTCAAATTTTAGTTTTCCTTCTGTTTCGTTAATCGTATTATATATGTAATATGTATATTTATATTTATATAGTATATATGTACACATACAACATCCAAATTAGAGAGAATCGCTTAAAGAGAGATGAATAATGGAGACTTCACAGCAAGATAGAGAGAAGACGACGATAGGAGAGAAGGGGGGAAGAGGAGGAGGAAAAAGAAGAGGAGGGGAAGGAGGAGGAGGAGGAGGAGGAGGAGGAGGAGAGTGAGGGGAAACAGGGGATTATTTTGCCCTGGTTTGAAGGATTGGAAAAGAAAAGAGGGGGTGGCTGGTGGGGGGAGGAAAGGGTGAATGCCCTATCCCTGTTGTTGGGATGAGAATGGGTATGGTCAGAGAGAGAGAGAGAGAGAGAGAGAGAGAGAGAGAGAGAGGAGGAGGAGGAAGGAAAAAATGAAAAAAGCAAAGGCTAATTTTGTCGAGAAGGAAGAGGTAATTAAGATAAAGGGTGGTAGGGGTAGGAGTAGGGGTAGGAGTACGAGTAGGAGGAGGAGGAGGAGGAGAGGGGGAGGGGGCTTCTAACCACCACCACTGCAGGCACTTGCAAACCACCACAGCCCACCACCACCACCACCGCCGCCGCCGCCGCCAGGAACAGGAGCAGTAGCGGTAGCAGCAGGGAGCACGGAGCGTCCCTCCTCCGGAGAAGAAGCATTCACTGCACAAACACCGATTTCCCCACAACGGAAAAAAAAGTGGAAAACGTTCAAGCCAGAATAAGAAAGGGGGGGTGGGGGGCCAGTTTACGAAATATATATATATATATGTGTGTGTGTGTATGGCGGATGCAACAAGGTTGGAGAGGAGGGCTGGAGAGAAGATCTTGGACAAAGGGGGGGACCGGGAAGTATAGAGAGGCTTCACTACAGATATCGTTCCTAGCGAGGGCAAAACAGCGTTCGGGCACACACGCACACACACGCACTGCAGCCCCGGTGTTAAGAGACCGCGCGTGCCTTTTCCTATCGGTGGCTCTCTATCGACTAAGCCTCAAGCCGCCCACCGACCCCTTGTCGGTCCCCAGTTCAATGTGCGCGCGCACGCCTCTCCTCAACGCCATCTAGCGGACCGATGCGCAACCACGGTCGCATTCGGGGTTGTCTAATGTCTCAGATGATCGGATTCTACACAAAACAGGTCCATTTTCAACCCCTGCGGCCGCCTGGCCGAAGATCTGCCCGTAATGAAAACCCGGTGGGGTTAAAATACGCCGTGAACGTCCTCGGGAGCTCCACTAAAAAGTCGAGAGAGAACACAAACCAGCCTGCCATCTAGCGGCGGAAGTCGAAGCAGAACGAGCTGCGAGAAAATCTGGGTTTGTGAAAGTACCATCAAAGAAGCAATAAATTTGGGACCAGTTTTCTCAAATCCTTCCCTCCGCCGGAGCCCCCCAAAAGTAAATGAGGTCACGCACTCCGACCCCAAAAAACAACCACCAGAGGAGGAATCCCAAAATGGGGAAATAGGCAAAATAGAGGCTGCTAAATCAATAAAATCTTGGCAATAGGAGTGAGAGGGTACACCTGTGTATGTGTGTGAGAGAGAGAGAGAGAGAGAGCATGGCAAATAAAGTGAGAGAAAATGAAGGGTCGTGAGGGATAGGACAATGAAATTAGATGGAATGCATACATACGCGTACTGTACGTGTTTTGCAAGGCGGTGTTAATGTAGAGATGTAAAAATGGTGGCAAGGACAAATGGATGAGGATAATACATACACCGATGGATAAGGATTCCTGTAAACATGTACTATACGTACACAAACTGACGTTTCATACAAATACAACAGCATAGCATACACATACTTTACACGTGAGTATATATACACATATGTATTAAATATCATCTACGCATGTACATTATATTTCATCTACAGAATAATTATGTCTGCCTGTCAATATGATATCAGGCACTTATGAGAGAGAGACAGAGAGAGAGAGAGAGAGGGGGTTGGTTGGGGCGGAGGGGGGGCCATATTATTGGCATTTCCATCATTAGCAGGGTAATCAGTAATTGGTCAAATTAAGGTTCCCAAAATCGCCAAAAATAAGACACGACCATCATGGAAATCCCACATTAAAAATATTGCTCATAATTGTCCATTCCTTTAAAAAAAAATTAACAAATGGAAATTCACCCAAAGTGTTGGTCATGAAAGATATCCCCAAAATGACCTTGAATCGATGCCAACTGTTCGTGGTTAGAAAAAAAAAATTGTAAGATCAAGTTTACAAGTCATTCTTGATTGGCTCTAACATATCTATTTACCACAACATTCTCTCTCTCTCTCTCTCTCTCTCTCTCTCTCTCTCTCTCTCTCTCACACACACACACACACAAACACATATATACGCACTTTCAAACTAAAAATTCTATTCATCACACCATTCCCTCCCTCTCTCTCTCTCTTACACACACACTTTCAAATTGATAGTAGTACCTAGAGTGAATAAAGAAATATATTTACCACAACATACTCTCTCTCTCTCTCTCTCATACAAACACACACACATGTACATAAAAACACGCACTTTCAAACAGATAGCAGGACCTCCAGTGAATAAAAACAAAATCTATCTTGCAAGAAGAGGAGAAAAAAAGCAAGCCTGCAAACATGACTCGTGTGTGTGTGTATGTGTGTGTGTATGTATGTGTACGTGTGTGTGAGTGTGTGTGTGTACGGGGGTGAATCCATACTTCATTTTTCAACCTAACTTTGACAGGAAAAGCCCAGGCTAACGGAGTGAGCAAATGTTTGAACTAGGGGTACTAAGTTATTTTTTTTTCTTATTTTTGTTTTTTCTTTTTTACGGTCATCGTTACATTACCAGTTAAGATATCACGTACAGTAAAGGACCTGGAATACAGCATTGACGCCAAAGGGCCATGCGCTGGGACCTGTGAGGTCACTCAGCGCTGAAAGGGGCACTGAAAGTAGGAAGGTTTGAAAGGCGCCGCAGGTGGAAGACCTCAAAGCAGTTGCTCTGTGAAACAATTGACGGAGATGGTGGGAAGTCAAAAAGGAAGAAATGGAATATGAACGGAGGTACAGTGAAAGGAATGACTGATTGATTGAATATAGAATTTAGGCAAAAGGCCAAGCACTGGGACTTATGAGGTCATTCAGCGCTGAAATGGAAATTGACAGGAAAGGGTTTGAAAGGTGTAACAGGAGAAAAACCTCAAAGCAGTTGCACTATGAATCAAGTATTAGTAGAGGGTGGAAAGTAAGAAGGAGAAAGAGAATATGAAAGGAGGTACAGTCAAAGGAATGAAATGGGTTGCCGCTAGGGGCCGAAGGCACGCTGCAAAGAACATTAAGTAATGCCTACAGTGCACCGCATGAGGTGCACTGACAGCACTGTAATGAAAGAGGTTGCAACTAGAGGCCGAAGGGATGCTTCAAATAAGCAAGTTACGCCTACAGTGGACCACGTGAGTTGCACTGACGGCTCTACCACCCCCCACTATTCGGGAACCTTGCAGTAAAGGCGAGGAAAAAGGAAAAAAATGAGAGAATGAAAGGAATTGGGGAAACACAAAAACTGAGGTCACACAAGTCTCCATTTGTAATCTTAGACCGGGAGGCTGAGCTCTCTACCTTCCTCCTTGTTTCGTGGATAAATTTTATCATTATCAATCAGCAATGAGATCACAGTCAAATATGCCATGGTAACAGGGTCGTTTAATTACTAGTCAAGATTCCAGCGAATAGAAACAAGGCATAATCCGACCTCCAACTTACTCTGGATGCGCACGAGATCTTCCCATCAGGCATAAGTTGAAAACATCATATTCCTAACTTTTAACGTAAATTAAAACGTGTTAAAATATACGGTCAAATAGAGCCTCGTTTCACCAATGAAAATTAAAATAAATATGATATATTTTATTAGATATAATTTTTCTGTAGTGTTTGACATCCACATGATCTATTTTTTACATTTCCATTCTAATAAATAAATCATAAGAATCCAATCCTAAAATTCCTGTATCTTTAACTCAACACGAAACACCATTTTCAGGCTTTTTTTATTCTCCTCCATAGACCTTTCCTAGCCCTCAACAACAACAACAAAAACAAAGTCGTTTGTAGGCTTACTCCCCGAGGAAGCGAAAATGACAAATAGGTAAGCCACTGATAACTATAGATAAATATATGCATTAGCATAATAAATAAATAAAAATATACTACTGTACATTATTTGACGCAATTATAATCTAAGAGGAAGGATTTCCAAGTTGGACTTTACAAAGCCATAAATATTAAAAACACGTAGTTAATATAATTTATATATATATATATATATATATATATATATATATATATATATATATACATACATATATATATCTATATATTATATATATTAATATATTTATTATATCATACATTATATTATATATATATTAATATATATATATTATATATATAAAAGGACAACGAAACTACACCAATTCTCGGAAATGAAACTGCGTCTGAAGTCACTCCCTTTACGCCAAAGAAGACGTACATTAGTACTCAAACAAATAAACAAATAAATTAATAAAAAGTCTGTTATAAGTGTATAAATGAAGGCAGGGGACAGAGGCGTTTTAATTTTACAAAATCTGTTTCATGTCTCTCTCATACTATTCACTTTTGTAAGGAGGAACTTGATACTTTCCCCTGTGTTTCTGGGCTAACATAACCTTCCTTTTGGACAGGAACACGCTTCTATTCGCCCCCTGATGAATGGGATCTCATTATAGAGACTGATGCGGACAGCTCCTACAATCGTCTAGGTATCTTTGGGTTAAAAACACCTGACGGTTTAGATGATCTTTTTCTTAGAAGGTGTTCTTGAAGCCTAAAAGTTCTGCGAGCTAATGCGTATGAAATAAATCATAATAATAACAATGGCAAACAGGAATAGCTGGGTATAACCTGAAACGGGACTCAATAAGAACCAAGAAAAATGGTTAATTTAATTCCCGTGGCAGCTAAAGTAGGATGATACTGAAAATGCATAATCGCATTATTGATAACACTCAAGTTCTCTAGATAAATCTACAGCACGTAATTTCGACGCACCCATAAAACAGAATCTACAAGAGAGTTATTCATGACGTATTCTTTACTGAGTCCTACTTATGACAGATTCTTGACTGAGAGTCCTACATGTGAAATATTCTTCTTTGAGAATCTATTATGACAGATTCTTTACTAAGAGTCCTACTTATGACAGATTCTGTACTGAGAATCCTACTTAAGATGGATCCTTTACTGATAGTCATCCTTATGACAGATTCTTTACTATGAGTTCTACTTACGACAGATTATTGACTGAGAGTCCTACTTATGACATTCTTTTTTGAGAGTCTTACTTATGACAGATTCTTTTTTGAGAGTCCAACTTATGACAGATTCTTGACTGAGAATCCTACTTATAACTAATTCTTTACTGAGAGTCCTACTTATGAAAAATTCTTAACTGAGAGTCCTACTTATGATGGATTCTTTACTGAGAGTCCTAATTGACAGATTCTTTACTGAGAGCCCTACTTATGATAAATTCTTGACTGAGAGTCCTACTTACGACAAATTCTTGACCGAGAGTCCTACTTATGACAAATTCTTGACCGAGAGTCCTACTTATGACAAATTCTCTACTGAGAGAAGTACTTATGATAGATTCTGTACCGAGAGTCCTATTTAAAACAGATTCTTTACTCAGTGTCCTACTTACAACAGATTCTGTAACAGACAACGGGGTCCCAAACAGCTGAAAACAACTGGTTGAGCACAGGCTACAGGGCCCTACTATGAATCGCAGAAAAAAAGGCCTTTAAAACTTGCATCAAACCTTAGCTCTCTGGTGAAAGTATCAATTGACTAATAAGCCGAGAAAGCTAACAGAGTAAATGGATATAAAAAGATCTTTACTTTGCATAAATCAGCATAAATCCTAGCCTTATTTAACCTAACCTAACCTTCCCTATGACAATGGGTCTTACCTTCACCATAGGTTTCACTACTCATAGGACCCTGAACCTACCTAACCCAAGCTAGGATGCAATGTCTGGCATAATGAATTCTACTCCTTAGCCTAACCTAGGATGGCTGGCGTGTCCTGCTCACATTTAGGGAAAATTCTCCCCCAATTCCCCCCTCCCCCTCAACCTACCTTCAGCTACCTAACCTACCTTAGCATGGCGTGCCTTGCTGAGTCAGTTGTTGCTTGTGAGTGAGCTAGATTGATGCCAGCACGGGCTCTTGCCCATAGAGCGGCCCCGTAAAAAAACTGTATCTGGGAATGTTCACTAATTTTAAACCATCATAACATTATCTAAACCTTAACCTAACTTGATAAGCTGAAAGATGCGGTTTTCCGGTACGCAGATAGTGGAAGCCATTAACTAAAATCCCTACACAACCAAGTCATGGGGTCCTGTTCTGGAGAACTTTCGGAGGAGAGTCACAAGTAGCCAGATCGCTTATAATGCTATGCAACATCTCAGGTACATTCCTTGCACGGACAATTTTCAGAGACAAGCAGCTTCTTCTGTAAAGCACAAGCATGACGCAGGCATTTATGCATCACTGTCAATGGCAGAACTACTGAGCAAGATATTTGATGTTCATTGAATACCATGAGAAATGATGTCAATTGTGATCTCTTGAAAGTGTCCTAGAATCATACTTATGTCATTCTCTAATGGCCTGGAAGCACCCTCAACCATACCCTAGGTGAGGAATAACTGCCAAAGTACTCAGGTGCACGAACCAATTGCGTAAAAATACCAAAGAAGCCCCCAAGGCTTCCGTCTGATCAGCGAGTTAGATCAAAGTGAGTTACATTTATTTTTAGTCTAACAATGAGTCCTAGAGCATAATGCAAACTGGCACTACATAATTTATGGAAGGCAAAAATCCAATTAGTTTAACCCAGACACAAGAGGAAACCGGGACTACGTTAAGCTCATATACCCGGATTTCCTTCTGAACAACAGACCCTAAACAAGCACCATCTTTTCTTTTTCCACCTCATTCCTAAGTATGCAGTATACATAGGTGAGTATCCAGTGCTTGTAACTTAATATAATTCAGCTTGTATGAGTCTAAAACAAGCAGTGGAGATGACAGCAAAGGAATACCAGGAGTGACTGGAGATCTGCGGCCCTCACGGAGAGCTTTGACTACAAATGAGTCCACACTCGTAAAGACTACGAAACCCTTCTTGCACCCGGGAGTCTTAGCCCACTGATCAGACGCTAAGCATCTTAGTTTACCAAGCGATTCGTAAAACCTGGCTGTGTATCAGGAGAGACCAATGGAAAGGTTGGAGTCCTTCGGGAAGACACGAATGACAATGATCTCTCCAACACCCTACACCAGTCTTTCCCCGTGACATATGAATTCTTTTAAGCGAAATGCACTCCGAATGACTTTTACTGGTGATGAATTGAGTTGAGTTGAATACAGAATTTAGGTCAAAGGCCAAGCACCGGGACGTATGAGGTCATTCAGCCCTGAACTGGAAATTGACAGTAAAAGGCTTGAAACGTGTAACAGGAGGAAAATCTCAAAGCAGTTGCGCTATGAATCAAGTGTTAAGAGAGGAAAGTAAGATGGAGAAAGAGAATAAGTTATTGTGAGTGGTTTTTTTTTCTCTTCTTTTTTTTAATCATAAATCGTTTGACCGTTCGTAGGATAATCGGGGAAAACGTAATAAACTTTCACAAATTTGGTTGTAATGAAATCATTTAAAGATCACCCCATAACGGGTTTGCAGATCATTGTTCACGCTACAAATAAAAAATGACTAAATACGAAAGCCTTTAAGTAAAAAGGTCCTATATTTCCCCCATTGTTTCACTAAGTTAACCTGCTTTGTCCTTACCCTATCTAAATCTCTCAATTTTTGCATTATTTCTCAAATTTATTCCAAAAAAAGCAGCCGTGAACAATATTACTTTTTTGTGGTAATTGGAAATATAGCAAGACCACGAGACAGCCACCCGCTTTATTTATTTTTATTATATGCCCGCAACAGTAGATCACCGTTATCCGTCATTATTCTGACAGAACAGGACTCTACGTAAGTACCTTTATAACCTTCGCCTTAACAAAATGTCCCCCATGGTGCTATTACCGACTGCCTTTAATAATAAAAAACGATAGGGTTTATTCCGACTATTATGTTTCTCCTTTTCAGCCATTTCACGTCTCTGTCTCCCCCTTATTACCAATTACTTACTGGACGTGTTCTGTACAGGGCCCGACCAATGACTCTGATAAGCCCAGATGTTCCTTATGTTGGAAGCTTTCTCCTTTTATGGAAGAGGATAATTGACTATTTTTTCATTCCCTTACATCTCTAACAGACCCCAATGATATTCATATTTCAGTAAAATGTGAGTAAATTACATTTGTTTCATTACAGGGAGATTCTCGCTCTTAATAATCTTTACTCTGCAGCCGATAGACATCATAAATTTTCTGTGCGTAATAGTGACACCAAGTAACCAATTCAGGGATTAGGTAACCAACCTGGGTGGGATATTTCTAAAGCAACATCACCGAAATGCATTTTAGTTTGTAATCAATAAAAACTCAGCTACTCAGTTATGCAGAAACTCCCCACTATAAAAAAGAAGAAGAAGAAAAAAAAAGACACTAAAAGCATCTGGAAACTATAAGGGGGGGCAGTCAGTCTAATCTTTTAGAGGCAAGAAATTACGACTGGCGCATTGCACTCACAGAGGGACTCTCTCTCTCTCTCTCTCTCTCTCTCTCTCTCTCTCTCTCTCTCTCTCTCTCTCTTAGTTTTCGAGGTGGTCATGCAAGACACTGAGCATAATAAAGATGACAGAGATTGAGACCGGAGATTAACAGTCACCGTGACAGTTCACAGACAGTCGTTGAAGACATAAGAGCCAAGAATATCATCACAAAGAATTTGTATTTCGAGTGATTTCTAGAAGTTTTCAATTCGCAAGATGAAATAAATAAAGAAACATTACCATTCACAACTATTCGTGTTAAAGATTGTCATGTTTCTTACTGGAAAAAAGAAAAAAGAAAAAAAAAACGCAAAACGGTCAATTTCCTCCAATGGATATATAACAGACTCACAGCATTTGTTTATGTTAAAATGACATCAAATGTACAAACGTGAAACCATCAGCATACGCAGCAACAAACAGACCCTCAAAAGTCACAAACCTACCTCTACCAGTATACATACAGTAGTCACAAACATACCCCCCACCAGCTAATTACCTATGCCACAAAGCTACTTTTATCAGCTTACATAGTTATATAGTCATAATCCTACTTCTATCAGTTTACATGGTGATAACTGGACACCCCCATCTGCATACAATCACAAATCTACCCCCATCACTTTACATAGTCATAAAACTCACAAACAGACCCTCTTCAGTTTACATTGTCAACTTGCAAAGTCACAAATGTACCCCCTTTGACTTGCTCAGTCAAATGGACCCCCATCACTTTGTACAGTCCTGCACTTCAATTCAGTTCTTCTACCTTCAGGTTTAATGTACTACAATAAGCATAAAATCCAATAGTGGGGAAAGCAGATCAAATATTCAAATTGGGAATTAAACTATCAATATAAGAAGGCGGTGAAAGCCAATTCCTAAATTAACTTTTATGGTCACATTTTCCTAAGTGTAACTGAAGTAGATGGATTACGATAATCCATTATACCAGCCACTTTTAGAACCCTTGTTATGCTGCAGACTAAATGACCGAGAATTCCACAACCTGCTAGTATAGGGTACGAAGCTTTAATCAAAGCCTGAATGATATCGCTCGACCAATGGGGCTCATACTCTCAAGAACTGTTGTGTTAGGCAGTCAAATCTTGGGATGCCTAATCAAAACTCACTCAATTACCTTCTGCAATAACAATGTATTGTGACAACATCGCGCAATGCGTAGTTCTACCCATTGTTTCCTGCATCAGGTTCCTTGTCTTACCAATGGCCTTCCTTCCCTACGTATAGACCTTGAGACTGCCTACTGGCATGTAGATATATATGTTATTTTATACTGCTTCTGTTCTGAGTTGAATATACAGTATATGTAGTAAATGGTTTTTGTTTATTTGCACTCATGAAACACAAATCCGGCTTATCAATTTTATTTCGCCAAGAAAACAAAAACAAAAACAAAAAAATGACCAGCATTTACAAATTCGAATCTTCTTTTATCGTTTTCTACAAATGTACACTTATCAGTCTACGAAAACCGATAGAAAGACAACATGATTTCGTAAAAGAATACTTATACACGTTCTCGATTTCAGAGAACAAAGACAAAATATAATATGGAAATTTCAGAATTTGTCTAGCAAAGGAAAGTGATTTGATAACTCTAGGAGAGATTAAATCTATTTCTAAAGGTGCACATTGAACAATGTGGCTGCTTTCTTTACATGCGTTATTCATTCACGTTACAAGATACGTTGCTCATTATGCTTTATACAGTATATAGGCCTAATCATCTATTCTCTATACACGTATATACAATTGCTTCGAAGAGCGAAACCACATGGGACGTCCTCATTTACAATTCACCATTTACTTACTCAATTCCAGTTAAATTCGAATCTATATTTCACTGACCATCCACAAAACTCAACTAATGGCAGGAAACCTGACTGGCAGGAGAAGTGACCGAACAGAATTGTCAGATTTCGGTTGGGACTATATGCAGGTGATGTTATTCAACAACAATAATAACAACATATGCTGGCCCGTACGTACCCGTGCTCATGTCTAGATTTAATATTTTCTAATAATCAGTTATCGTATTTGAGAGTATTAGCAAACGAAGCCTACCCTCAGACTAATGAAAGTAGGCTGACCAAGGCTACGAGGCTACGTCAGTCGCTTACGGCATAATTTCTCTATAAACTTTCTCCTCCAATGCACATGACTTTCTCCATAACATTAACTTCAAAGCAAATATTATGAAAGTCTCAATTACAACATATTTTTTCCTACGAAAAAATTTCGTCTTAAAAACAGTGTCTCTTAGAACACAGTCTCCCATAATGGAATACTAATAATATTTTAAAATATTTGTGATGTAATCTCATTCATGAACTATTTCAAATTACGATATCTCTAAGACATCAAAAGTCTCTTTATATTCAAATACATGTTCATTAAATTTATAATATACTATAATTTTTTCATTTCAGGAAATGCTCACACACACACACACACATATTTATATATATATATATATATATATATATATATATATATATATATATATATATATAATATATATATATGGTGTCACACACACACACCCAGAACAAGCAAATATGTGGGCTTAAAAAAAGTATATGGACATAAATAACTACATATTTGTAGCCCATGCTGTACAGCTAATAAAATCCTCATGACCCAAAGCCTAGCTATATTCAGCCAAGGATTAAAATGAGGCCGAGATATCAACTGTGTAAATGAAGAAACTTATATGAGAACATGTATATATAAGCCTAATAGTATCCACTTTAGTTATCAAATTTATCATAAACATAAAATATAACTCTGTTACGAAACACTGAATACAAGGAACCCATAATGATTACCTACAGTATAATGTATCCCACAAACCTAACTTAATCTAACCTCACCTATGAGGTGGGACGACTTCACCAGTGTTCACCACACTGACCTATCTTACCTTAACCTAAGCAACCCGTGTCTCTCAAGAGGGACTAATTACATTTGGTATATGGTCATTAGTTGTTTACCTGTGAGCTATTAGGTCGTCACAATAATGAATAAAAAGCAGTTATTAGGCACTAATTGTTTATCAAAGCTACTAGTCACAACAATGAATAAAAACCAGTCACTAGGTAGTTGTTTATCAATGCTACTAGGTAGTCACTATACTGAATAGAAATGTAATCAGGTGTTTACCTGTGCTATTAATCCCAATAATGAAGAAAAAACAATGAGATAATTGAAAATTGAGTGCTGTAATAACAGATGGCCTAGTAGGTTACTTTGCGTCGCCGAGGATCTGGTTTCCCACTATCTCCCTATCCCTTACGTATGTTAACTTGACCAAAATAAGGAAATACTAAAATAAGATAACATTATGGGAGTCCTCTGATATTTTGGCTAAATTATACCTAATAGGCCTATTCATCCATGATACATCTTAATCAGAATCACTGGGCAACTCATATCAAGAAATAAGTAATAGGCCTATCCCACATTCACTCTGCCACTTAGGTCATCTGTATCAATCTGAAATTGTGAAAGTACTGATTAACGTATACTTTTAAATGCTTAGGAAATAGATTTTAAGTTAAGGGGCATAGCTACCATTCTTGTGGTACGAAGGTTTACAGTTGGCCCAAGCCTTAATAATAAAGTACGTAGGTAATCCATAAAATTTCCACGGGACACGAAGCCCATGATGCCCGTTTACCATATCATTATAAACTTGAATGGTTTCTTGAATGCATATATTATAATTATGAACAGCAAATTTAAGCAAAAGTAAATTTTTTGGGGGGAAAATAAAAAAAAAAACTGACAAATTACCTTTTCAAACTCCAAAAGACCAGATCAGTATTAGGCTAGTTGCTATCAAGTCACTATGAAATATATGGCGTCCTCATATCCAAATATAAGTCCTACGTAAATTACATTCGCTTAAATCACAATGAAAATGTAAAATTTTGCCTCACGTTAATTTGGTTACATGAACACATGTTGACATTCACTGTCCAATACTATTGTCGGATTCTGTTGTGACTTCATACTCATAAATGAATTTATTCATATTACCCAAACGGAAAACTTGTCGCCCCGATAAGAATTTTTTTTTTTTTTTTTTTTTTTGCGATTTAATCTGCTCATAACTTCGTTTACATATACATTTATTAAGGTTTTCACGGTAAAAAATATCAGATTTTATTTTCAGAAGTCACTACAGTTGTTGACAAAAGATTCACCTACGATGCGATCATGGTAAAGTGGCTTCGACTTAGACCTCCTCATACACGATATATAATGTCATGCTTTGCAATACACTAATGAATATTAATGTCCTTTGCAATGATTCTACATAGAATTAATTCTGATAATTCAAATTTAACTATGAGTATAAATAAAATAAAATGAAAGATTATCTGAACAACCCAAGACAGCAACCACGGTTTTCAAAGGTTCTTGGCGATTCATTTTTTCATTCATCGCTAATGGCTACAAATTGGTGGTGTTTCATGAGAGATATGTCACCTGGACATAACGTTCATCGATACGGAAGTTCCATATTATTTTGTGAATAACTTTCTGAATAAATTTCACTACTCTCTTTCTCTATGTGTGTGAATTATACAGGCCATTTTTAACTTTAAAAAACTACTTGTAAAGAACAGATTCATTCCATTCATTTGGCTATTCTTCTTACAGATAACAACTAGGCCTACAGGCTACAAAAAATTACCGGAACTCTTGAACCAATATTGACCAAATGTTTTCTGTCCTTGAGTTTCTTGTCAACACTAAACCAATTTTGGATGCTACGGAAATTGTAGCCAGAGAACAACTGACGTTTATTACTCCACATTACGGTAAATATATATAGTAGTTACATCATTTTGGGAGTGTCCTAAGAGAACTGAAATACAAAAGCTGAAATACTAGGAATATTCGAACTAGGTTTACTTTATAAATCATTTGCCATAATCAAACTTGTTATAAAGCTTAATGTTACATATAATTATAGTTAAATTTTCTTTCTAAAAAAGGGGGGAAATCCTTCATCACACCTGTTTTGCCTTATGTCAATGATTTCCTGCTCACTGCGAATAAATATTTGTCTAATTAAATTCTTAAACAGTTTTTCCATTACATATTTTGTTTTTCTGCTCCTCTCAACGTACCACGTTTTCTAGAGCACAGCAACTCGACATAACGAGAACTTTCAGATCAGAGTAACCCTCACAAGATTGTTTCTACCTCCTCCAACCAACGTCACCCACCAACCCCCATAAACAACACCACCCACCCACCGAGTGGCAACCACAGTCCCGCGAAATTTAGAGGGAGACTCATAACATCCTTTTAGTGGCCATTTTCATCATTTCCCTGTCAAATCAACTTAAATGGGCCGGGTAATAAGGGGCTCCTGGCAATGCTTTCGGTCAGACTCCATCCATTTACTCCGGGTTTCACTGAGCCCCAAATATGGCAATACTTACTCATCTCGCAGCAGCGGCTCTTTCTCGCTTCGAGGCAGAGGAACATCTCAGCCTAAGTTCTGCAGACCTACTCTACAGCATTTTGTACATATGTTTGCCTGAAAAGTCCTTTCATCACCTTCATATCATCGGTCTGTGCATCTTGCTACTTATTTTTTCCGTGACAGTGATATATTTTACAAGGGAGAGAAGTCATTATCTTGTTTATTTCACATGAATTATTATTCGCGAAAAAAATCCCCCTGTCTCACTAGACTCTCAACAACGCCCTCAACGTGGAATGTGTCACGCTCAGCATCGCAAATCACGTCTATCACTCATCATTATCATCTCAATTTTATCATCACCATCTTTAGTGTAAATTTGTGTAACATGTTCCTCTTTCCCCTTCTTTTTCTTCTTCTTTCCTTCTTCGTCTTCTTCTTCACACCCAGAAAGTGAGCTTCATGGCTCCCGAGGAATCGGTGATGATGGGCGTTTCCATGATGCTGCTCTGCCTCATGAGCGCCCTTCGGGCAGTCGTGCTGTCCATCCTCTGCAGGGGCGTCGCCTCGTCCGGCCCGGCCCTCGGACCAGACATCTTTCTGCCGATGCTATGGATGCTGATGATCTCCTCCTCCTCTAGGTCGGTGTAGGTCTCTTCGTCTTGTCTGTCGGGGAAGAAAATGAATATAGACGCTCTCTAAAACATTCATTACAATTATGTCTATAACAATGCTTATAAGAATAGATAAGTATAGATATATAGTAAAAAAGTTAAATTTGCTTTCATTGCTGAAATTTCTGCTTGCGTACCAAATAATAGTTATGTTTATTTTGCATTGTATAGACTGTGGTACTAAACAGTTCCATATGCGAGACGGAACATTGTCCAAAGATTTTTAGTCAGTCTACCTGAATTCAGCAGTCAAGTTTTCCTTGAATAAAATAATGTTAAAATAAGAGGAAAAATATTAAACTATACCAGATCAGTGTGGAAGCTGAATGATGGCAAGAAACCAAATTCATCTTAGCTTTGTTGTATTGAAAAGACCCCCAGCAACAAAGTTGTGGAGTAACCTTAAAAATAACAGGGGAAAAATGATAATAAATGTTTCCAGTCTTTTCAAATCTGTTACTGTCATCAACACTACCAAGGACAGGAACTGAACTGAACGCAGTGTATTCCTCAACAGCAATCCTGGTAATGACAAATGACCAAATGACGAAGTTAAACGTTCCACGTAAGAAAATCAGTAACCTGGCCACGAACTCATGAAAAACATCAAGTGTTTCTTACTTAAAGTGTGGCTCGTGAGGTCACAATAAGTGTGAAGAACTCACTCTCCGAATTGACCGCTCATTGAACTATTTTAGGTCAGAGATAATGATATCCACTTAATAATTCCTCTATCTTTCTCTCCTTTGTGATATGACAAGGTTATAAAATATTCCTGTTTGAAAATTCAATGACACGATATTCGTGACTTTCCAAAGGAATTCAAATACGAGCAATTATGTAAAGAAATGTATAATTAGTCTCAGTGGTATGGACAAAAAAAATGTAAGCAGGTAAGTAGGATCTAGGTCATGATATACAGAAAGAGAGGAGAGAGAGAGAGAGAGAGAGAGAGAGAGAGAGAGATTATTCTTAGTGGTATGGATAAAAAATGTAAGGGCAGGCAAGGAGCTTCTAGTTCATGATATACAGTGAGACTATGAGAGAGAGAGAGAGAGAGAGAGAGAGAGAGAGAGAGAGAGAGAGAGAGAGAGAGAGAGAGACCAGGACTTACTTCTTGGGAACGCACACCATACAGTCCTTCCACCCGAAGTCCTTCCCGAACTCCTCCCCCTCCTCCATAGTGTTGGGCAGCTTCTGCTGCAGCGTCTCCGGCAGGCGGAAGGCCAGGATGCCCCCCAAGGCAGACACGACACCCATGATCAGAAGGGGCAGGACGAGGACCTCTGTGCCCTGTGGGAATGAGAGGAATGTTATGTTCGAAGTTCTTTGCCTACGAGCCTACTTGGTACTACGTGTGGTTGTTATTTCTGTTCCAGAATTTTGAACAGTAACCAGTTTAATGTCACTAAGACCTCCCGCTTTTCTGCAAAATTTGAATCTAAATAAAATGTAAAATAAATAAATTAAATAAATTTCATTGTTTATTATTCGCGGACGGAACTGAACTGTATAAAGATTTTAGGCCACAGGCCAAGCACTGGGACTTATAAAGTCATTCAGCGCTGAAACAATACTGACAGTAATAAGGTTTGAAAGATGTAACAGGAGGAAAACCTCGCAGTTGTACTATAAATCAATTGTTAGGAGAGGGTGGAATGTAAGATAGAAGAAAGAGAATATGAAAGGAGGTACATTCAAAGGAATGAAAGGGGTTGCAGTTAGGGGCCGAAGGTACGATGCAAAGAACCTTGAGTAATGAGGTGAACTGACGGCACTAACACCCTACGGAATTATTGTTCGTGGAAAGTGCACAACTGATCATGTACCAAGAAAAATGAACTATTTACCATAGTGATTTTAGTTTACAAAACTTCCTAAAATCTCTAAATCTATAGCTGGGTTAGCTATTTATAACCATACTTTTAGGTACTAAGAGCAATATACTGTCAGGGAAACAAATTTGTGTAAAACACCGAACTTGTTCACTTTTAGCTTCAATTGTAGACATGATCTGGGTATTCTACAAACACTTTTACGTAATAACAATAAATACAAATATGGAAAGGAAGTCATACTTTGCAACATAACCGGATTATTCTCTCGTTTTGCTGTTTCATTTATGAAAAACAAAATCAGTAAATGGAGTGATAGAGGGGCTGCCCCTTTTCATGCCCTGGTTTATGATAAAAAACTCGGTTGCCAGAGTTCCAAGACTCAACCTAGTTTCCTGAAGATAACCACAGAAGAGTCAGTTTTTTTCCCTAAGCTTTGTTGATGACTACAAATCAATATGAAATATCATCATCAACACAAAATAAAAATAAATAACTCTCAAAAACTAAACCACTGAGTCCTCACGCACCACTTGCCATGTATAAATATCTCTAATGATGATATTCTTATGACTCCTGTATTTACTATACTGCATATGTATACAATATTGATTTGTTAATTGTCCTGACTTTAACATTCGGAGGCTACCATACATTTTAGGACAATTAACTCAGACTAGCCTATAGTTGATGGTACAATTGCAACAACATGCAAACTCAACATGGTGCAACTTATGTAACAGTACCATTACAATTCTTGGCAATTGGCAGTTATATCCAAGTAAAAGTATAAAGAAACACTACCAAATGTTATGGCAACATATACATTATAAACTACGACAAGTGCATACTTTTTACAAGGGAGAAATACGTCATTTCAAATGAATATAAGGGGAGATACATTCGTTTCCCCTCAGCGTTGCCGTACTCGTCTCGAACAGAGCAATTTAAGCTTATGCAACTGCGCACTTGGTTGCAGTTACGTACTTACGTAAGTACACTCGATCATAGACAATCTCAACTTTGAGTGGCTAACTTAACATCTTGATAAGATGAAAACCAATTCGGTTTTCCAGTCCACCAATTTCCATGAGTACTGTCATAAATACTAAATGAATGATTTCCATCATTACATCACTTTACCCCTACGGAAATTGCTTTTCATTTATCAAGGACAACCAATCCCTTAATTATAATATTTGGGTAGATAATAAATCTGACAACAACAATACAGGTCCTGCACACAGTAAATACTTTCTATCTCTCAACCAGAGACACAACTGCTTATCTCTCAACCAGATACAAGCTGGACTTTTCATCATTAAGGTCTGATAACAGACGTACATAGCAAGTTGTGGGACGCCACCCTTAAGGCGCGTTTCTACCTAACCATCCTAATAACTTTACCAAGTTAAACACTTATGTAAGAGTGATCTTAAATTCGGTTAAGATCTAGTCACTCCTCATTAGGGGTATAATCACTTATGGTTATTTTTCTCACAAACAATCGTTTACACCAACATTCAGGCTCATTCACTCAATAACCATGAGCAGGAAAACTTTCCTTTGAAGATAATATACCTCTTAAAGCATCCTAATGACTAACTTACACATCAGTCACATAACTTGAGCAACTCAACCAGAGTTTGTAAAGCTTTTGGACGGGTAGCTCTTCATACAAAACTCAACTAAGTTCAAACAAAACTCAATGAGTATAAGTTCACTGTTCACAAAACAGGTAGTGTCATCACCAGATCCATAATCTATGAACATAACATATACATGCAAGAATATATACTTGGAAATGGACATAATGGTTATATATGTGTGAACTCTTCCAAAGCATGCAAATACAAAAAAACATTCTTCACAGAAAATACAAAAATACAGTACAAAAATGACAACGATCTCACAGTTCTTCTATTAACCTAGAGGGAGGAACAATATTATTAGCACCTCTGGTTTGTACTCTTTCATTCACTACATCAGGAGTGGTATCATCCATTTCCTGCATGTTTACTAACCACTGTTCTTGTCCTATAAAGGGTTTCACTTTGTCAGCAGCACGTTCAATGATGGTTTGGTCTAACATGTTTCTTAACTCATATTTAGCACCATCCCTAAACACTTTGGTTACTACATATGGACCGCACCATCTGGGGTTTAGTTTCTTACTAGTGCTAGGAATCACATTTTCATTTTTAACCCAAACAAGCGAGTTTTCATCCGCTTTCTCATTTTTACCTCTTTTGGTTAGCTATTGCACAGTACTTACTGGCCATCTCTCTATGAGTTTTCTGAATTATTTCATGAGCCTTTGCAATGGCAGTATCTTCTACATCATCCGTAATTGTGGGCAACACACTAGTCACTTGTCTAGGGGATCTACGAGAGAAAAATATATAGTGAGGTTGTTCACCAAGAGTGGTATGTACAGCACACGCTGTGTTTCACCTAAGTATTTGGGCCACTGATAAGGATGTCCTTTGCACATTACATTTAGTACTGTTTTCATAGTTCTATGCATTCTCTCACTTACACTGTTTCCTTGTGGATGATATGGGGTAATATAACCAGCATTTATCATATGTTCCTGGCATAATTGTCTAAACTGGTGAATTCAGCACCATTATCAAGAATGACTGTCAAAGGTACACCAAAGTCATTCAAATAGACTAAGAAGTTTTTGCTTACTTCCTCTGTAGACTTACTTCGCAAAGGATAGAACTTAACATATCGGCTGTAATGATCAATAACAGTCAAAACATACGAGTATCTATAACCATTTGCACCAGATAGCATATCAGTTAAATCAAGACTGATTCGCTCTAAAGGCTTAGTTACAGGAGGCAATTCTTGGAACTGTTGTTGTAAAGAACTACTGGCTTTATGTTTTTGACACATAACACATTCACTTACATATTTAGTAACATCTGTACGCAATGAAGGCCAATAGAACAAGTTTTCAATAGCATCAATTGTTTTGCGTATACCTAGGTGACCTGACATTGATTCATGACCTAACTTCAAAGCTGCCTTTGTTAAGTCCTTAGGAACTACTAATTTCAATTGAATTGAGTTATCAACTTTATCTGCACTGTGATACAACAATCCTTCATACAACATGAACTGATTAGCCAAAGCTCTAGGAAACCCTTTGCGCGGTAATTTACCACCTTCTAGGAAAGTTATTAGTTCCGTCCACCTTGGTTCCTCTAACTGCTTTTCTTTGAACTCATCTTTGCTCAGACCAAGATAATTGTCCCTACTCTGATGAAAGACTGCCCTGACTGGTCTACTTAGTTGATCTGCCACCTGGTTATCTTTACCTGGCCTATATTCTACCTTGAAACGGTAATCCTGCATCAATTACCCATCTGCTCATTCTAGCTGACTTTGTTTTTCTCTTGAACACTGAAACTAGAGGCTGATGATCTGTGTGAATGGTAAATGGAACACCCCAAAGAAAATGATGGAATCTACGACAAGCTAAGACAATAGCAAGTGCTTATCTGTCAGTGGTACTGTAGCGCTGTTCAACTGGCTTCAGCTTCTTAGAGAAATATCCAATGGGTTTTAACTGACCATCTTGTCTCTGCATCAAAACAGCACCTACATGATCTAAACTAGCATCAGTGAATAATTCAAAGGGTTTAGTCATCTGAGCCTTTACTAGCACTGGAGCAGTGATTAATGCTTGTTTCATCTGTTCAAAGCTGGACTGACAATCTTTTGTCCACAAAAAGGGTTCTTTATCTTTTAAGAGATTAGTTAAGGGAACAGCAATTATAGCATAATCCTTAATGTGTTTTCTGTAAAAACCACACATTCCTAGAAATCTCCTAGTTTCCTTAACATTATTAAGGGGTTTCATTTCTTGGATGGCACTGATATTGTCTGGACATGGTCTACAACCATTCTTGGAAATTATGTGACCTAAGAATTTGATTTCCTTTTGGCCTATCTGACATTTCTTTAGATTTAACTTCACTCCTCTTTCACTGAAAAGTTTGAACAGTTGCTCTAATCTTTTCAACAAGATTGGAAAACTGGGAGCCCAAACCACAATAACATCTAAGTAATTCTTAACCCACCCTTTCTTAATAAGAGAAGCCAAGATATTAGACATGATACGTGAAAATATAGCTGGACTGCAACTTAATCCAAAAGGAAGGCGTTTGAACCTATACAGTGAAACTCCATCACTAAAAGTTGTTAAATCTCTACTCTCTTCATTTAATTCCTCTTGATAATATGCATCTTTCATATCTAAGGAAGCATAATAATGGTTTCCTGCAGCTGTTTCTACCATTTCTTCTAATCTAGGTAAAGGGTGAATATCAACCTGGAGGTGTAAGTTGACTTTATGGTAATCAAGGCCCATTCTCTGAGTATGATTAGGTTTCCTAACAAGTACAATAGGGCTAAGCCATGCAGCACTGGAGGGTTCTATTATTCCTCTCTCTTCCATATCTTCTAACATGGTGGCAATAAGGGTTTTGGCTTTTTCAGGGCATCGATATATGGGAGACCCAATTGGCTGTGGATCACTTACAGCAATATGAGCTTGTACATCTTTAAACTTTCCCAATTCTTTTTCTTCAAGGATGAACACTGAATTATTAGCAACCAACATGTCACTCAATTCTGCGTGTTGATCAGCAGTAAGATGGGAATTATCTTGCTGAGAAAGCAAATACTTAAGCTTTTCTTCTCTAGTATTGCCTGACTTGATATTAACATCAACACTAGGAGGAACTAAATCATTCTGAATTCTAGTTTTCCTGCATTTTGGAACTGGCTGATCGATGTCTTCTTCATTGATTATCCTATAATACCCTAATAGAGTTCCAACCTTCATTGTCATCCTGGCTTTAGTATTATTGACAAGTGGCAAAAACACTTCCTGAGCATCATTAACCTTAAGGCATAGTGCAGACTGAGTTTGACACTCTTTTACTTCAGGTACAAATTCTAACAATGTGTTAGGAGGTTCATCTACAGGTAAGGGATAAATACCAGCTATATACTGAGGTAGAATAAATTTCCTTTTAAGTCTAACCTGAGCTTCATGAGGAACTTTAGGTTGAAGTACTTTAATCTGCCTGACCATTTTATTAGAAGGTCTAGGTTTCAGATATCTTACTGGGTAAATATGTCTATCCCAAATAATGATTTTATGTGCATCATCCCATGTCATTGGTGCAGACCTAATCAAATCGGCTCCTAACAATAAGTCTGTGTCCAGATAACCATCAAGCACAACAGAAAACAAATGGGTAACCACCCTGGAACCAATGTGAACATCCAAATACACTGTACCAAGAACAGGGAGAACATGTTGAGTAATTCCAGTAAGTTGGGGTATATTTCTCATTTGATTACACTGTAAACCTAAAGTTTCTATGAGTTTCTTCTGTGCTATGCATACTTCACTACCAGTATCAATTAAGGCACAACACATTACATTGTTAATCATCAAATTGATAGAAGGAGACCTGACACTTGGGCTTGGTCATTCATTCTCAACAGGCCCTGGACATTTTGTTGAACCTCTTTTACAATTTGGTTTGTGACAATCAAAACAGACACCTCTTGGAGGGTTACGTGGACATTCAGAAAGTTTGTGATCTCTGACCTTACAGTAAGCACAGTACTGATTGCTTTCTTTATTCTTACTAAACTTCTTTAATTTGCTAGACAAATCACTAATTGGCTTCTTCAGATCTTGCAATTCTGTGGATGTATTTGCATTATTATTTACTACAGGGTGTGGTTGGGAATTGCAATTCTTAACAAGAAAAACTTTACGTTGGGTAACATCCCCACTTACGGTAGCTAGATGATACTCATATTCCACAAATTCAATGAACCTTTCTAAGGGTATTCTATCATCCAGGAAATCCTTGAGTCTTTCTTGGGATGTACTGCTAAGTCCCCTATACAGTTTCTTTTTCACAAGACTGTCAGCTTTGGGAAGGGAATCCTTAGGAAATTTCATTTCAAAAGCAGACAATTTACATTTCATTCTGTTAACAAATGCTCTAGGGGCTTCGTCTATACTGTAACGTTCAATTTCAATTTCCTGCCAAGCCTATGTAATATTGGCTAAACAAGCAAAGTGGTGAATCAGTATGTCCTTAAACTGACTCCAAGATATGTTATTTCCCCTTTTTACCATTTCAGCAGTTAATAGAGTTGCAATTTCTTGGTCCACTCTGGCAAGTGCTACTTAGATTCTATCAGTATCTGCAGAAACACAGAATTCTACTTGACTAAAAATTCTAGCAAGTCTATTATCAGTTCCAATACCTTGTAATTCTGACAATTTCAACATCAAAATATCCTTAGGTTTCAATACAAATCCCTTAGCATGATTATCAATAGGGTTATTCAGGTTACCTACTGGAACAAAGGGGTTATTGACTGTGTTACTTCCCTGAAATGGATTACTGGGCATTAATGGCTGTGTATTATTTGATAAATTGTGTGTCAATAGTGAAGCTGGGTTATTGTGTGGTGTTAATGCTATGTCTGCTCTGTCTAATGTGACAAATGTTAGAATTGGATGGTGTGGAAGTGACAGGTGCAGAGTTTGATAAATTAGCTATTTCCCTTTTCATGTTAATAAGCTGATCACACAACTGTTGCATTTGACAACCCTAAGTATCCATGGCAGACAACAAATTATCATAAAAGTCTTCTCTCTCTATATCAACCTCCATTTTGCAGGCTATGTTATACAAGAAACACAGGTAAAATAATCAACATAGGCTACAATACAATAGGCTAACAGTACCTAAGCAAGAGTGACAGGAATACTCACAAAATGTTAGGCTATAATACCTGAAAATAAGTACAGAAATAAGGGTTTCATGACCAACTTTAGGACGTGAGGTTGGATATACCTTTCTATAACAGATAAATACATCCCACCGCTGCCACCATATGTCATGTATAAATATCTCTAATGATGATATTCTTATGACTCCTGTATTTACTATACTGCATATGTATACAGTATTGATTTGTTAATTGTCCTGACTTTAACATTCGGAGGCTACCATACATTTTAGGATAATTAACTCAGACTAGCCTATAGTTGATGGTACAATTGCAACAACATGCAAACTCAACATGGTGCAACTTATGTAACAGTACCATTACAATTCTTGGCAATTGGCAGTTATATCCAAGTAAAAGTATAAAGAAACACTACCAAATGTTATGGCAACATATACATTATAAACTACGACAAGTGCATACCTTTTACAAGGGAGAAATATGTCATTTCAAATGAATATAAGGGGAAAGACATTCGTTTCCCCTCAGCGTTGCCGTACTCGTCTCGAAGAGAGCAATTTGAGCTTATGCAACTGCGCACTTGATTACAGTTACGTACTTACGTAAGTACACTCGATCATAGACAATCTCAACTTCGAGTGGCTAACTTAACATCTTGATAAGATGAAAACCAATTCGGTTTTCCAGTCCACCAATTTCCATGAGTACTGTCATAAATGCTAAATGAATGATCTTCATTATTACACACTGACATACCAGGTAGTTGATGAAGGGAATTATGACCAAGCCTAGGCCTCCTACGTAGGCAGAGAACCCGATTCCTACGCCTCTGACCTCGGTAGGATACTGCTCAGCAGCAAAAGGGTAGATGATCAGGAAAGCCGCTGACTCGGCAAATTTGGCCACCAGGTACAAGATCAGGGTCGCCATGGATGAACCTGAGAGAGAAATGGTCGTTTATATCTTTAAATAACCATCCACATTATAACCTTCAAAATATAAACCTATTCAACTAAACAGAACAACAACTGTAGTCACAGAAACTACATAGAATAGGTCTAGCCCACCTTACCTTCAGGCATGAGAACCGTGCATATGGCGAAGATGCCACCGACAATCATCCCTATCCCCAAAATCCATCTTCTCCCCCATCTGTCCATGACGATCCAACAAAGGAGATAGGATGGCACCTCGACAGCGCAGGCCAGGAAGAAAGATAGGTACTCATTGTCGCCCATTGCTGGTCCGTAATAGCTAAGTCCCACGTACACGGTCTCGTTGGCGAACCTTAATAGAAAACGTACATGAGCAATCAGAGAAAATGAGAATTTTAAATTTTATGGTAAACAGTTTTATCTCATTATTTTATTGTAGGTGTATTCAAATTGATATATTCAGAGGAAATGTTTAAAAGATATTCAAAAATAGATAATTCAATACTTTATAAGCCATTAATTATTGCTTAAATGAACAAATAAATAAATAACTATGTCAAATTCTCTGACACATCTGCAATCTTCCAGTCAAGGACTGTTTACTTCTAAATGGCTGGTCAAGAAAACGAACTAATGGCAATTTACACCACCTTGTGTTTTAGTTTGTTTCCTTTAATAAGAGATGCATAAATGAAGGCCTCCCTAAGAACTTCAATCATGTTTTAGATCAGATCGTCTACATTTCTAGATGCAATAATTTGGATCACTAAACAGAGGCCTGAATTAAGCTTAGTAAAATGCGAATAATTTTGAGGTTGCAGCTTCAAATCAGTTCGTTTAGGGGAAATTGGGCAATGCCTCTGACTACAGAATGAGAAGGTGTCATTAAGAATAATACAGGATATTTATAGTATAGAGGAAAAGGCTGACTAGACACAACTTGAAACATGATGCCATGACGCCAAGACAACAAAGCTCTTACCATACAAGAGTGATCAGGATGGCTTTCAGTCTCATATTAGGAGTCTTGCAAGCACTGCAAAGTCCAGCCTGAGTGTGCTTGTTGGCTGATGAGACACTCAGAGCTTGCTGGGCCAACATCCGGTCCTGGAAAATTCAAGGAACCTTTTCATTTTGAAACAACACTTCTTGCATAGGTGGATACGTACAGTTGCAAGAGATGACTAGAGGAGTAACTGTATAGCCACAGTCAAAGATACTAAGAGTGCACATAGTATCTTTGCCTCAGCGAATGAGTACATCCAGCCTGAAATATTGTCTTTGCAGGAAGTTATTCCTAGTTTCTCATCTAAAACGAAAAGATAAATGTAAACGATATTTCCAGACTCACAACCATTACTATGGACGAAGAACGAGGCTGAAAGATAGAATGGGCTTTTGTCTGTTATAATATTTATATGTTATCATTCAACAGTGACCTTAGTCATAAGGACAAACGTTACTTTTTTTTTTACTAAGAATGGTACGAAAGAAACCCAGTAATAGAAATTTAATTGCTCTTCAGTAAAACTTCTTACTTTGAGCTGCTGGAGGAAAGACTGAGGAAGCTCCGTCTTGTTCACTTCAGCCATCTTTTGAAGGATCGTCGAGGCCTCCTGAAGGCGCCCTTGGGAAAGAAGCCACCTGGGTGATTCAGGTAAGTACCTGAAGGAAAAAATGTAAAAAAACGCTCATGAAATGAAAGGAAACGGAAAAGAAAAATTTACTAAACAAGCAGCTTCGCTCAATTAATAAAGGATATGAATTTTCAATGAGATAAACGCATGATATATTAATTGTTCGCCAGACGATTTTTTGACCAGTGTATTTTTAGATTTAGGGTTTTCTCTATCCTGTATTTAAAAATAACTGGGAAAGACCCCATTGGAATACAGGGCCCCTTGGGTATAAGGAAACCCAAAAACGAAAAAATATTATGGTCGGAAATGCATAAATCACTAGATAATTAAGAACAATTACGAAACAAATCATATTAAGTCGTATAAATTCAAAATCAAATTATAAAGAAGGGATATGATGTGGCGAGGGCAGTCACAAGCACAGAGCCCTGCCATAATAATCTTTAATCACTTAACCTTAATCTTACTTAGGGCGCCAGTAGCTACCTCATCTCTTTTTGTCTTCAGTTTAGTAAATTACGAGAAAATGATTAGACATTGTTTGAATTTATAATCCAAATTATATGTACAAGATTGTTCTAAATTTCAGGTGTAGATTGAGACTAAACTGACAATCTGAGTTACCTAGAATTAAAATATGCTGATTCCATTATATACAATTATATATAATATATATATAATATATATAATTATATAATATAAATATACATTATATATATATAATATAATATTATATATGTATATATATATAATATATATATAATATATAGATATACATACACAATTGTGTGCATGTGTGTTTATAATTACATTTGGCAAAATATCTGTGAATTTCATGACAAGATTTTCCCTTGGGTGCAAGGTTTCTTTGACATTTTGCTAAATCCTGCCCTGATATAAAAACCTACACCTGAAGGGCTTTACCTGGCCACAGGAAAGCCAATCAAATGTGCTTGTGTGTGTGTGTGTATGTATGTTTATATGTTTGCCATGTCCAATAAAACAAAAGAAGTTATTGCTGACTTCTACAAAACCTGAAAGATCTAATCCCCAATGCAACACCTGCATTGCAAAATCTCCCTTTTATAAACAACCGATCCAGCCCCATAGCATGAAGTTGTTTTGGGGTCGGACGCCCTATGGAAGATACTAGAATTAAAACTATTTCATAATTTGATTGATTTTTCTTTGTATCCGTCATTCGTTGCAGTGTGCAGGGGTTCTACGTGCCAGCTAGCTTGTCCTGTACAGACGATTGTACTTAGATGTGTATGAATTATGTATACACTTTATGTAGTTTATGTTCTAATTAGGTATCTACAGGAAAACTGACATTTCATTTACTCTCTCTCTCTCTCTCTCTCTCTGTATAAGTATATATATATATATATATATATATATATATATATATATATATATATGAAAGAGAGAGAGAGAGAGAGAGAGAGAGAGAGAAGAGAGAGAGATAGAGAGAGCGAGAGAGAGAGAGAGAGAGAGAGAGAGAGAGAGAGAGAGAGAGAGAATTCAGGGGGTGAACATGAGCAAATGGACATCAGAGTAAAAGAGTCGAGTGGATAGTTGATGATGTCCGTACAATAGCTATTGAATGCATAGGATAGAAGAGAATCTGATCAAAAAGAACCAAAGCGGAGAGTATCAAGAGAAGATCAAGATTGCTTACGGGAGCAACTCTAAATAAAAAAACAGGCGCGTTCAAAAGGTGGCAAATGAGATGCACAAAACATGCCATGAAAATAGTAATTAGAAACGTTTCATATATGACCAGAGATGATGTTAAGTCTTCCATTATGACAACTAATACATAGATTATTTTACTCAGTCCATAAAATACGATAAACAAATAATCACTGATGTTATTGCGTGTTGTCGTTGAACAGAGACTAAGAAATGGTTAATACAAAAAAGAATAACAGACCTTACACCTCTCCATTTATACTCCCTACGTGGCAGGAAGAGTGAAAGGTGGAAAATGCGGAAAAACTCGAATGTTTTTACGTGGCCAGGAAGACTTACGCGGCTCGAGGAGAATAGGAAAGCACTTCACAGCCAGATCTTCTTTCCTGATTACTCAAGAGATCGTGGAATGTTTGCTGTCAAACAACCTTCTTTAAGCCGTTTTCAGAAAGGCTTATTTTTGTTTACAATGTTTCCAATTTAGCAAAAATTAATTGCGTTTTGGATAATACTGATGAAGTGGTTATAAGATTGGTTTTTCTCAGTTTTAAAAATAAAATTTAGCGAAATCGAACACTTTGGGGACACTTCTCGTTTCTTTAAGCGGTTCTTGATGAGAGTACGACAATTTCATTACAGATTAAAACACCCATGATAATGTAATTATTTATAATACTGTCATAGAGTATTGAAAAATCACACATTAACATTTTAGTGCAGCAAAATAATAAAAGACCTGAGGGAAATAGTAAAGTCTACCTTGTTTATTATCACGTTTTCGAAAAGGTAAGCGTTGGAAATGTTATCGTGAACTAAACCATATTTCATGTGCTCTTCCGAATGAATTTACTAATTTTGTTCTATTGCGTGGCCCATGTGGAAAATTATACTCGAATGTTGTTAACTACTAAATACATTATCTTCTGATACAAAATCTACATTTTCAAGCAAATAAGGAAATCATGTTGATAATATTTTGCAGCTTGCTAAGGGACATAATTTGAAATAGCCAACTTGTTAGGCATAGGCGCCAAGCAACAGCTAATGAAACAAACATTAAAGGAAAAACGAGTGAAACAGGAAATTCGAATCAAAATATAAGACACGTACACACGCGCACACAAAATGGTTCTGTCTTTTTAAGCTATGAGGATTAAACGGCATATAATCACCATTCCTTTACAATGGAACGAACGTGAATTATTTATTCGTATTTTGCCATTGCATTCAATGGTACAGGAAAAAAAGGATAAGTATAAATGCTTAAAATAAAGCTCTTCTGTCGACCCCTTGACAAGCCAAGGATGCTATCAAGACCTTAGGCTTCTCCAATTTTTAGAGTTGTGCCCCCCACGGACTTTGTTCATGAAGATGACAGACGGAACAGAAATGCTAAGAGGTCGAAAGACCCGCTGTTTCAACAAGAGACACACAGAGGGGGAAAACCCAGTCAGCTGGAGTTTTTAAGAGAAATTTTCAACCAAAGAGAGAAGGGATCTCTTAGAAAGAGATTAATTTCATATTCCATATCCTATTTTCAGAGGAATTCTTAATTATACGATGATGTGTTTTGCAAATAGTCCGTCCTATGCTAAGGCAAGAATTCAGAGGGTACCAAGATACCAAGTAGGCTTTATATAAGACATCTCCCAGTAGTGAATAGCGTCAGAGCTGGAATGGTGAAACCAATCAATATCCCCATCTCTTCAAACACTGCAATAAGACTAGGTGCTCTGAGACAGACTCAGCGTCCATCTCCCTCCCAGGAAATCAGGTATTAAAGGTCATTCTGCTTGCCTCACTTTGTGGCTATCAGAAGAGATGGGTGGGGAGTTACAAAGGTAAGACTAACCGGAATAAAGTTGTAGTTAGAGTAGCCAGGTGTAGTTGCAAAATGTATATATATATATATATATATATATATATATATATATATATATATATATATATATATATATATATATATATATATATACAGTCCGGTCCCGAATTATGCGTGTTCGAATTTATGCGTGTTCGAATTATGCGTGTTCCCTTTTATGCGGTCGCTAGTTCTCAAAACTATGTAGATTTTCTGTATCTGCGGAACCATTCAAAGTCTGCGAGTCACGCGCCGCGAAACGTATCAAATCTATTGTCTTTTCAAGTATTTTAGATGTTGGGGGGTTTGCTGGTATCTGAGAGAAGGGGTGGGGGAAACGCTTGAAGCAAAAAAACTATTATTCCTTCAAGGGGGAATGCGAGAGAAAGATTTCCTGCTCAGCCATTAGCTAAGATTGAAGGCTCTGCCTCACGCATTTGTGACGTCATAGCGCAGTGTGTATGAATGATCATCGCCATATGTATTATTCAGATCTGCGAAGTGTATACTGATCATCCACATCATGCAGATTTGATCATTTACTTTTTTCTGTTGTTGAAATAGCTTTTGATGAAAATGACTAGCAAAAGTAATTAATAGAGAGGCAAATGTGTCTGAGAGAGAGAGAGAGAGAGAGAGAGAGAGAGAGAGAGAGAGAGAGGAGAGAGAGAGAGAGAGAGAGAGAGAGAGAGAGAGAGAGAGAGAGAGAGAGAGAGAGAATCGTTCGATCTAAACTTTGCAAGAAACTGTCATTTCATGTTGAATTTTGAACTTTTATCATTTCTTTTTAGGAAATTGTAATTTCATATCAAATTTTGAATTTTCATCAGTTCTTTTTTTTTATCGTAGAATAAATTTATATGAAAACGATTACATAGTGAACTTGCCGGACAAATAAACAGACGGGCATTCCTAACGGGAGTGAAGACACGCATGATCCGCTAGTCCCGAAACCTCAAATGGTTCACAAAGCCTTCCTTCAGCAGAAGAACTCTTCACGGAGGATGAGATAGAGGAGTTTGAAGGTTTTTTGGCATAGGACAGGTAGAGGATATTACATACAAAAGGTTTTTTTAAAGGAAATGACTGTATCGTACAGTACACTTGCTCCCAATGGTGGCATTGTTTCACCATCCTGTTTGTGATTTAAAACTTTTTCAAGTTATTAAAACCTTTTAATGTCTTATTTATCCATAAGAACAATTTCACAATAGAAAAAATTACAGTATAGTACATAGAAAGTATTGAAAATGGGTAGTATAAAAAAGTTTGACAGGGTAAGTTGCCGCTTTTGCCTTGACCCTAATGGAATTATTCCCATAAGGCATGTGTTTCGAAATCTGGGAATTTCCAATTCTGCGAAGCCGTGGATCGACCAAATTCTCGCATAATTAGGGATCGTAAATAATGTATGTATGATATATATATATATATATATATATATATATATATATATATATATATGTGTGTGTGTGTGTGTGTGTGTGTGTGTGTGTGTGTGTGTGTGTGTGCGTGTGTGTGTGTCTGGGTACTTTTCCCTTCTTTTCACTAAGAGTGTATATAAATTTCCAAATACAAGTCCCATCGACTATCGACTATAAACTATTAATATTTACTTTGCCATTTACTTTGCATGCAGTGTGTAACCGCTCCCTTGAATATTTACTTGAAATCAATTCAGAGTGAGCAAATAATTCTTGGATAAGAAAAGGAAACAGATTAAAGTGTCACATAAGCGTGCAGAATGCTGAGTCAAGAATACACAGACAGAATACTGGAAATGACAAGAGTAAATAAAATGTGGAGAATTGAAAAGGAGTCCAAAGACAAAGATAAATCAGTTTATTGCCATTCTCCATACACTTCTTATTCACGAACTACTATTACACCAGATTGCATTGTACCATATTGACTACGAAGATCACAGGGACACTGTCTACAACAACATAGCCACTGGAGGTCCAGCCAGCCCAACTCGGTGCTGGTTCCAAGCCCAGATAAATAGGGAGGGTCAGAGTCAGGAACAGCATCCCTATTTAAAATATCTGCCAGAGCTAATTAGAAAAATGAGCCCCGACTACGGACCAAGCCGAGAAAATGGGAGACGGTATCAAGTCTTTGAAAATTACTTTTACTGTAAGGGAAATGGAAGGGGAATCAGTCCTTCTCTAAGTAAAGCTCTGGTCAAAAGAAAATTACTTTTTTTTAGATTATTTTTCAGAGGACGAACCTTCTTCACATGGAACAAGTCTAACAAAGGGGAAACGGATTTAAAATTCAATCTTCCAAAGAATATTATGGTGTTCATTTGAAAGAATTAACACAAGGTAATGGGAAATACAGAATGAAGAGATCACTTAATAAGAAGACAAAACCAATGACCAAAATAAAAGGAACAAAAGATGTTAACTTCGAATAACCTAGATCAGTTAAAAGGAAAAGATAAAAAAAAAAATGGTTGACAACCTTGAATAGCTAAAAAAAAAAAATTTTTTAAATAAAAAAAAAAAAGGTGATGAGAAGGACACCTCTTAGATCTGATACTCACCACCAGTAAATAACGTAGGCGAAGAAAGGCAAGGAGGTCACGAGGCAGAGGTGCACCCAGTCCCTGATGAGGTAGGCCACGCCGGCAAGCAGCAGCATCCCGCCCACGTAGAAGAGGCAGGTCATTACTGTCACGAAGCTTCGGTAGCTGGGACCCACCAGTTCCAGCGCTGCGGGAGACAAGGAGAAGAAGAAGAAGATGATGATGAAAACGGTGAAGGAGAGAAAGATGAGTGAGTGATCCAAGAATCTTTTGTTATTTAGATTTCAAATTTTCATTAGTTTTATTTCTCTCTCTCTCTCTCTCTCTCTCTCTCTCTCTCTCTCTCTCTCTCTCTCTTTGAAAAGAATGATACAAGAATTTAATTTTAATTTCCGTTTCCTCTGATCTTATTTTATTTTTCCTTTCTCTTCTTTTTTTTCTCTTTCTCTCCCTCTCTCCTCTCTCCTCCTCTCTCTCTCTCTCTCTATCTCTCTTTGAAAAGGATGATACAAGAATTTAATTTTAATTTCCTCCTCTGATCTTATATCTCTCTCTCTCTCTCTCTCTCTCTCTCTCTCTCTCTCTCTCTCTCTCTCTCTGTAGGGAAAGAAGATGAAGAAAAAGTGATGCAAGAATATATTGAAATTTCAGTTGCAAATACTTGTCATATTTCTATTCTCAATCTCTCGCACTGAGGGACCTGGGGAAACCCGAACGAGCTGTAAGGTCTGTAAGGTAAGGTCTCTCTCTCTCTCTCTCCCTTTCTCTCTCTCTCTTTCGGCAATTCGCTTACTACCCTTTAGAATAACATAAAGAAGATTTTCACAATATCTGGGGGCAACTGGCGGCAGGTGTGTGTGTGTACAGTATCTACCTGTATGAAAGAACTCTAAGGGTGCGTTCGAAACTAGATTTGATTACAGAAAACATTATAGGTAGAGGCGAGAATTAAATCAACTTCTGTGCGGAAAAAAGGTAAAATCTACACAATATATATATATATATATATAGTATTTATAATATCTATATATTTAATATATATATATAATATTATATATATACACATATATTTACAATCAGCGGAAGGTAATGAGCTAGAGTCGGAGCTGGCAGCAGTCGGCAGACACGGCGTCTGAGACAGTCGCATCAGTTGGTGACTTCGCATTAATTAGCAATTTAGACATAGTTTGGAGGCGAACTATGCTTGCGGCTGGGGAATATCAATATCAGATAATAGACCGCATCAATTAACGTGAATTGCCGCCGAGTCGATATCAACTTAACTATTCAGTGCTCTCAAATGCATACGGGAGGACCAGAATGCTGCTGGAAGCTTCGAAGATGAAGAGTGGAGGAGTTCAGTGTCACCGTAGACCAGGATAAGAGTGGGGTTCGGACGTACAGAGAGAGAGAGAGAGAGAGAGACGAGAGAGAGAGAGAGAGGGGGGGGGTTGGAGGGGAATTGTTCAGCTGACTGGAGATAAAGTACCCTCATTAGTGGAAATATCAATCTCTCTCTCTCTCCCTCTCTTTACATAGTATGTATAATATATATCATATAATATATATATATATATTATAACCATATATATATAATCTTATATATTTTATATTATAAATAATAATATTATAAATATATATAGATATATATTTATATATCAAATATATATATATAAATATATATAATTATATATAAAATTTATATAATTATATTTTAGATATATATATAATATATATATTATATCTATATATATATGTATATATTATATATATATATATATATATATATATATATATATATATATATATATATTATATATACTATATATATATATAGTATATATATATATAGTATTATAGTATGTATGTATGTATGTATGATGTATGTATGTATAATATAAATTGTGTGTGCTAATTTGTTTTTTTCTGTAACCACCCGGTAATAATGAATTTTAATTTGAAATTTAGAAATAATATTAATGATAAAATTAATCTTTGGACCTTCGATGAAAATCAATTAATAAATAGACGACAAAGAAGGAACATATATCAACAAAGGCCGCACAAGGCGCACCTGTTAGTGTTAACAGGTGTTTGTGACTAAACATGTGTAATTGTTAAGTCGTAGCATGTGTGAACACGCACATTTATTTATGTGTAGTGTTGGCTGTCGTATAATGGTAGTAAACTATACTACTAATCATTAGTGATAATAACTATAATAATAAGCTCTGCTTTTATACTCACAAATAATGAAAGGAATCTGGTAAATGGCGGGCACAGTCAGACCCACCAGGAAGCGACACGTCGTCCACGCCCAGAAGGTGGGCGCGAAGGCTGTGACGAGGCCGAACAGCTGCTCGATAGCCAGGCACACCAGGAACGAGATCCTGCGGCCGTACCTGTCCCGTACACGAAGAAGAGGGGAAGGAAAAGATGAAGCGGTGTTGGCATAAGTCTAAAACTTTTAACATGTGGTGGAGTTTCTTGATTTCTTGTCAAGGAAATTCATTTAATCAACATCTTGTCAAGGAGGTTCATTTAAACTGGACTGATTTCTTGACAAGGTTATTAATTAGACTGGACTGATTTCTTGACAAGGTATTAATTAGACTGGACTGATTTTTTGACAAGGTAATTAATTAGACTGGAATGATTTCTTGACAAGGTAATTAATTAGATTGGACCGATTTCTTGACAAGATATTAATTAGACTGGACTGATTTTTTGACAAGGTAATTAATTAGACTGGAATGATTTCTTGACAAGGTATTAATTAGCCTGGACTGATTTCTTGACAAGGTAATTAATTAGACTGGAATGATTTCTTGACAAGGTAATTAATTAGGCTTGAATGAGTTCTTGACAAGGTATTAATTAGACTGGCCTGATTTCTTGACAAGGTAATTAATTAGGAACTGGACTTGGATTTCGTTGCAAGGTTAATTAATTAAGACTGACTTGATTCTTGACAAGGTAATTAATTAGACTGGATTGATTTCTTGACAAGGTAATTAATTAGACTGGACTGATTTCTTGACAAGGTAATTAATAGGACTTGATTTAATTTTGACTGAAAAGGTAATTAATTAGACTTGACTGATTCTTGGAACAGTATGATCAAGACTGGACTGATTTCTTGACAGGTTAAGGTATTATTACTGGATTATTTTTCTTGACAAGGTATTAATAAGACTGGACTGATTTCTTGACAAGGTAATTAATTAGACTGGAATTATTTCTTGACAAGGTAATAATTAGACTGGACTGATTTCTTGACAAGGTAATTAATTAGACTGGAATGATTTCTTGACAAGGTAATTAATTAGACTGGAATGATTTCTTGACAAGGTATTAATAAGACTGGACTGATTTCTTGACAAGGTAATTAATTAGACTGGAATTATTTCTTGACAAGGTAATTAATTAGACTGGACTGATTTCTTGACAAGGTAATTAATTAGACTGGACTGATTTCTTGACAAGGTAATTAATTAGACTGGACTGATTTCTTGACAAGGTAATTAATTAGACTGGAATGATTTCTTGACAAGGTATTAATAAGACTGGACTGATTTCTTGACAAGGTAAATTAATTAGACTGGGGAATGATTTCTTGAAGGTAATTAATTAGACTTGGAGTATTTCTTGACAAGGTAATATTAGACTGGATGTTTCTTGAACAAGGTAAATTAATTTAGATGACTGATTTTTCTTGACAAGGTAATTAATTGACTGGAATGATTTCTTGACAAGGTATTAATAAGAACTGGGACTATTTCTTGACAGGTAATTTAATAGACTGAATTATTTCTGACAAGGTAATTAATTAGACTGGACTGATTTCTTGACAAGGTATTAATAAGACTGGACTGATTTCTTGACAAGGTAATTAATTAGACTGGAATGATTTCTTGACAAGGTAATTAATTAGACTGGAATGATTTCTTGACAAGGTAATTAATTAGACTGGACTGATTTCTTGACAAAGAGATTAAGTTAAAGTGATTTCTCGACAATGGAATTCCTAACTAGCTGGTTAAAATTTACACTAGACTGATTTCTCGACACAAAAATTCTTTTAGACTGTACTGACTTACAGGCAAGGAAATTAATTTAGACTGGACTGATTTCCTGCCAAGGATATTAATGTAGACTGAACTGAGAGATTCCATTAACAAGTATCTGATGTCCTTGGAGGAAGTGAGCAAAGTATTACAGTTATTTTGTTATCTTTCTGGCCAAAGCTTGTAACGTCTGGGAGACCTGGCTCCAAGCTATCCTAACCCAACACAAACCATTAAGAGGACCTAAAGAATGATTTATCTATGGAACTTCTAAAATTGTTTATAATCGCTTGAAGAAATAATTATCTATCTAATATCTTCAAAGTAAATCCTTAGAGACTTCAGGATTTTGGATCCTCAAATCTTCAGCGGATCCACACAAGTCGCCATGATGCTTTGATCTATGACAAGGTATACAGCAAGTCGCCAAGTTGTTTGGAACACAGATTTGCAGATACAGAAGTGACCAGTTTGGCAAAAGTTGAAAAAGACAGAATTGAAATGAAACTTGCTAAAAAAATCCTCTCTGTTGATAGTTGGACAATGGCTCAGAGAGAGAGAGAGAGAGAGAGAGAGAGAGAGAGAGAGAGAGAGAGAGAGAGAGAGAGAGAATTCATACATTATTGTGGACGTGCATCCAACATATCGGCAAAGGTGTTTCCAGGTGCTCTGCAGCCCCGTGTGGACGCACCTCGAGAAACGATTTACCTTTAAAAGCAAATTTAATTTCGTCCTTTCTTTTCCCGCCCCGTGACTCCGAGTCATTTACCCATTTGTCCCTTCTCTGCCTCTTGTCTCGCCCGCTCGTTTTTCGAGAAATCAATTATTCTTTATTCGTCCACCTCCATCATGGAGTCTTCTTCGCCTTCAGTCTTCCTTCCCCGCCAAGTCAGTTTCATTTCCTTATCTCTCGGCGCCTCTTTCCATCTTTCGTTCATGCCTGACTTTCTCTTGTTTCTCAATGGTCTTCTCCTGTGTTCTGCGTGTTCTTTACTCGTTTCCCCTTCTATTTCCTCTCTAGCTTTGTTCTCCCACTTCGCGCCCCGTCCCTTACCCCCACCCAACTTCTCCTCCTCGGCTTCCCACTACTAAATATTGACAAGGCTGTAATGAACGCCCAGTGCAAACTGTCTGACAGGAAGGCAGCATTTTTATTAGCTTTATGATTACTGGTAGCATGTACCAGTCTTGACGGGACAACTAATTCTCTCTCTCTCTCTCTCTCTCTCTCTTCTGTTTCTCGGGGAGTCGAATGGTCTGAAAGTTGTAATGCAGAATGAAAAAACCCCGAAAAGTACCTCTGTCTACGACAACACAGGTGGAAGCGACTAAGCAATAACTTTTTAATCTGATATTTTTATTTTATTCTTTCTTGAGGAGGCAACTGAGAAAAAGTTTTTATTTAATTATTTTTTTGTCTTTTTTCATTTTGCTGTGGAGTGTTAGAGTGTAAACTGAAAATAATTAATAAAATATAGAAGCTGGAAATTACTGAATGTTTTGAAATAATTCTCTTAAAAATGCCCTTGTTGCGCTAGTCATAAGCTGGGGGGTTAAGATAGTTGGGAATTTACGTGTAAGTTGCCTCTTATCTCATATTTCACTCTGGGATGTTTATCTGGGGAAAGAAACGAACAGAAATAATAAAAATAGTTAGGAATTAGGTTTAAGTGACTCCCTGTCTCATATTTTAATTTATCTGGGATGTTCACCTGGAGAAAGAAACGAACGAAAACCAGTTTAGGCTCCTCACAACTCGCGCTACGAAACGCGACCTCGGAGACAATAACGATTCTCCCAAGAACCAAGAAGAACACTTCCTCCTCTCTCTGCACGGGGTCCTCTTTCCTCCTCCTCCTCCTTCACCTCCACCCCCTCATACTTAATTACCTGAATGTGATGCGAGACAAGGGGGAGGAGGAGGAGCAAGACGAATCTAATTACTATAACTGCATAGGCATCCCTCATCGGCCTCCCTCACCTGTCCGAAATCGAGCCGAAGATGTAAACTCCGATGATGCCGCCCACGTTCAGCGCCGAAAGGCCGATGGTCGGGTAGATCGCCTTCCCGCACACCAGGTTGTACTGCAAGGGGCGTTGCAACGACAAAATTTATTGCAGCAACAATGACATTCACAACAACAGGTCGTTATTGTCAAGGGTCGAAGGAGAACGGTGAGGATGGCATTGGGCATCATGAGGACGAGGAAAATCATGGTGAAGATGCTTTCATAATGATGTTGCAAAGGGGGTTGCAGCAACAACAACAAAACAACGTCTTTATTGTCAAGAGTCGAGGATGGTGTTATTGATAATGAGGAGGACGATGGTGAAGGGGCTAGTATAATGACAGAAGAGCTGATGATGGTGTTACAAGAACAACATTAATTACAGCAGCAACAACAGCTCTTCATTGTCAAGGGTCGATGGAGATAATGAGGATGGTGTTGATGATAATGAGAAGGAGGACAATGGTAAAGATGCTATTATAATGACGGTAGCACTGTTGATGGTGATATTAACAATACTGTCATTGATGGTGATTCTGGATTATGATGAAGAAATGCCAATTATTTTTTATTGTGAAGTGCACAGGAAGTGATGGTGATTATATGGTGACACTGATTTTGACCGATAGTAAGATGGGCTGCAACGAGATACATTATATAATATATATATATATATATATATATATATATATATTGCAAATGTATCAAATAATGATGAATTAATGACTAAATCCTGTATGGTCATAATGAACATGATAATGATATGATGATGATAATGATGATGATGATGATGATGGTGATGATAATAATGAAGTTGACTCACAATAAATACTTAAAAATCACGATGGCAAATTTTATCATATGACATACTTAAAAATCGTAATGATATGATGTTAACAGTACTTATTATGGCAATACATCAATAATTGTTATAAATAAGCAAAATATAGCTCAAATAACCTAATTGTTTTTCTTTTCCATTTATGTACTTCCTTGTTCATTGGTTCACTTACATCTATGACGATGGACGAGAATATCTCCGAAGTGTCAAAGACCCACCCCTTCCTGCAGGGGACGATCGGCCACGAAGGATCTGGTTCCACGATGCCCGAATAATTCCGGACTAGATACTGGCTGCATTGGCTGAAGCCCCCACCGATCTGCAATGCCGGATGAGGATGCGTGCGTAAAACTTACAATAACTAAAGGCATTCTTGTGTTGAGAGAGAGAGAGAGAGAGAGAGAGAGAGAGAGAGAGAGAGAGAGAGTTTTTAGGTTTGTGACATTTAGTGTTTTGGTAAAAATTTTTGATTTAATGGGCAAATGTGCTAAAGGAATTTGAGAGAGAGAGAGAGAGAGAGAGAGAGAGAGAGAGAGAGAGAGAGAGAGAAACATTATTTGCATCTACAGATGCCTGACAGCTTTTCATGACGAATTGAACAAAACTTTCTTGGAATAATTTCGTCGCATCCCACACTGTTGAAAAGGACACCCACCAACGCACAAATGCCCCAAAAATAACAATAGCAAAAACCTTAAATATAAAAGAAAATAAATGCGAATTCTCGAGTTCTCTAACCATTATGTCAGAACATTTCACGATAAAGACAGTTTTTCTCCCTTAACGGCAACTGATTAGTTTCCTGGGCATTTTCAAGCTCTCGACGTCAGAAAATCACTTCTAGTCGTCGCTTTCCAAACTCTGCCTTTCTTTACTTAAATGCTGCGCGCACGCGCGCGTGTGTGTGTGTGTGTGTGTGAGAGAGAGAGAGAGAGAGAGAGAGGGAGATACTGCAGACAATATCAGACTGTGAGGGTACCTGAGAGAGAGAGAGAGAGAGAGAGAGAGATTCTATCAGTCACAATAAGCTAGCAACATCACTTAGGAGAGCAATTACTGAAAGGAAGCTCCTCAGATGAGAGATCTGAATTCTTATAGCATCTGGAAACACTATAAATACAATGTTCAAGTATCAAGGTTTAAAATACATAATAATGGACGATGAAAGGTTCCAGGAAGTCTGGAAAGAAACTTATAACCTACTTTTAAGTCAACATAAAGACTTATCACCCGAGGGGAATGCTATTCAGAAATGGACTGTTAACCTCTGTCACAATTATCCGTATTTTCCATACACCAAAGAAGGGGAAATTTAGCACAATTCGAAAAAAAAAATGTATATGACGGAAAAAATCTTATCAAAAAGCAGTCACAATTTTATATCAGTGGTGGAATTCGAGTGATAAGTAATACCCATCTGGCCACTCTTCAGTTACCCTGTGGAAAAACGGTATTTTTCGGATTGACAGTTAGGAGACTGTTTCTTTCTACTGCACATATGGATTTCTATGTCTCCTGTTTTCTCCGATCTTTCAATCATTCCTTATATAAAAGACAAGTCTATCATTTCATTCGGGGATGATATCCACTATTTTCTCAATATTTCCGCCGCGTCTGGGTGCCGTAAGGGTACTGGGTAACCATACCCAAAGAACCGCGCAATAAAAAAAAAAAAAATGTACAGACAGGCGATTAGATTCCACTAGTGTGGCTCAGGGATTGGCACCAAGCAGCTCTTCAAGTGCTCTTGTGCGGTTGCATTTCCAGCAGCATAAGTATTGATTATGTTGCACAGGTGCCAGGTACTCTGCCACCTGTCTGCACCTGCAGATACGTTTATCAAGTAGGTACTCAAGATGCCACAGTTCTCATGCGTTAGTTGGAACTTGACAAATAAAACGGACATCAAGCTAAACATGAGAAGGTTGATATTTGGAAAGAAAGGACGGCGGACGAATGTCTGTACAGAATTGGTTGTAAACAAAAATATACGAAAACGACAATAAAAGAAGAGGTTATTGATAAATTCAATAACTTGTATGACTTTCTCATGTAACCTATTCTCATTTTCGAAGAATAAACGAAAGAGGGAAAAAGCAAGAAGCTGGTAAAATATATAACTATTTTGATTATGCAATGTAACTGGTGCAAAATTACTTTATCATCGTGCAAGACGAATTTGCTGAATTTGATCGCTGACCTTAGGCTAAGATTTAATAAATGAACTCGAATATTACAGGTTATACACTGTAAGCCTTGAATCTACTCGCGCTGACCTCCACAAACACTTCTAGGTCCTGGCTTTTGGTCTAAGGTAAAATATTAAGTTGATGCTGGCCATTGGTCTAGGGTAAAATGCTAAGAGTTATCTTTAACTTTGCCGTCTCTGCTGGTTGGGCAGAACCCTTAAGTCCCTGCCTTGTTTCCTACTTCCTTCCGTATCTTGCCGCCCTTACAGGCCTTAGGGCAAGAGCCATGTGCTGGCATAAGATCAACCAAACTCGTCATGCGTCTAGATCACGGTTGGGCGGAATCCGTCTCCGGCTCTCGAACGACGAGAGGAAGGATCGCTGAGGGCGTTTCCTAAAAATCTAGAGTGCCTCTGTTGACCTAAGCATTGTATTATGCACCTAGTTATTATATGACTCTTGTGGGTCATAGCTAAGGTGGTGAGAATGAAGGATAGAAGAGAGAGAAGACTAGATGCAAACGTTCGTTGCTCTGTCAAAATGATAACATGAGAACGGAACGGACTCGACGAGGTATTCCTAACCCCACAAGATCAAACCCATTTACAAGACATTCATAAGGTCCTATCTTTATAGTTCATGAAATATAATGAGGTTCTTTCTTTAAAACTCATGCGAACAACTCTTGAATTGACATCCGCGAGGTTCTTTCTTTGCAGCTCGTGTAATACAACTCCTGAATTCCAACCAACAATCGCCCTGACACCTACAGAAGCTTCGCAACAATAGGAATGATCTTTTCCAGCCCAGGCTTACGAAAGGAATCGAGAGGTTCCTGATTTCTTCCAGAGTAAGTCCGCTGTCCTCCAATTCGGGCACCCTGCACCAGTGCGGGGGAACGGGGCTCATGAAGAGCTGGTTGAAGGCGTGGAAGCCGCAGGGAATGCAGGCCGGGAGGCATATCAGGAAGATCAGCAGCTTCTGGTACCGACCGAACTCTCCGACGTGGGGGAGGAGGTCGTCGAAGTCCATGGATTTCTGGAAGGGAGGGAGAAAATAAGTGGGGGAGCTTTGAGTAAGCGGGCGTAGCTTTTTTGGAAGGGGAAAAAATAATACTTTAGGCTTTGAGTATGTGGGCGTAGCTTTTTTGGAAGGAAAACAAGTATATGTGGGTGTAGTTTTTTCTGGAAAAAAAGAAGAATACATCTGACTTTAAGTATGTGGGCGTAGCTTTGGTGGAGCAAGAGGGGTGGGAGACTGCGCAACTGACCTAACCTTAAATTTTGTGAAGGAGAAACAACTGAATTATGAAAATCATAAAAGAAAACAATGTAATTTAGACTTAATAACCTCCACAGACAACTACAGCACCTTTTCTGAAATTCTGTAATAAAAAAAAAAAAACAAGGATTAGTACTAGTAATGCTTTAAGAAAAATGTTAATCACAAAATTAATGCAAAATTAATTTTGCACTAATTAACTGCCCAATGTCAAATAACTTCGTCACGTTCGGTGGTACATACGGGACTCAAAAAACTAATTAGGCGCCGAGAGAACACTTAAAATTTCCTTGGCTTCTCACTTGTTAAAGCAAACCTTTTGCATGATCAAATCACTTCCGTTTGTCAGCTATAAAAAACATTTGCTTATTGTTCAAATCTTATTCTGTATCGCAGTGTAGGTTATGCATTCTGGAGTCAGCACGTAATGAAGTCAATTTTACCACTGGTATTACCTATTACAGTAGTCAAAGGTTTTAATCGAAATGGATTGCGATTCCAAACGAAATCCACAGAAAGCCTTTATCCAGAGGCCTCAGATAGATCAGGTACATTATCCAGCTATACAAAAGTGTACTATACTTGTAATACTTATCTCTTTGTGTATGAATACCATAACAGAAAATTCTTCAGAAAGGAAATACAGAGCAAGATGATGCCATTCGTGTCAGATTGAGAGCTGGCAAAATTAACCCAGATAAAATTATTGCCGCCATGTTTGAGAGGAGACGCACACCATCGTTAAAAAAGCGCTAAGAAATAAAGAAACAAGAAAATAAAAAAAGGTTCCTTCGGTTGTCACACAGCCAAAACAGAATACACAAAATTTTGGGGGAAATGGACCCGTCTGGGAAAGTGAACCAAGTTTGTCATCAAAATCTGTAAAAAAAAAAAATAAATAAATAAAAAAATTTGAAAAAAAATATTCCGGCGGGAACGTATTTCCAATAAGATCTTAATTGAAAAAAATGATTTCGCGTTATTTTTATCATCGAAATTCGAGTTAAAGCTGTCTTGCCCCGGTGCCTTCTTGCCCCAACGTTAATTACCGAAGAAAAAAATACAAAAACGAATGGAAGAGAAAATATGACTATGATGCACTCATTTCATAGCCTTGCGAAATGCACAATGCATTTAAGGTTGTGTTACGAGTTTATAGGTGAATAAACAAACACATATGTGTTTATGTATATTTTCATCAGACGGCTGTTTCCTCTGAGGGCGAATTGGTTTCAGTAGGTGTCACACTTCCGATTTTCAGCCAGTAATGGTGGGATGCGGTTGCTTGACCTACACCAAGAAGCATAGACACACACACAGGCTATATATATACACACATACATGTGAGTGTTTGTATATCTGTATTATATATAATTGAGTGTACGCATATGTATATAATTCCATGATAGGGTCATATGGAGAAGGGGAAGAGTATGCGGGTACTTGAGGGTGGGAATGTTTAGGATTTGGAGGACAAAGATGCGCGACTGAGCAATCTAAGGTCATGGATGGGGTTGAAATATGTCTTTTGTGGACAAGTAACAAAAATCAGGTGCAGTTGCCTGCGGAATGTCAGTACAACTGAGAATAGCGGTAGAAAAAAAAAAAACTGTAAACGGTAGTTACAGTAGTAAAGAGAAAGTTTTTGGTCGAGTGAATTTGTTTGGGGTGTGTGGCAAACGAAAAAAGGATGGTTGTGCTGGGTGGTTTAAATATGAATGTACGTGATAGGTACAAGTACAGGAGTTTGTGGGGTGAAACCTCTGCTGCTTTGTTCTACTCTCTTGTTTTCGTTTTTGCTTTCGGACTGGCATTAGATTAATGCATAAAACTTCAACTTACAAAGTTTCATTCAAGTTTCATATCTGTTTGATCCGGGTTAAAGGACCCTGAAGCGCTAGGCTCAAAATTTAGCTACACAAGCATTTCAAATGCATAAAACCAGGTCCAACATTGCCACAGGGAACATGAGACACCAGGTGTAAATCCTGACAAGTTTCGACTTTCTACTTAAACCATTTTCAGATATCTGATACACAGTGGTAGAAACTGACTATATACTATGCGCTAAAGGGACAGTACCCCGGCCGTGTTTCATTTGCCCTGTGGTAATGCTGGACGTCTAAATCACGTGTCGGTGTGAATGTAATCATCATATTAACAGATATGTAAACCTGGATTCCACGTTTTGGAGCCACCTCATCAACTATGGGAAATGACAGCCGAGGAAAAATATGAGTATGAGTGTGTGTGTGTGTGAGAGAGAGAGAGAGAGAGAGAGAGAGAGAGAGAGAGAGAGAGAGAGGATCTCCAACAGATACCTGAGGACAGCTTCAAGACTGAGGTTCTCACCTGCGAATGAGTGGCAGTGTTTGACTTCCTGAGCTTCTTGAAGGCGTCCCTTCTGGCCTGAGTCTCCGGAGTGACGGCAGACATGGGCAACCCGTTGCCGTTTTCGTAGGACGCTTCCTCTGGGTCCTCCATGATGTCACTGTGGTCACTGCGTTTCAATTCCAGCTTCATCGTCGCGTTGTTGCTGTTCCAGTGGTCCATGGTGAACGTGATCAGATTAGGGGGATGGTGTGTGCAAGCGGTGATGGTTCTTTGGGCCCAGTAACCAGGCTACTGTGGATAACGGCTTCCTCGCCCCTTCCTTATCGCAAGAGATGTCTTAGACTCGATTTTCCACAGATGTGCTTCTATACTTCTTGCTGTTTTTAACTGTGCTGTTTAAGAAATCTGGTTTATTTCTGTTAATGGCTTAACAAATGAAAATAGAGCTGCTATACCTTATGAAGGTACACCACAGGATTCACGTTTCACAATACAACACTGGGACTATCTCCTCGAAGTATTAATCTTCTTGAGTAACTTTTGACCAGAAACTTTACCCTCTGATGAATCTCTGGACAAGGGAAAGGAACATTCCAGCGAGAGGGACAGATATAGCCTCGTAAATCTTAATAAAAGCCCTTATTCCCAGAAGGAACTTTGTACTTGGATATCTACTTATCGTGTGTGCAATAAACGAAACGAAACTAAGACTCAATTAAGAGGTTTGTGCTAGAGAATAGCCGACAGAGGGAACTGGTGTAAGTCAGTAGAATGAATAGACCCAGACCCGGATGCAAATTCCCGAAATGTATGCTACTATTGCATTAGCCCTGGTTTTTTTAGCCAAGCCCAAGGTTAGGTTAGGTTAGGTAAGTTCGGAGAAGTGCCTAAAAAGTAATTTGGGTGTGGGAGACATAATGAGATTATTTCAAGAAGATTCTATGAGTGATATGGCGTCCCGCTTTTTCAGGGCAGGTGCGGTGCAAGGTTACAGTTCGGGAATATGTGACCGGGTAAAGTACATTAGATGCAGTTCACAGTATCTTTCAGTCCATTTTGTTTTTTCAATCCACTTGGAATCATCTAAAGCCCTTCATGATGAATTTTCTTCCACAGACTGGAGGGAGCGTTCATTTGAGTCACTTCATTATTTTGGCCTCGTGAGGGATATGAGGCAACATATTCCTGAGATTTTCTCGCACGTCAACTTCGGCGAACTTGAGGTCACCATTCTTTCAGCACTCTGGAAAGAAGAAGAAGAAGAAGGGGGGAAACGTGAAGTAAACAAGATTAGATTATGCTATCGGTTGAATTATTATGATTATTATTGTTTAGAAGATCAACCCTATTCATATGGAATAAGCCCACTACAGGGACCACTGCTTTGAAATTTAAGCTTCCAAAGAATACTGAGGTGTTCACCAGAAAGAAGTAACGGAAGGTAACGGGAAATACACTTAAAAGAATAAGCACTCAAGAAAACACAACCTCGGACAAACACCAACTGTCTTGACATTTGTTATTTCAAATTGCACCAGAAAAAAAAACAAAAACAAACATGTTCACCACATTCCCACTTTCCGAAATAAGAGATATGGTCTAGGCTGGCGGTATTTCCTCGCTGAAATAGCGGGTTGGACGCTACGCTGACATATTTAATTAACAGAAAACTCGGTATACGACATCATATCTGGTTTCAGATAGAGAATAGTCAATACCGCGATAAATGGTTGAGACAAGGAGCAACGACGTCATAATTCACATTACTATCAAGTATCACCTTTAAGCGAAACCACATGAAAGTGAAGGATCTGGTTTTAATGCATAATTAATAAATTTTTATTTATTCATTTATTTATTCTTTCTTTTTTAATAAGTGAGATCCCTTTCTGTATTTCCGTTTACCTCCTCTTACTTCCTCCTAATGAACACCGTATTCTTTGGAGCCTTCAATTTCAAGTCATTGGCCCCTTTGGTGGACTTGTTCGATATGAATAGGTTTCAACTCTTGATTAATAATAATAATAATAATAATAATAATAATATAATAATAATAATAATAATAATAATAATAATGATGATGATAATAATAATAATAATAATAATAATAAGAAGAAGAAGAAGAAGAAGAAGAAGAAGAAGAAGAAGTAGAAGAAGAAACTTTGGAGAAAATTCAAACAACTCTTCGAATAACAACAATTTCACAAAGTATACGTCACTGCCGGTGTACACACAAGTTAAAAGTTACTTACATTGACTTGTTAAATCCCTCAACTCGCTCTTCTTGACACTATGAAACAAATGCGCACACACAATATTCACACCTCAGACTCCAAATTCAACCATTCGCGGTAAAAGTCGAATGTTATATTTCCTTTAATTCACCGAAATGTTCTGATAATTTTTCCAAAACTTTTTATTATTATATAATACAAAGTAAAACCAAACAACAAGCGAGAAATGACTGGCTTCGTATACACTACTAAATGTCACTGACGGGGGAAACGAGCGAAATATTGCCCTATCTCTCTCTCTCTTTCTCTCTCTTCCTCTCCTCTCTCCTCCTTGTCTCTCTTCCTCTTTCCCTTTATCTCATTCTCTTCCTCTCTCACTCTCACTGGGTCACTGGTGCCTCTGTTAAGGCTAAGGTGTATATGACTGTGCCGACGAGAGAATGGAGAATGGGAGACCCACATACACACACGTGACGTGAGACACACACAGGGTGGAGGAGGAGAAGAGGGAGGTGGAGGAAGGGAGGAGGAGGGGAGCTATACATGTGGAGGAGGCGGAGGAGGAGGAGGAGGAAGTATCGCCGAGGAAGAAGACGTCAACACGATGCCACAAACAACATTTCTAAAGCAAGAGGAGGAGATGGTGCCTAGTCGCCCCCTTGAAGAAGGGAATTGCTCAGTCAGCAGAAAAACACAGAAAAGAAGCAGACAGTATCCACTCACGTCACGGACAAATGTTTGAACAGACACTAAACAACGACACCTGAAGGGCTCTTCTGTCACTTCCACGTAGTACAGGAATCCTCCGCTGAAAAGGCTACTGAACGGGATTCGAACTTTAATCCCCAGGAACTGCCGTAGTTTACTAAAGGTAGAGTGAGCTTTTGTGGGATGCCGGCAGAAATGAAGGAAATAATGGACATAACTAACATTAACGATCCTGGAAAAGACGTGCTGGAAACGAGGGCTGGAATGGGCCAGCGGTGGATAGAAGCCCTGGGAGGGATGGAGGATAGGGGCGCCCATGCAAACAGCTTCGACATACTTAGTGAGGAAGGTGGAGGGGAAGGGGGATTGTCACAGTAGGAGGGTGGGGAGGATGAGGGAAGGGATGGTGTGGGGTAGGGGTGGGTGGCCCACGAAGCCTTCTAAATACCTCGAGACCTTATTTACTCATGGCTTTAATATCCATAGGAAAAATGACCCTTGTGGCCTTCCGATGTAGGAATTTGTTTGGAATATTCGACGTCTCGTCACTGTACAAAAAAGTGAGATAATGACTGACAGGCACTTGCACAATCGGGGATTCCTTTGTCACTGTCTATCTAACCGTCCCCCCCCCCCCTCTCTCTCTCTCTCTCTCTCTCTCTCAAGAGAATGAAGAGAGGAATATTAGATTGCAAGCATATGTCCATACCCAAGAAACCTGACCGCACAAGGAAGGCAACAACAAACTAGTGAGTGTCAAGTATCTTGAACAGCCTAATAAATCAGCAATCCAGATTTATGAAAACTGCAGCAAACCAGGACTGGGAAATCTGCAGTAATCCAGAATTACGAAATCTGTAGCAATATATCATTATGAAATCTACAGCAATCCAAAACTGGGAAATCTGCAGCAATCCAGAACTGTGGTATATACAGCAATCCAGAACTGGGAAATCTGAAGCAATCCAGAATTAGGAAATATACAGCAATCCAGAATGATGCAAAATGGAGCAATCTAAAGAAAGAAACGTGGCCTCTCACGGTGCCCAGCTCCATGGCTTTGGTTTGACTTGTGAAATTTAAGCTGTCCAGACAGACACTGGGGCACTTCCGCCCATTCAGCGCTCGAAGCAGTGAACTGAGTGAGTTGCAATGTCTACAAAGCAAGATAAAGATATCCAGAAAATAGAGGTAATGAAGTACAAAGATCTAGAAGTTATATGCACTGAAGGTACTGGGGGCCTATTCAAAGAAGTTTGAATGTGCAGCATAAATAAGCAAAGAGATTACTCACAAAATATCACTGTACTATCAATACATGAAAACTCAAAACTCAGGTCGGAATTCAAAAGCAGTGCGCGGCAGCAGGGAAGAACAGACTATAGACTAACAACCTGTGACCAAATTACGATGCTGATACAAAACACGGGACAAGAGAATTGAACTGAATATAGAATTTAGGCCAAAGGCCAAGCACTGGGACCTATGAGGCCTTTCAGCGCTGAAACGGAAATTGACAGTAAAAGGTTTGTTTGTTTGTGTGTATGGTGTTTTTCCGTTGCATGGAACCAGTGGTTATTCAACAACGGGACCAACGGCTTTACGTGACTTCCGAACCACGTCGAGAGTGAACTTCTATCACCAGAAATACACATCTCTCACTCCTCAATGGAATGCCCGAGAATCGAACTCGCAGCCACCAAGGTGGTGTGCCAAAACCATACTGATCACGCCACTGTGGCGCCTAAAAGGTCTGAAGGGTGCAACAGGAGGGAAACCTATGAATCAATTGTTAGGCGAGGTTGGAAGGTAAAATGGAAGAGAGAGAATATGAAAGGAGGTACAGTAAAAGGAACGAAAGTGGTTACAACTTGACGGGACAAGAGATAAATTCTAAATGGAAATCGCAATGTTCATTATCTCACATCAAGTTACCTCGTTTGAATGAGCATCTCTGCTAGAAACTGACGTCAGAGGAGATCCACACCTTTCATATTACTGTTATAGTAGTGATAATGGATTGTCGCCTTTGTTTAATTAATTACAAGGAAGAAATAAATAGAGAGAAGATAAAGTTACAAGGCAAATGATGACTGTTTTCCGTTATCATAACAGAAAGAACTCCTATTTCTATATTATTATATATTGCTACTGTCAAAATGCATATTTCCCCTCTTTGAAGTATTATGTAGAATTTTGGGAACATTTTTTCAGATTCCTAGATAGCTTAGAGATAGGATGTTTTAAATGTGTGTTCAGATTTTGCATAACATAATGGAAAAGAATATATATATATAACGTAGAATGTGGAAAGAGAGAGATTTTCTATGTCCGTTCAAAGCTATAATTGTTTCAGTAACTTTTCATCTCCCCGAGATTAAGAGGGCTCAAGTCTTCGCGTTGTTATCAAAACATGTCGGTCTTAATTATTGCTCAACCTACGTTTCGATCGGGTACGTGTCTGTTGAGCAGAATCGTCTTGTACGCGTTTGTCTTTGATCAAAGCCACATGCAGATTACACATTTTGTATGTAAAGTTGCGTAAGATTTCGAAGCTTCTGGAAGCATTATTGCCAAAAACATTTTGTGTCATCCCAATCCAGCTTCTGCAAGAGAGAAGTTTTTCATTCGGGCGTAGATTCTCAAAGCGATCACATCTCTCTCTCTCTCTCTCCCTCTCTCTCCATCGCATAGCACTTTTGATTTTAAAAGTAACGTGACGATTTCGTAATTATTTGAATGGTCACTCGTAATTTGTAAATTTCATATTTAATATTTCTTAGAGTTTATTTAGTGTTGTTTAGTGATTTTTTGTGGAATCTGAACAAACATTGTTGTTGTAACGGCGCCTGGTTCTGTGAAAGTGTGAAGCAAGCTGCAGCAAGAGAGAACGAAATTGGAATACCAAAAAGGTAAAGTGTGTTATATTTTTATTAGTCGCAACTAATAACTGATAGGAACAGTGGTTAGGTAACAACTAATAACTAATAACTAATAACAGATGGTTATGATGGTTTGGTAAAAACTAAATAACTGATGGTTACAGTGGTTTGAGAGAAACTATTTACGTTTTTGCACATTGCAAATTTTTGTGTTTTGTTTTTGTTTCATTTTTGTGCGTTTGTTTATTTTTTTATTGAAGTGTGCCTTTTTATTTTATATTCTGTGTGATTAATACTTTTTGATACTTTTGATATTGTCCACATTTTTCTGTATTTTCATTTGCATTCACAATTTAATTGACTTAGTTATTTTCATTGCTTAATCATTGCACATTTAATTAAATTTAAGACTTGTGAATTAATTTGTATTTACTTAGAATTCTTTTCAAGTTTTATTATTGTTTAGTACTTGTGAATTAATTTCAAATTTTCAATTATTGCCTAACACTTTTGAATTTTGATTGAATTAATTTTCTCGAATTTTGTGATAAATTAATTTTGATTTAATTTTACTTAATTTGATTCAAGAATTAATTAAACTTTACTTTGTTTTCAAGTAACAGTAATTTTCCCTGATATTGTGAATTTCACTTAAAAATTTTGATTTTAATAATAAATTTTTGTATTTAGAATTTTTATAAGTGTTTTCTTTATCTTACACCAGTATATTTGCATTTGATTATATTGATGTTAGGTAGAAACATAGAGTGGTAACTGATCTGTTTTCCTTCATTTACTTAAAGTGACTTAGAACCAGGAAAGTACTTAGACTTCTGAAATCAGGGAAATACTTAGACTTTTAAAGTTGTTGATGGAGTGATGCCCTTTGATTAATTTAATTACTTACAAGATTACCTCACACCTGTTTTGTTGAACTTAGTCTGATTTTCTGCAATACTGGTAAGTTGTTAAGGGTTCACTGTTGCCTTTAGAGTATTCAGTCGTTTAATGCCTGTGATGAGGGTTTAGGTGTCTGGCTTTTGTGAGGTATCAGTTAATGAATGGTAAGTGTAGTACCCAGATACTTGGCACTTCATCACAATATATATTTGTGTATGTAACCAGGGTCTGTGCTAGGAATTGCGGGGCACATCATTAGAAAATTGAAAATAGATGTATGTTTATATTTCGTGTAGTATGCTTGTTTTAACCAGGCCCCCCCCCCCCCCCCCCCCCTCCCAATAAAAAAGTTTTCTAATATAACCATGATTTTCCAAGTGAACATTTTCTGGTAATACAGTATGCATAATAATGCGAGGAAAAATACTTCCTCACTCTTCATATCATGTTTTCGGTAGCGGTTTATTCCTCTTGGAAGACAGAAGAAGCTTCTAACAGTAACTCTGGCGAGAGGCCCAGCTAGAGCAAATGGATCCAATAGGCTTACAACCGGCCCTGTACGAAACGATACCAAGATGACACGCTCGCGAATTTCGTGCCCGGTAGCTAATTAGCTGACTACAGCAGGTCGCTAATCAAGATTGCGAAGAGCCTGGGCTCGCACCCTCACCTCTAAAAACTAGCCGAGAATAAGCAGGAAAACGCCTGTAGCCGCCTTCCCAAATGAACTAAAAATATTCGGATAAATGAGGATTTTCAGAAAACTGAATCTTGAGAGACATGTTGTGTTAGCGGAGAGATGGCGCCTGAGATGAACTAATATAGCATGACAGGAAAGTTTGCATATTCTTGAAAATGTATAAAGAGGGAATACTAGACAAGATTAAAGAGCAGTGGTATTCATGAAGACTTTAAAAACTTTGCAATAAGCACACTTACACATTATCAATAATAACAATAACAATAATAATAATAATAATAATAATAATAATAATAATAATAAAATAATAATAATATTTTGGTAAAAGACCCTCTTCTAGGCAAATACTGCTAAAGAGAATGGCAGAAATAAGTGAGTTCATTTTATAAAATAAAAAAAAACTTTATAAAATAAACTCGCTTAATTCTCCCATTCTCTTTAACAGAATAATAATAATAATAATAATAATAATAATATAATAATAATAATAATAATAATAATAATAATAATAGGTCAACAGAATTTACATTGTCAGAACCAAAGAAATCATATTATTTCAAAATCAGACGGTCAGACAACTATGAGACATTAATAATAATAAAAATTATTAGAAAAAATCAAAGCATAATTAATCAGACAAATAACCAAAACCAACGGACAAACCAACATACAAATGAACATGCACAAAAAACGCTTGAATAAATAAAAAACTATCGAAAAACGCGCACAAGAAAACAGCATCTACTACAGCGTAGTACTACGACCGGCCCTCAACCGCCAATTTTTTATGGTAGCCTTTCTTTTAGGCGTCGCTTCACTTCTCAGGAAGTGTTGACAGATCCCCATCTGACCTAAAACTTCGGTTGATTGACCTACAAATTGATCCTCTCAAGTCTGGGCAGAAGATACCTTTGCCTCTTCCTTATTTCTTTCATTCATATCAGGGAATTTCTTGTGTGTGTGTGGTTATGTATGATTTATACAGAATGTATGGAGTATACAACGTGCACGTGCACATACATATATACACATACACACTTGTATATTTATTTATATGTATGCGTATGTAGATATATTAATATATCTATATATATGTATGCGCAGTATGCTATATATATATATATATTATATATATATATATACATATATATATATATTATATATATATATATATATATATAATATATATATATAAATATACCGGGTGTTTCGAAATTAGAGCCGGCCCCCCCTCCACAGAACAAATGGAAAGTTATGAAGTTTTCTGCTATAACCTATCTCTAAGTACATGATCTTACGTTTCTATTAAGCTATTTTCCATTTTACATTTCTTGTATTTTCAGACAGTGATGGAGCTAGATACAGCCATGGCTCACGACTCTGAGGAAATCAGATGGATTGACCGAATCCGGGCTATAACCTTCAGAGAGGCCAGGGATGCTGGTGCATCCTTCATTTCACGTTCCTGGGTAGCTGAATGCATTAAAAGAGATGAATTCTTTGTTAAAAGAAACTGGAACAGAAATCCATATGACTGTCATCGCGAAAAGAGTGGGAATCTTGGAAGGCCTGAAGTCCTTTCTCAGGAGTCAAAAAACATTATAGCTGAGGCAGTAGGTAGACCAAGAAAGTCTATACGTAAATTGGGGCTTGAACTAGACACAAAAAGGGGAAAGAAGAGAAGTTATAGTGCTGTATATCGTGAGCTGAAATAATCTGGTATCAAGCCATTTCTTGTTATCAGCAAACCCAACATCACTCAGCAACAGAGAGAAGACCGTGCATGGTTTTGTGGTTCATTTCTTAAAGATTGGGATGAAGCTGACTTTCTCCATGTGACACATCAGGAAGCAAAATCATGAAAAATGACATCATTTGGGCTGTAAAGTTGGATGATATCGCCAAGTTGTGAAATTTCTTGAATGTTTGGGAATATTTCTCGATTTCACAGCCAAACGGTTAATGTGGATCATCAAAGAAAAGGGACAGTCATGGAATGGCGAATGCTTCAGAGAAACTGTGCTTACTGGTGGAGTATTTCCTTTCCTCAAAGATCCTGAAAAAGTGTTACCTGTTGAAGAAGTCACATTTTTTGCATGATAAGGCACCATGTTTCAAGGCTCTTCAGACACAGGAGCTGCTTCGATACGGTGGTATCGATTTCTTCTCGTCAAGTGAATTTCCAGGTAGCTCCCCTGACCTTAATGTGTGTGAAAACATTGGTAGTATCTTAAAAGATCGTGTTGATGCGCGCACAGGGAACTATGATGGTATACCAAGCCTCGACGACCTGCGAAGAGAGGTGACCGAAGTGCTCAAGGAAATGGAGTTTGAGTTTCAGCTTTTTTGCGATTTGCTGAAATCATACCCCTCAAGAATGCAGATGGAGGCCACACACATAATATTGAATATTCAGAGAGAAACTTAAATAAATACCTGTTCTGAATTACTTTTGTTTTTGTCCATTTCAATTTTAGTTTATGCTGTTGAGGGGGGCTGCTCTTATTTCGAAACACCCTGTAATTGCACTGACATAATACCTGATTATGTAAGTCAGTTTGAGTACTACTTAGTAGTTAACTCCATGGGGACCTCCACTCTTACTCGTCAGTGATGCTTGCCATTCTTCTTGAATAAATAAATAACTTGTTAGTCTGTGCAAATTAATCATATCGATAACGTTGTAAAAAATGTGTCGAAAAACACACACACACAAAAGCGTACCAGTTATAAAATGTAACTGGTAATTGCATGATACTGATTTAACGTCAAAATGGAATTAAAAAATAATAATAGAAAATAGTCTCTCGGATAAACAATGAGTAAATCACGAGATGATTCAACTTGATGATGAGGCAAAGGTAAACCATAAAGAAAGGGCATCAAATATACGCTCCTTCGTAACTAACCTGGGAGATCGCTTCACAGCAACCTTGGCAACAAAGCTATTGATCGTTTCGTAATAGTCGCCTCTTCAAGTTGAAGAGAAACCCTTCCTCTCCATTGAGGTTTACTTTACTCTTTAAAAAAAGAATCTCCTTATACTCGAGTTTTATTTGGATATTTACTCTCCCGAGGAGCACTTTCAATTAAACACTTGATTTCTAGGCTATACTACATACTAAAGACAAGCACCTGGGTACTTTTAGCTCATTGAAGAGTCAAGACTGAACTGAAAGAGTTAGTGTTATTGGACAGTAAGAAAGAGAGAGGTCCAAAAGATAAATGAGATACAGTACAAGTATCTAGAAACAAAAGTGAAAGATAAGAGAAAGCGCCACAGATAACATAAGACGTAACAGAGTCGGCTTACAGAGGGGCTGGATGACACGATGGGAGAAAAGAAACCAGACCGTTTGTACACTCAGTAAAACTCTTAAAATGGGCGTTCTTTTTATTTTTCTATTTTCCTAAGCCGTTTTTAATCATGTGCAATTCTATATCATATATAATACTGTCCCCTAATTGCTAACTCGTCCTACAGAATTTCAGTGCCTTTGTTAGGCCTATAACACAACAAAGTAGACGAAATTAATACCTCTCACTGTACTACATACCAAAGGCAGTCCACC